>NC_064535.1:36671714-36980927 GCF_023856365.1 Brienomyrus brachyistius | reverse complement strand
TGTAATGTGGCGCAACAAAAACAAATGTGTTACACATTCATGCCGCTAGGGGGAGCTCCACCACTAACCAGAGTTCAATTTAGTGTATCCATTAAATTTTTTTCAAATCTTTATTATTAACATTAGCTTATTGATTATTCATTTTGCCTGTCTGAATACCCTTATATTCTTCAGTAGTAACCTACCAACACTTCTTCTATGTCAATTTAAAATTTTTGTGTTTTCGTACACTAGAAAAAAGACCTTTTTTGAACAAATATTTTACAGAAATGCTTGTGCTTGGTGCTAAACTGCCTGTCTGTCCAGGCTGCCTGCGGCTGGTGGTGGGGGCGCCGTGGCAATGTTCTCTTGCCCAGGTCCGCCTTTGGCACCTGTGCCTCCCTGCCCCGGGGCAGAAGGGTGTAACCGGCTGTCCAGCGATGAGACTGAGGGTGATGGCGAGGCCCCTGAGGGCCCCGAAGGGCCTGACTGCCATCCGCGGCCCTTGGCGGTGAGTTTGGGGAGTGTCCCAGGCAAGATGGGGGCTGTGGGGTATCCACCCCCCTCCAACCGCCTCCTAAACCTGCTGGTCGTCTTCTTGCCCCCCCAGTGCTGTGCATTCGGGGCCCGCCAGGTGGGTCCCGGGGGCTACGTGTTCGACCGGCGCTGGGACCGGCTGAGGGCGGTGCTGCAGCGAATGGTGGAGAAACACATCAGCTCACAGATGTGGAAGTGAGTGACACTAATTAAATGTCCAGCAGGTGGCGGAGTGTTTAGGGACACAGAAACCTTTCAGATGTTGACTGTCCCTGACTGAATAGTTGGAGAGAGATATTTAATATTTAATATCTCCCTCCATCCTGCTGCCCTTAATTCTCCTTAAATGTGTGAATCGAGGATTAATTGCAGCTCTACTTTCAGGAAGATTCCGCTGGCTCTCGACAGCCCCGTGTCGCTGTCCGGGCCGCTCAGCTCCCCTCAGTGCCCCCCTGCCAGCCCGGTCTTCTCGCCCCTGTCGGCCCCCGCTCTCTTGCCCCCGGCCAGATTCGCCCCACCAGCAGATGGAGCCCCTGTGCTGGGCTACCCTGCCCCCTTCTCGCATGCCACTGGTGGCGGACGGGGAATCTTCAGCATCCTGGACCCCTCCCCCACCCCGCCGGGCCTGGACCCCCTCTCGTCTGTGGGCAGACAGGCCAAGGCGAAGCCTGGGAGGAGCACACGACCTCATGGGCCAGCCCCTGGGGCTCTGGGCGTGGCGGTCGGGGGGCGGAAGAGGAAGGCCCCTCCCACTTCAGTGTCCACCTCCGCAACAGTTTCCGCATTGCCCCCCTGCGTCCCCCTCCCCACTCCTGCCAGTAACGGGACACCCACCCTCAGTGCCAAACCTGAGTTCTCTGGGCGCGTGGAAGGAGACTGCAGAGGCGCCCATGTGCCTGGCTTCCATACTCCACTAGAGGGCGACACCTGCTCACCCCACGGCCACCCTGCCGAGTCGAGGAAGCGGAAGGGATGCGTCACCTACACCAGACCCAGCAAGGTACCCAAGCTGCCACAGGTCTCCAGCATCTTCCGGAAGAGTGGCGCCGGCCTCCTGCCAGCGGTCCCCGAACCCCCGCTCCCTGCGTTTCCTCGACAGGTGAACAGGCGCCCCCCTGGGGGATGGTTGGGGTGGTACCTGGCAGAATACCTATGGGCACTCTTAGCTCGGAAGGCTCCGTAAAAAACACAGCCATGTAAATTTATTGACCAGAATCGCTAGGCGATTAAACCCATTGATCTGGGTGGCTCATCCATGCTTGGATGTTTGTATGTAGCTCATGGTTTATGAGAGCCGCTGCTCACACACCTTACAGTCGCGGTATCGTGCCCCGCACACTGATGATGCACTTCTCATGTTTCGGGTTTAACTGTCACACATGTTGTGAGGAACACAGTGAAATTCTCATGCCACACTTGCAGGGGGGAGACATGGGAGGACAGCAGGACAGACGGCAGTGCAATAAAAGACAAGACAATGCAATACCAGAACAATAAGCATACACCATACACTCTCCTGTCTGTCGGTTTTCATGGTGTTTAGTGGTGGCGCCCCCTAGGGGCTTCATTGACCACCTGTGCCTTTTGCGGTCCACAGCCGAAGATTCAGCACTGACGGGCCGCGTGTCCTGGAGTGGAGACGGTCGTCGCTGAAAGATTGGAGACTGTTCGGGGTGTTCGCGTGGGCCTGTGCGGATGACTCGCTTTCCGGAAGGTTCTGTGTCTCCGTCCTCCAGCTCCTCGCTCCCACACGCCGCCTACCCCGGCCTCTTTCCATTCTTCTGTGAACTTCCGCCTTTTCCTGGACACGGAGATGCTGTCTCGGAATGGCCTGGAATGCAGCTCCAGAGGAAATGCTCCAGTCTGGATCAGCACCAAGATGGCCGCTTTCCGCATGCGCTGGTTAGGTAACTTCAGACATTCACAGTCCTCGCTTGCACAGCCTGCAAAACTTCAGCCGGTTTCCGCGTCGACATGAACCTTCACGCATTTCATCCGGACGTCTGACATTTCCAAAATCCACTCCGATTTCCCTGTTTTCGTTTTTTAGTGGAAGTTGTTGCTTTTTGCCAGGAAGGATGTCGTTTATCAGTGGGATTTTCCTACATGGAGGATTAACATGTGCTGTCATTTTGGCCTGTCTACCTGCGGCAGGCGCTGACCGACTGTTGTGCTCCCCCTGCAGGACAGTGTTAAAAGTGCACTTAGCTTCATGCCTTGACAGTAATCAGGCTGGAATATCTAAACCTTCTGAGCGTCGAACCAAGGGAATTTTGTTACGCGAGTGTCTTTTTGCGAACTGCGCTTTAATATTTGACGATGTCATACTCTTACTGTTTGTTTTAAATATTGCGAGTAAGACAAAGTTGAGAAGTTCGAAATTGTCAGGTTGGTTTTTTACGTCGGTTTCTTTTTAACTGACCAGCTTTATGCTGCGACTCCTTATAAATCCCCTTTTTCAAGCTAAAAGCAGTGTCATAGTGTGGCTGTCAAAAGATAGAATTTATCTTTTGTTATTTTTGTATTTATTAATATTCTGTCAAAGTGGTTAAGGACTTGAAGGTTCCCAGTCGAATGAGCACCGTGAAATTCTGTGCAGCCTGCGAGTCCTGGAATGGACTACATTAATGGGCCCACTGTGGTACACTTAGTAGAACTTCCTTGATGTCTGTGGCAGCGTGCTGAAAACACTTTGCTAAGCTGTGACTCCCCTCCCACGTCTTGGACCAGGCCGTTACCATGACACCTTCCCTCCCCCAATAGCACCACAGGCTCAGGCAGACTGTATCCCATGTCCTGTCCCCCCTCCCCAGGTGTTGTTAACTTTGATGAGGCCGCTTTTACGGCTCCCTTCTGTCACAGGTACGTCCCCTGCCCTTGGGCACCCCTTCTGGTAACAGGTGGCACTGCACAGATGTGCGCAGATGGCCGGTGAGTTCTGATTGGGTCCCACGGTCGCGGTTTAATTACACGTAGGCAGCATCACTTTGTTAAATCCTGGGCGTAAAATACCAGCTGGATTAAAGGGATTGCTTGAATGCACTTTCTCTCCTGTTTCAGGAACATTTTTATTTATTTCAGTATTTAAAAGCACTTGCTTCAAACAGCCGTAGGTGATAGGACTAACAAACCAGGCATTGTGTGATTTTTTTTTTTTTTTTCCTAATTGTCCTGCTACAAGAGGCCCCAGCGTTGCCGGTGTGTGCCTGCGTTCCCGTGTGGGGAGGCATGAGATCGGTGACAGGTCTCTCCAAGCCTTGGGACTCTGCTGCCCCCTGTAGAAACTCCTTCAGTCCTCTTCAGCTTTCACTCCTGGACGACCTTCTACCCAGAGATCCTGCCTGTTGGATCGTGGTTTTTCTTCTGTCTCAGCACTGCCACGTCTGATGGCCACTCTGATGCCGGTTTTCCCATGCCACTCTGATGCCAGTTTGCCCACACTCATCGGATACCCTTTGGTAGTGCGGCTGGCTCCTGTGCTTTTGAGCTGGGATCTTTGGTCGACGTAGCCAGGATTAGATGAGATTTTCGTCATATTAACATTTTCCATGCAATGGTAAATGATACGGTTAAAATAGTTATGCCAAATACTTCTCATTAATAGCAACAAGCAATTTAACAATTTGCTTCAACAAGTAAGACCGTAATGTTCACAGACCATCCCACATCTCTGCCATAGCTGGTTCACTTCCTAATCATGGCATCCAGTGGTTGAAGGTAAAACCACAACCCACACAGATGCACAGACGATAACGCGTGCTCCTCAGGTAGCTTTTTGGATTATTAATCCCATTCGGATTAGCTGGAAGGATTTGACACAGGGCTTACTGTTTCCTTCTTTCATAGATGTGGGATTAAAGGATGTTTTCCATGCCTAGAAAGGCCTGAGGCTTCCTTTAAGGTCTCACCGTAAGTCTTGTACCTCCCAAACGAGCCCCGCTTTGTTAATTAATGGACACTTCCACCACTGGCCCTTACAGGACCAGATTAGTAATGAATTTTTGTAACATTCGGTAACTGAATTCAAGCCTTTACAGTCAGGTAACTTTCCTTTCAGACTTAGACCACTGGCTGTTGGCAGCTAAAGGAGATCCCGTCTGAAATACTGCTCCCAGTGTTCAGTCCCGGTCCTACGCTCTGTATGAATTGTTTAAAAATGCCTTATTTTTGTATCCATTGTAAACAGTACTGACCAAATTTTTGTAGCTAAGAGTTATTTGATTTCTGGGAATTCTTATGCAGAAACGCTGTCTGATACTTGCCTTTAGCACATTTTCAAACGAGACTTAACAATTTAACTTAAGGCATTATTAATGGAAACAGTTTGGGTTTGTATCTTTCGCTATCTTACGTTATCTGTTAAACGGCCAGAAGCTGATAACGGCTGCGTGCTGGAGAAAAAAAATCGAAATCACTTTTAGTACAACTGCTGTCCCTTTTAAGAAAATCTGCATTAAATTGGTCCCAAATAGCTTGAGTTATGTGTGTAGATTCCCTGAGGCGTGATCAACAAAAGCAGCCTGAGAGGAATACAACGAGCATGGGATTGCGGGATTCAGAGAGTGTTATAAATGAAGGAATTAAAGAGATACTGCCACGGAGCACCCGTTGGGAAAAGGTGGTGACTTCCTGTCTGTTTTGTACCTGGCTTTGTAAATAAAAAATAATAATTTATATGTTTGTAAGAAATCAGTCTCTTGTGTCATCAGTTAATTGGATGCAGCTAAAACATTTGAAACCCCTGAAATTGTGAAGTGGGGATGGAAATTTATCAGAGGATGCGTCGTGACTGAGGCATGGTACATCTCGAGGAAAATGTGTGTGTTTGTGCCGATTCCAGTTTGGGCGGGACTTCTGTGTGAACCTGCTCGTGTTTATTCACCTAAATCTGTGAGCGCTTCAGAAAAACACCCCCGGGGTCTAATTTATGAAAACCAGTCTTCTGCGCTTCAGGATCAACATCCACATCTTCCGGAGGTGACAGACTGCTTGTAGTTTTAAAAACAATGAATTTCAATGCTGCTGGTGAGCAACAGGTTTCAGTGCAGACAGGAAGCTGTACTTACTGCACCCAAAACTCCGTGTACAGATATATTTGTATAGATAGTCCCCGGTTTCACAGACTCCGCCCCTACGGTTTCTCGTGCACGGCCGTGACATGCACCCGCACGCACGAACCACCTCTCGTCGTCGCATAGCAACGGCGCCAAACAACATGGCGACGCCGCGGGAAGAGGAGGCGTCGCGCTACCTGCGGGATCACCGAATAGACGACCTCTTACACAGTTTAACTAGCATGCTGTTTTTCCACAGACCGCGTGAGTGGGTTCGCATTATTATTTAAGCCTCCAAACCGGTTTTTGGGCTTTAAAACCCCAGCAATATGTCTTACATTGGTTAGTGAGCTGTCGGTTCATTAACTCAATTTGGGATCCTTAATTGGTCAGCTGACCTGCGATGGTTGGCTGCCGGTGGGTTGTATAATGATTTTGCTCCCTTTGATTGTTGTTTCTTAAATGCAGAACGACCGCGGGAGTTTCTGATCAAACAGCTGGAGCTGATGAAGGCTTCCAGGCGCGGGGAGGCGCCGTGCCCTTGCCTCTTCGACGCCCCCAGTTTGGACGTGCTGTTCGGGATACTGGACCCCACCGGCCGTGGGCACATCAGTGCGGCCCAGTACAGAGCGGGTACGTCCGCCGGGGCAGCGCCCTTTACAATCACAAATTAACGGGATCGTCAGCCGGTCCGTACACAGACATACAAACACTCCGTGGCAAAATGCTTTGATTACGAAAAACACGACGAAGGCTACATTATAAATACTATGGCTTAATTAAAAAATGCATTTTTTTATCAGAGACATGCTTATTATACTTTGCGCAGATTTAAAAAAATTGTGTCATTTGCAGCTTTAACTACTTTAGGAGTTAAGGACTTTGATGAGTCTCCTGAAGGTGCCTCCACAGACCAGATATCTCGGGAGACCTTCAAGACGGAAGCGTGAGTGCACAATTCTTAAAACAGCATCAATATTTCACTGTATTTAGAATGATCACAGTGGCAAGACTATTATATAATTATTTATGAAATATTCACTAGTTCAATATTTATAAAGATTTGTGATGACTGCTGCAGGTGGTCTGTATAAAATGACTTAAATATGAAAAAAATACCGTGCTTGGTTCGGTACTCCGCCCTAAACTTACGACTCTCAGAATGAAATGTGATGTTGCAGGCTAGGTACATGATTCAAATTATTTGTCACCTGAGGACTCGATTCACTTTAGTTTAATGATTTTATCATGAAACTTGACTGACTTCCACAAAGCGCCCCCGTAACGATTTTTCGTCATTCATTCATCCATCTCCTGGCTCATATAGGCCTGTAGGCTGTTAGAAATGTCAGTTCACCTATTTTCTTACCGTGGCCAATAATCATGCAGGTACGGTCCTTTACTCGCTGTTTTTCATAATGTCACTGCTAAAATACTCCCACATTCAAAATTCATTCGTTTTCATATACGTAGCCTATTTAAATGTCAGTGTTTTTGGATTTGAATTCACATGTGCAAGTATAAGATTACATGAACATTCTGTATAGGAAAGTAAATGCTCTCTCTCTTTTTCTTACAGGCAAGAAGGTTTATTAAAAAGCTCGACAGCTTTTAAAGCTTTGTGAACACATGGGTTTCTGTTTTTTGTCTGCTTTACAATGTATCCAAATATTGTATTAAAAAAGAAACTGGTAGATTTTAAATAGTCCTTTTAACTACTATGAACGTAAAATACAGGAGATGGCTGAGATGTTAGTGTTGTACGGGTGTAATGTTTTACGTGTGACCTGGATGCATTTTTTTTTTTGGGGGGGGGGGGGGGGCTGGATTTTGGGTACACTCTCCTGACATTTAAGATGGGCAAGCTCTGTTTTCCAGCTGTAATTAATGATATTTAATAATTAATTCTTTCTTCTCTATGTACGTGTATGTTATGAAGCATATCTCCAACAGCTGCATAGCTGGAACCTATAAACAAAAGTAAGTTTTGTTTAGAAAGTTCTGTGACAGAACCATTGAAAGTAGCATGATCGCTGATTGTCACTACACGAGAGAGACGTGAATGTTTATTACATATGTGAAGGGGAGGCTGAGACAAGCCGGCTGGTTTTGGATCAGTGTCCTGCACAGTGTCGCTGCCGAAACAGCATTTACCGCAGATCAAAGGCAAGTTCAAACGTACCAGTATCTTATTTTAATGTTACTTCGTCTGACAAATTGTATATATTGTTCTTGTATAAGGGAAATTGTATGCATAAATAAAACTGCATTCGTGTTGGAGGTGTTGTAAAGAAACCATGCATGCAGAAACAAAACCAGTATTTTCCTGATGTTAATTACATTGTTCAATGTAAAAGCCGCGGGTAATAATACCCATTTCTGAGGAATAAAAGTGAATTTTAATTAGTTTATTTTTTTTCTTCACTACTCTTAGGCTGAATTAAATTATTAAAAATAAGGGCGAAACGACGCGGTCAAAAACGACGCTTTAATTAGCGTCATTTTCAACACGCCGGTTTCACTAAAAAGACCAGAAAATGAGCCGGAGCGTCGTGGGCTTCTTAGCGCAGGTGACGGCGACCGCGACCACGGCACCCCGGACTCGGACTGACACCGCACCTTTGCGCAGAAGCGCCTGTAGAGGAGACGCGCACGGAGGCAGTAGCGGAGCGAAGCCGCCGATAGCGGCCGTACGGTGTCCCCGCTCACCACGCCGGGACGCGCTTTCCGAGGCGCCGCTTTACAAACGGTTTCCCTTGAAGCGGCACAGGTGAGACCGGACTGCGCGGAGCCCAGCGCCTTAAAACCCATCACGAGTCGCGTTTAAAGGGACCCGAAGCCGTGCGTCCGCCTCGCCGTGCTTTTGCAGAAAATGGCGTCCCCCGTTTGCTCCTCTGCTCTTCCCGCAGAAAGGAAGGGGTAATCGCCCTGATTTTGAAGCTGTGCCGGACCTCCTCTGGCGTGAGTCCCGAACCCACTTCGAGCGGGCGGCGAAAAGACGCGTAACGCCGGGACGGTGGCCGCTTTCTGCGCGTCAGGCAGCGGCTTGGAAAGGTGGCGCAGGGACGTTAAAGCGCAGCCTATCTGTGCTCTCATTAAATACCACTTTAGCTGGACTTCTTGTAAAAGTTCAGTTGTTTACTCTCCGATATTCTGGCTGGTTTCCCTTAAGTTACTTGGGGAGATGCTGCGTTTTTGTGTATTTTCCGCTATTTGCTCCCCCTGACTTTTGCGGCGTGCTGCGTGCCACATCAGCCCGTGCAGGGAGGCCTTCAGCGCCTTTAAAAAGGTGCCATTTGCACTTGGACTATGCGTTTGATCAAGTCCATTCGATGATGCCAGAAAGTGGCGTTTCTGGACACAGATAACATGAGGTGTGATGTGATTTCCCGGGAGTAACAGTACAGTATTAATCGCTTTGTGACAGTGACAGATTGCACTGCGCTCCCACGCCGCGGCGGCTTCACTTCGTGGGCAAACAGGACGTCCGTGTAAACATGAAAGTTTAGCTGCGTAACCGTGGCGGTGTTTTGTGAATATCAGCCGCCTCAGCCACCCGAACCTATTGCATTTCCTTCATAAACCCACATGTCCTGCAAACTGAATTTACTTTCGGCAGATAAAATATAAAATGAGTTGTTAGGCGTGCCGTGCACCGCCGCTGCTCGTCCACTTGCTTATCTGCGTCACTTCTGCCGGGTGTTTTATACACAAAGATCAAAACTGCGCACAGCAGGTCATCGGTTCTTGACATGAATTGCTTCGGAAATACCTTCCCAACCTCTGGCCAATGCGCTGTAAAATCCCCGCGCCCTTGTGATGACAGGTGATAAGGCATGAAATGTAGAAATTTCTGCCGACGGAAGAAACGGAAAGATCTTAACGGTGCCTGCTGCACTACTGTCACAATTAGTTTATTCGTATATTCAAACAGTTTAAGGATCCTGTGCTCCGTATGTAATGTCGGATCTGACTGATCTGTGGAACTGGTCTGATCGGTTTCATCTGATCAGTGATGTCTTAAGAAGATTTGCTTCCAGGCTAGTCAGGCATAGAAGACCAGAATGAGTGAAACACGCTGTCCCGATCACACTATCAACTTGGCATTCCTGTCCTAATGTGTCGCCTACATATAGGCTTATTTAGAGAAGGGCCTGTTTTGTAATAAATGCTTAATAACAAAGACTGTAATCAGTAGGGTGGGTGACTTGGTGTGTACCTGTCAATGGTCAGGGATGTTCTCTGAAGTTCACTCAGCTGCAGATGATAGAAAGGTCTTTTTATGAGGGAGGACATCCTGCTTGGTCCATGACACTGAGTAAGAGCCTCGATTGATTGATTGACACGTTCTTATATACCGTTTATTACATAGAAAATCTTCTAGTTTGTACTATAACTAGCAAGCTCAGGGTATTTAAAGTTTTAAGTGTGAAATGGCACTTATGCTGACTTCAGTCCACTTTCCTTCCTGACTGGTGTGTGTGGCCCATATTCCCAGTTGCCCCAGTGATCGGTTGACTGTGCTCGTGTGTTGGTTTGGATGCAGATGTCTGCTGCTTAATTGAATGTAAGTGTCTGGGTGTTTAACGATGTGTTTATTAGTATTGCTGTACTTCAGAGAAAGTTCCATCTTCTCTGGTGGAAAGTAGCAAAGCATTGTTACTTCGATACTGAACTTAAGGAGATTTAGCTGTGGACAGTTTTGACTCTGCTACATCTTACAGCAAATATTTGTACTTTTTGCTCTCGTACATTTCTCCTTAGTGTTATGTCACGTTTTTATAATCATTGCTGTTTTTTTTTTAATCGGATAAAGACGGGGAAAGGCAGTGATGATATGAAGAATACTGAGATTTCGGAGCTTTTCTCATCGAAGTAAAGCCCAGCTACTCGAAGCAGGGAGTCGACATCAGAGGTTTCGAATCCTGTTAGCTTTTAGAAACCTTTATAAAAGTAAGATGCAGAGTGTTTTTTCCAGTTGCGGAGATTGATTGCTATACACTTTGCACTAAAAACACCACCTGTTGATTCATTATGGAAAGTGGCTCTGGAAATCCTGGGATGTTTGTGGGAAATCCTGGGATGTTTCTGATCAGGCTGACTGCGGCCATTAGCTGGTAAGTTTTATTTAATAACACGTTGCAATATGACAAAAAGGTCATACCCCAATAATGGTACATATCACGATATAGCACTTTTTCCATAAATTCAGCGAATGAATGGTTTATATAAAACGACCATATTTGTCTATTGTCATACAGGATATGTATCACGCAGCCCTACATACACATCAGTGCTAGATCTATTGTTGAACTATATGCCTGAGAGCATGTGCACCCTAACTTCAGGTAACACAATGAAATGTTTCTGAAGCATTTATTATGACCTAGCATTTCAAGTTTTCAATGTTTAGATTAGAAAATACGACAGTATTATGCATGAATTTTTGTATTTAACAGAATTTGCATGAAGTAGATGCACTTAATGCTATATTACACAGCCCCAACAGTGACTCCAAGTACTTTTACTTTAATACTTTAAGTATATTTCCAAGCAAGTACTTGCCTTTACTTAAGTGGAAAGGCTGGTGAAGTATATTAACTTTTACGGAGTACATTTTTGCCTGTTTAATTTAACACTTTTTCTTAAGTCCATTCTTTGAGCACTTCCTCCAGCATCTTGTAACAGGACCCTGTAGCTTTACTCACACCACAGTGTACACAGTTAAAGGCTTAACAGGTGAAGATTCCGTTGACAAAGGTTATGTGAAGTCTGGTTTGTCATCTTAGTAACTGAACAGAAATGAGCCTTTCTGGTTTTCCGTGTGGGCCCAGCAGCACCCTGATGCTGTTCTGGATGTATCGTGAACCCGTTTCTTCTATTGGACCCCTGCTGCTGCACTGAGTGGCAGGTTGACAGTGAGAGAGAAACAGTCTTTCCCTTTTGTTTCCCGCTATTCCTCCTGATTCACATCTCATGTGAGAAGAGCGCCCCCTGGTGCAACAGCGAGGGACAGTTCAGGAACTGCGGCAGCATGATCGAGGATGGTTGTCGATGTTTTTCTGAATCGGCTGCGATTCCTTGGGACACGTTCGTCAACACAGCAATGTTAGCACAGCATGAAGATCTCAACAAAAAAGCTCTGTAAACTTGGAACTGCTCTTATTAAAACATTTCGTGCTGTTCAAATGCCTCTGGCAGAAAAGTACCCACCCACTGTGCTCTAGTAGCCAATTAGAACAGCTTGTGATTTTATTCTGCCAGTAAAAAAAACACTTTCAGTCTGTTCTCTGATTGTGGAAGCGAGGCTGGAAGCTGTTAGACCTTCTTTATTGGATGTGTGCATTATGCTCTGCAACAGGAACCAATCCAGTAGTTTATGGCGCCATCTACTGGAATTTGTATGTTGGTAGGGCTGTGATTCTTTTTTTGTTTTGCTTTAATTGGTATCGGAGAAGTTGAACAGATTTAATTCTGACAATAATCAGATCTAGGTTAATGGTCACTGGGGTTGAACAGGTGACTATTAAATTCTTTTAAATTAATGGAAGTCAACGGATACCTAATTCTCATTTACAGTAGACAGATCATACAGTTACTTGCTAAAATAATGTTTTAGCTTGAGAGCCACGCAAAGACACGGAGAACCAGCAGAGTTCAGGTGCGCACAGAGACAGACGGGTGCACCTTTAGTCACTGTGTCAGATATAAGAATGTAACTGTGTGACACACAGACGGTCTGTCTCAGTGTGTGAAACGCTGCCAGCTTCCACAGTCCTCATAAATCACCTTCATAATTGGTACCACACTGCAGATCTGCTTCCTCAGAGGTCAAAGGTTGTTGTATTACAAACAGGTGTTACATGCCATTGGATTCTCGTCAGCCTTAGTAATTAGGCTTGGCTCTCGCTGGGTGGTGCTTGTGCGATGGGTATGGAGGTAGGCTGGCCAGCATCCGGCAAGCTGGACCGACGTCTGAAAGCAAAGCTGAGTAAACATGCAGACATTAAGGCTGTGAGTCAGCAGTGGTACTTGGAAGCTGTTGGGATCCCTGTATGACAAAGACATGGCCTTGTGGACATTTCTGCAAGAGCAGACCAGACCTGCAGCCAGAAGTGATTTAGGGGCTCCTAAATTCGCATCACCTGACCTAAACACAGCAGAAAGGAGGTTGACCAGAGAGTGAAGGAAAAGCGGCCAATAAGGGCTCAGCGTTTGTGGGAGCTCCTTCAGGATAGGTGGAGAAGCATCCCAGGAGGCCACCTCATGGAACTGGCATAGAGGAGACAGCAGGGTCAGCCAGTGCCTGGGGCGATTGGGGTTAAGGGCCTCGCTCAAGGGCCCAATGGTGGGATCACTCTGCAGAAACTGGGATTTGAACAGGCAACCTTCTGAGTCCCGACCCAGAGAACTGTCCCCCCCCATAAATATATATATATATATATATATATTAGGGGTGGGAATCTTTAGGTACTTCGCGATCCGATCCAATTACGATTCTGGGATCCACGATCCGATTCCAAAACGATTCTTCATATACATTTTTTTTGCAAATATGCTTAATTTAAAATTTAAATTATATGTTTTTTGTTCATAGTTAGAATCTCTGTTTGACAGTATTTCAATTTTTAAAATGACAAAGTGAAATAAAGACTTTTATTGATTTTATTTTAACAAAATTATATCAGGATGAACAATTACTAAGAACAATTGTAACAACAAATCAACAAATGTGTTGTTTTCAGTTTGTTTAGAACCTTTTAACAAAGGAAGGAATGTCTTTTATTTATTTTTGTTTAGAACCTTTAGAATTATCTTCAGCCGCGAGCTTAAACTCATCCGTGATGTAGTGAGCCGTAATGGTGACATACGAGTCTGTTGAAATTCATGTCCATGCATCGCATGTTATTGCAATCCTGTCCATATTACTTATTGATTCTAAAATTTGAGCTTTAGTCTCCCTGTAGAGTGCGGGTATTGCAGTGTCACTGAAATAACGTCGTGACTGCACACTATTTCTTGGCTCAAGCACCTGTAACATTGAGCGAAATCCTTCGTTCCCCATTACAGAGTAAGGCCAAATCTTTGGCAATGAAACCCGCCACTGACCGTGTAATTCGTTTTGCTTTTTTAGAATTGGATGGAAGCTTTGCTACTTGCTCAAGGGTCCTTTGAGTGAAACCGGTGCTGGGCGCGATCGGGACCGAAGTCCGTTCCTGCAGCTCTGAGTGGAACCGTGTTATATGCTTCTTCATATTAGTAGTGTTCCCGAAATACTTAAATTTGGCGCGACAGACTTTGCACACAGTATGGCTTTTATCAACGACCCCTTTCTCTTTGTCTTCACAAAATCCAAAATGTTGCCACACAGTCGATTTTAAATTTGATGGTGCAGGATGTAGTTTGTCCACTGTTCAAATGAAGAGCAGCATATGTAAGAGGCGAGCGTTGTAATGTTTATTTTTCCGGCGCGCAGTCGCAATTTGATAGAACACAGAATCGATTCTGAATCTTTGAGAATCGATTTTGAATCGTTAGAGAAAGAAAAAAGATGCATCGATGCATCGATTTTTTCTCTCACCCCTAATATATATATATATATATATATATATATATATATATATATATATATATATATATATATATATATATATATATATTTTTTTTGTTTAATACTTTTTTGGTCGGTGCGTAATACCATATATGTTATTTTATAGTTTCGATGTTTTCATACTGTGAAGAATAGTACACATAAACCTTGGTGTGTTCAAACTTTTGACTGGTCCTGTATGAGCCTGAGAAGTAAGAAAAAAAATGTTGGCAAGGATTCAGACCCGTTACTTTACTACATGGCTACATGCCAGACGAGGCTGGACTGACGTGAAAAATGGCTCAATCTCTGAAAAGACTGCTAGTACGAGAATCGCAATGTCTGTGGTGAAGGTTTTACTTTTCTCCCTGACTTAGTATCACGCTGAGATGGAAAGGAAAGGCAAGATTGTCCTGACCAGAGACGGCTCCTGTCAGACAGAGCCTTCCCACCCTGACCTCTGCCAGCCGGGTCCTGCCGTCCCCAGTGCAACACCTCAAACACCAGGTGGGTCTCCCTGCCGAGGCTGGCCCAGCCCATCAGTGCAGTGCAATGACCTGGTCCTGACTGAGGGAAATTAATTAAGCCATTTGTGAAACCAGTAAATTAATTATCCGTGTTTACACAGTTTTCAGGAAAAACTAATTAATGCACTGCACATGGCCCCGTGTGTCAGAAAACGTTTTGCTGATTACAGTGCGGTCGACATCAGATTATGAATCAAGATTACAGCTCAAATATGAGAGCAGATGATAACCAATAGGTCCAACGCACCGCGGAGAGAAACACAATTAATTAGGAGATGGCAGAGGATCTGGGGGGAAAAAACTCAAGTCCACAGAAGGAATTTAAATAGGAATTTTGAGATTTGAATTGGAAATGAGATTTGAGAGGAATTCGCTTCTTTTGGAAGTGAATGATAACAGATGTGGCCGAGGTCCTGTCAGGGCACAGATTAAAGGGAGCCTCTGACATTTTGCTGGTTCTGCTGAAGAAAGTGCGTAGGAAGGTTTCCCGCCGAGTCGGCCACTGCACACCCACTTGTCTGTTTCTCTGCCAGTGATTGGAAGATTGCTGGTTCTGATCCTAAAGCCGTCAGACTGGTGCTGCCCTTAAACGGGGCCCTTAATCCCTAATTATGCCAGAGGTGCCGGATAAATCGCTAACCCTGTGCTCAGCTTCCCTCTCACCTGTATGCGTGTGTAGGTCTCAAAGCAGAGCATCATGGGATATGCAAAACCTAGAGCATTCCAATGTATCTGTACTTGGATTTCTGCAAATGGGAAATAAGGCATCTGTCATTATCATCAGAGGATCAGTGGCCTGTACTTCGAAGCGGGGTTGCTGGCTTATCGGGGTAACTTGTCAGATTTAAGCTACCACAGTTTAAATGGACTTTATATTCGTTGACTTACATTTTGCCCAGACTGCTTTAAATCCGACGTTACCCCAATAAGCGAGTAACCCCGCTTCATAGTACAGCAGTACAGGCCCCAGGTCCTCATGGCCGTGACTTAACAAGACGGACATCACAGTGAAGCAGGGCTTCATGGGGTGAAGTACGCGACGGAGTACTCCGATTGGTCTCTTCTCCATCCCTGCCCGTTGGTGTCCAAGGCCAAGCCACTAGCGTCCACAAAAACAGAGGTCTTCTTATGAACCGCCCAGCCAATCAGCATCACAAGTGAAGCTGATATTGATGTTTACAGCTTGTGTGTTTGAAGCGCCGACTCGTCGATTCCCGTGGGACAGACTCGTCCGCAAGATGATGTCTGGATGCGTGGCCTGCGGATAGATCAACTTCTCCACACGGGCAGCATGACTGAGAGGAACGGGCATGACGCAACCGAGGAGAAAGATCTCCTTGTGCTTTCGGAGCTGTGGATCCGGACGTAGCTGTGGGGCTGACAAAAGGCGAAATATAACCTGTAAAATTCATGCAACAGAAGTGAAATATTGACTCGGACACTATGAAAGGGGTGATTCTACACAGTGTAGATGGATGTTGGCTGGTGTTGTCTGTTTCCCCAAGTAAGTTTCTGGTATGAAAGATCTCTGTTGTGTTTCTCTTCTTCTTCAGTACGCACCCTGGGGCCTGGAGAGCTCTCCTCAGTGCAGAAGCAGACCTTCACGTCCTTGTCTGGCATCGAGCAGATAATCGAGTGCTTCCGCTCTGGTATGAGATCCTCCCCCCTGCTCCATTTGCTTCAGATGTGTGCCTGACCATCTCATGATTGCTCTTCGGCTTGCGTTGGCCCTGCAGGTACTGCAGAGCTCATGCACACGCTTCTGAGAGAGGTGGACACCATATTTGAGTGCAAACTGTGTCGCAGCTTGTTTCGTGGCCTGCCCAACCTCGTCAGGCACAAGGAGTTCTACTGCTTCTCCAGGTCGGACGAGGCTGGCGGTCAGTTGACCTTTTTAATCCTCTTGACCTCCTCCAGTCTCTTTGTCAGTGGACCCTCCTGTCATATTGATATAATGTTTTTGTTTCTCTATAGTCACATCCCCAGGTGATCAGAACCAGCCAATGATGGACCTGCTGAAGGACAGGCCAGGCAGTGCGGTCAAGCAGGGTCACAAGAGTACCCAGAATACTTTTTCTAGTGAGGAGAACCAGACCCAGCTCAGAGAGCAGGAAACTGCCAACCATGACCATGAGAATCTTAAGGAGCACCTAACTGACGTGACTGTTGAGAAGGAGATCAAGACTGATGACTCAAACAGGCCAGTGAAGGTCAAATTCGGCAAACAAGAGGTAGAATGGATGAAGGCAAAGAGAGATGAGGAGAGAGCCAAGCAAGCAGATGCCTTGAGCATCTCCTGTAGCTTGTGTGGGAAAGATTTCAGCTCGCTCTGCCGATTGCGTCAACATTGCCTCAGGATCCACAAGGACAACCCTGATGACCTCCGGAGGCTCAGAGGGAAGCTCCCTCTGCCTGTCGGTCTTCAGTCTGGGGGGCGAGGCCGGTCGCAGTGCCCCCCAGGCACTCCCAGACACAGCTGTGGCGTGTGTGGGAAGCCCTTTGTCTCCAAAGCTACTATGCAGCGACATCTTGACAGTGAGCACCGTGCTCAGTACCAGGGTTCTACTGCTATGGGCAAACCCGGAGGTGGAAAATCCTCACCACCACCTCCTCAGCATAAGATGATGACAAGACACAAGTATGTCTTTCGCACGACTCGGCCCAGTCGGAAGGGTGCTATGAAGAAGCACAGCGTCAGAACCAAGATCGAGCCCGCGGGTAAGGTGGGTGGGAAGACCAAGGCCTCGCAGGATGCCCAAAGCCTCAGGCTGAGCAGCCCCAAACTCCAGATTGGGTTTGACCTAAAGCAGCACTACTGTCGAATTTGCAAGAGGCAGTTCACCTCTGGCAAGAACCTGAGGAAGCACATTGACCGACATGTAGAGGGCAACGAGATCTTCGTCAAGTTCTTCCGTTGCCCCCTCTGCATCTACGAGTCGCGCCGCACATCGGACCTCATCCGACACATGAAGGTGGTACACAAAAAGCTGCCAAGCTACCTAGATAAGGTCATGCCCAAGGTGGTGAGCCAGGCTATCAAGAAGCCGGTGGAGATGGTTCTCGATGGGCAGACCACACAGTGGGAGACCACAAAGGCCAGCCGTCGTGGTCATGGTGGGTCTGCCTGGTCCCCTGCTCCCTACAGGGACACCTCTGCCATCAGGTCTTCCACCACCATTGAGGGAGGCACTGAGAAGAAAGCCAAGAAGAAGATCCCCCTTCACACTTGTGATGCGTGTGGGCGGGCCTTCAGCAGAAAGGTGAACCTGGAGGTCCACTGCAGGAGCCATGTGACGGCCAGGACCTCGCGCTCACTGCAGAGCCAGAGGGCTCCAAGCACACGATCCAAAATGCAGTAAGTCCATCCAGCCAGTAATGCAACAGACGATCCTTCTTAGTCGGCGAACGTGTTTGATTTTCATTCTCTGGTGCAGTATTCCAGTGCCCTGTATCTCATCATTTAACGCGACTCGCATGAGCCATTTTTTGAAGATTCCTTTTCAGAAGTGATGCGAAAGAATTATTGTCACTTTGTTTCCTGTAGCTGTGAAAAATCGTTCTAGGGCCCTTGGGAATGACAGGAGAGCAAAGGGAATCCGATCGTAGAGCAAACAATAACTCCGCCGGGCTTGTTAATCCGCTGTCTGTGATGACCATACAAAAATGTGTCGGCTGTCGTTTTCCTCGTCTGCTTCCGCATCTGTCCATCCTCGTAATTACTTCCTGCTGTCAGGGTCAGAGTTTGTTCGACAGCATCCGACCTTTCGCTGAGCAGATCGCCTGTCCTGCTTATGATATTTACCTTTTAGATTCACATGCGGTGCTGGAGGAGGATGAGGGTGAGCGGCATCGTAATTAAGGGCTTAGCGTAGCTATCGGAATATAGCATTCATTCGCAGCTGCTGATTGGTGTTACCACACACGCCAGAAGCCCCGTTGGTCTGAACGGCCAATTGAAATTCACATACAATTAAACCCATTATCCGTAAGTTAATGTTGTACTGCGATACATAAACGCGTCGGAGGAAATGTATTTCTGCCTTTCCCCGAGACATTTGCTTTTAGACCACGTTACAGCACATTAAAACAGAGCCCTTAACCGACTCTCAAGTACAATTTACCAGCTGGCGGTGTGTTTTCCATTCCCCAGGTGCCCCCAGTGGATGCCTGCAGCCTCTTAATCACAGGAACAAATGTAACTGAAGGGAAAACAGCACGCAGCAGACATTTGAGAAGGAGTGGCAGCTGGAGCGAGAGGGAGGAAGATGGTGTTTGTGTTTGCATACCAACCGCACAGTCGATTTTGGGGGCATAAAGGACCGGCACTCATAACCCCCCCCCCTCCTTCATTACATGTCCCGTTCCTTAGTGAGATCTTTACTGCTGCCTAGTTGTCATGAAATCTTGTGAATGTTGCAGTTGGGGGTTTAAAATGTTTCCTTCTAGAAGGTTCCTCTCCCAGGTCACAACGCTGATTACAGTGTACGCCCAAAAGGGAGTATTGAAGAATACAACAACACAGGAGAGCGTTTGAAACCGGGGCAGAGAAGGAATTCAGATACAAAGGTCTGTTTATTGGGATGAATGAGATGCACGTCCCTCTTGGTCCCTGCAGCCCCGGATCAGTGAACGTGAGGGTAAATGGTCCAGGACACCACTGGTCCATCAGCGTTTCATGTATTTCCGGTCAAAAACACCGTCGAGGCTCTAGGTCACCTGCTTGGGTCACATGGTCACATCCCAACTCCGCTGTTTCATATGTGACCTATGTTCCTGTTTCACCATCTTATTTCAGAATTTTAAAAAATGAATAGTTCACCCAGCTTCTTACTAGTTTAATAAACACGAGTTGGGATTCTTCCTTTTGTAAGACGTATGGTTCCGTTATGTGTGACTTAACACTTTGGTACCGTTTTAATAGTCAGATGGAAGGTGGTGCTCAGGACTTCCACAGCTCGGCACAGGAACTTGCCAAACAGTATCACCTTCTGGAAAGTGAGAAACTCCTCGTAGTTTGGGCCCTTGCCACTGAGGAGAGCCTTGTGTGCATCAGGGAAGCTAAAAGTTCCTACAGAGGTTCCAGTCGGCACATGGGCAAAGGCACTGAATCAAACGGGAAATGGTGAACCTGCCTTACCAAGACCATGTGGACAGAGACACCACAACGGATGAAAGTCTTTCGGACGCCCAGCAGCTGATGTCACCTAGAGTACTGAGTTTGCAAAGAAGTGATAAGTACTGGGAGATGCGTAGTACGGGACAAGAATGCTGGATGCAGTACGGATGGAAACGGGGCACTCGCGAGACGACATTGTAGTTGTACTTCATGGGACTGGATTTGGACACTTAAGTTCAGTGATTTACACAGGAAATGGACAGTGAAGAAACTGGCATAGATGGGAAGGACGTCAAACAGACTGTAAATGGACGTAATCCTGTGAATGACTGGTGCCCATTTTGTGGGTCTCCCGGTATGACGGCTTTTACCGCGGTAACTGAGGTGCATGAAGCAGAAAGCAAAGTTTTGTGGCAACGTTCAGGTTGAAACACGCAGGATGTGCAAACATTATATTCCTCGCGATTAGAGACGGCTGTTAACGCAGAAATGCACAGTTTGGGAAACAAAGCTGGTAAGAAATTGTGATCAGCTTGTGAAAAACCAAGTTCCACCTGATTGCCGAGACGTTCTTCAAGCAACCAGAACTTGGTCTTTTACACCCAGACGTCAGCGGGGGCAGTCACAAATCAGGCAGACGACATGCTTAGTGCCCAACCATGGGGAAGTCAGTTGAAGTAGATATGGCCTGTGGTAGATTGTGGGGCAGATTGTGGTCGTCTGTGGCCAAGCTGCAAGTGAAACTGTAAAGTGACGACAAGGTCATCCGACTTCAGGAAATTATGTGAGGAACATACCCACTGCCTTTGAGTTGCCGGATGCATTTCAAAGGGAACCGACAGAAGTGTGGATGGAATTCAAAGTCATCTAAGAGGAATAAGAAGGAAAATTGGTAAAAATGAAAGAGACAAAGAAATGAAAGTGGAAGCCCTAGAAAGCATAGTGAAAGTGGCAAAAAAAAAGAATCAGAAAAGGCAAATCGTGAGTGATTTAAGATAAAATATCAACCTTTGATATATACTGATGACGTCACACTCATAGGACAAAATGTAGGAGTTCTGCAGATACTTATAAGGAAGCAACGAAGTGAGAAGTTTGGGTTATGGCTAAATGGGAGGACAACGAGGTCAAATGACTGTAGTTTTGAAGGCTTGGAGGTCTTCAGGGAACAATCATCAACAACAAAGGATGCGGCAATCAGGAAACACGCTGGCATTGCGGCGCAATGAAAGATCTAGAAACAAGTGAGATTACGGAATTGTCCGGACTACGGTATTTCCCGTGACTCGTTATAGATGCGGGGCTGGCTCTCAGTCGTTGTACCACGGTTGCAATATCAATCACCGAAGCCTAATGTCACCCAGAGGACCGCGGCTTGCTTTGCCTACCGCGCATCTATCATAAATCAATCATTTACGCCCGTTTTCTCTTCTACGTGTTTGTTTGTGGTTGTTTTGGCTCAATTATTACTTATTGCCATGATTAGGCCATCTGTTTTTGCTGGGGCCATGTCAGGGCTGTCCGTCAGGAACCGAAGCTAATCCTTTACAAAGTAACGAAAAGGTCCGCGTGTTAGAAAAAGAACCAATTCTGTGACAACTGAGAAAATGTTCACCCCAATCGTGAAAACCTTCATTTGTAGGCTGTATCTGAACTACTTGTATCTAAATTGCAGTGTAATTTAAATGATAACATGGTATAACAAATGCATTCAATACAAAATAAGTAATCGTGTTAAAGCATTCGCCTATTGCACAATGAATAATTTACGTTGATGGTGGTGCTGATATCTATCTGCAATGCCTAAAGCAGATGTAATCCAGGCATAATGATTGGTGCTGATTTCATTTATCTGAATAGACTGTAGGCTGTATAAAATTTACGTCACGTCCATGTCTTGCTGCCTTTCAATCACTGCCAGGGTTAAAGAAAATAGTTTCCAAACAACGAAGGGCGCAGTGACATTTGGACGACTAAGTAAACCCGCTATTTCATAAGTGTAAATACCCGTCCGTCAATCGTACTGCAGTTTCGCTTTTTTGTGTTAGAATGGGTGACAAGTTGTAAGCCTGTAACTGTTAAGGTGAGTGTCACGTGGATCAGTCATGTTCGCCTTAAAAAGTGCCTCATTAAAATAATTAATGTATAGTCCTTCACAAGGATAATTTCACAATATAGCCTATTACTGACGTTTATTTACCGTTCAGTATTTATAAATAATGCAATTGGCAGTGTTTAAACTGCGACAAAGTACAGTAAATAAATCGATTTACTTTATAATTGTTTATATTTTAATATAACAATATGAAATAATCCTTTCATGCTATTGCGGTCGGGTCTAAAAGCCTAATTGTATAAAAGGCGTGAGATAACTGGGGGTAATGTGCGCACAGCAGGTCTTCACTGTGGAGTTAAAATAAAAATGTATGTCTTCCCCGACCTCCGATATCAATATTTATTAAATTGCATTAACAATGGTGACTGGCGGATAGCCGTAACTGCATGGTGTGGCAGCCAGTACCAGCCACCTGCGGAGCAGCGAGCGGCACCAACTGGGCCGAAATTATTTTCCTTCCAGTCATATATGTCGAACGGTGCCGATATATTTTTACATTTCTACGAGTCGTTTCTACTTGGAATAGGAGGGTGCATAGGAAAGAAGCAGCCTAGATTTTATGCGCCTATTAAAAATGCGCATAAACTTTACTTTTAAATTAAAATTGGCGTGGCACCGTCTGGCAGTAAGTGATATGGCGCCGCCGACTAGTGAAAGGTGTGATGTAAGATTTAAGAAATACCTGCTTTAGAATGCTTAGTAGATTGTAATATTAATAGTGTATAACGTTAGTGTATGACGTCTGGTTATTATATAATTGCATAGAGCTGATTCACTTTACATTTCACTCGAAAAACATCGCCCCCCTTATCTGTCGGTTCACGCAATTCAGGGTCTATTAAATCAAAATACATTTAAAATATATTCGTTTTTAATCAACCAGTAGGCCGATTTACACAATTTCTCTATAATATGTCAGTGCCTTAGCTGCCTCGCCCCAAATTGCTATTCCCGGCGATGTGTGCAGATCACGCATTCCATGATCAGACAGTTTTGGAAGGTCAGACAAATCAAATCCGCTGTTTAATCTTTAAAAGGTTGTAGCAAAAATTTCAAGAACCGATTTAACCCCAAATGGTTGATGATGCGTGCGTTACTTAAACAGATGTCAAACTTTACCAGAATATACCCTGTTTTTGCAGCTACTGTGGGACACGTTGACTTAGGCCTCTAATTAATATTAAATAACAACATACAGGAGTTTTTAGAGTTTGGCACAACATCCTGTAAAAATGTTTCACGTTTAGATCAGCGATTCGTGCAATATCAGTCTGAGAAGAACAATACTGTTTAACCCATTACCCGATTACTGTCTGGTAAGAGCACGTAATGCGTATGGTTTTCCGTTGCTGCTGAATGGTCTCTTAATTTATCCCTCCTCGGAAAATGGCTCAACGCCGGGCCGATCGAAGAACCACCGGAATGAAATAGTCTAAAAGCAAATCTGACTCTACGTGTCAAATCTAGTTAAAGACTTTCTTAATGTGCATCGGCGAACTCTCTTTCGCGGTAACCAGCCGCTTTATCGGTGTTTCTGGTGACACTGAAAAAACTTCTGCCAACAGAAAAAAAATGTATGTCTAGATGAAATACGTTTACTTCACCTGTTTTCCTTCACGACCAGTGCTTTATGTGGGTCGGTACTCACAGGTACGCAGTACCAGTATCTCTGAGTACTGGTTCCTCTCAATATCTGCGGAAGACCTATGAATACCAAGGGGAGTACCGGCACCGGCCACTTCTAGCACTGCTCAAAACCATCCGCCATTTATTTTCCTGAAGATTTATTAAAATGATTTAACAAGGTATGGTAAGCCTAGTTAATTTGCATCGCGATATCTAAGAAAACACTTTCCTGTTTTATTACACTTAATACCGCTTTGTTAATTAAAAAGATGACAGGTGAACGATGTAATTTGTGACTACGTCCACTAGGTGGCGCAAGTCTACTAGCCAATATTGTAGTTTGGCGCTAGGTAATGTCAATTCTGCTGATATCACACAAATACAGATGGAGTGCATCATTATTACCTACAGTACATTATAGTCGAGTCCTGGGTTTTACAAGCCAACTGATTTCATATTAATACGATTGCTGACACCAAATGCAAGCATGTTTTATTGTTAAATCATCGCACAAAGGCGAAATTTGTTTAACCGCTCGTATTATAACTATAGATAATATTTGATCGCATTACACGTAAGCTACTCAAGGGAGACGAAATATTAAACATGATCAACTATCCGTGAGAAGTGATTTCTCTAATTTACCGGGTTACTTGGAAATATTTCCCGAGAACCTGTGAATCTGAGGGCTGCGGTCTGGTTCTTTTCCGAGTGTCATCCATAAAATTCTGTTTTATGTTGTCCGGACACCAGCAGAGCTGGTCTGTTAAGCGCAATTGTGAATCTCGGATAAAATACGGTTACTTCTTTTATGAAAATCAGACTTATTTTTGTTTGCCGAATACGATCGCGCTTCCAAATATCTCCTTAGATGCCACCCTGCCCTCCGTGGCCTCCCCTCCCTTGCCCCTCTCGGGGCCACGTCTCCTGAATTGTGCCTCTTTAATATAAGACAACCGTGAGAATAATCCCGGGCAGCGTGCGGAGCAACTGAAGTGCCGGTAAGCAGTGCTGCTTCGTTTGAGGGAGTGGAGGGACCAATCACGGCCGGTGGGAGTATTTTGTGATTCACTGGGATGAGACGCGCTCCTGCTCCGGCTGAGCGCTGCCCCTTTCAGCACCGGGCACAGACACTGGCGCATCTTCGGAGCCGGACCGTCTCTGAGTCACCGAGCAGCAGGTAGATTGTGGATCGCCTACTTGTATCTCTGCTTGTTTCTCTCTTCTTGTTTTTAACCTACGACAAATTACGGATGACTCTCTGGGTGCGTCCGAACAATGTCGGCTTACCTGCATATAACCTAAAATTTCTTTCTCGTATGTTAATAACTGATGGAGCATATAAACGGGGTTCTTTGACGGAAAGCTGTGATTAATCTGTCATATGCACGGGTAGAAAATGAGATGAAACAGTTTTCCCCCTCCAACATATGGAAAAGTGCATAGCTTCCCAGTGTAGTCCTACAGCAGAAAAGCAAAGGAATGCGCTTCTGGGATGAGATTCAATACAGGCGTTCGTGCATCATCGGAAGTAGCTTTTTAAAAAACCGAACAGGAAAACTTAAGTAAATTACTTTTCTATCTAAATAATTGTTTAATTTCATTGCATCTTTAAAGTTTTTGTGCAGAAAAAATATCCTCGCGTATCTGAATACCGAACAAAATATGCTGTTTTTTCACTATGCTTATCATTTTTTGTTTTTATCCAGAGAAATAAGGTCATTATCGGCACGAACCCATCAGTGTTCATATGACAAAAGAAAGGGCACATGAAACGCCTTATCTCGTTATCAGATTTAATTACACAGTTTAATTCTGGATATACATTCGCAACCCTTTGCAGTTATCAGAGGTGGTGTCGATGCTTAGATGCTTAATAAACGGCGCTATTTCCAAAGAGTTTCCATTTTTTGCTAGTCGTATGTGCATAGGATTATTTTGCTTTATGTGCGCTTGATTTTTACCATCATTGCTGAAGTTTTTTTATACGACAGGTTGCACGAAGCGCCAGTCCTTAGGTGGGTAGGCTGTGCGCTTTGACTGATCCGCAGCATGAAATACGTACGATGTCATAACAGCTGCGGTATGAGGGAGCGAGAGCAGGGGGAAAAGAGAAATAGCGTTTTTTCCCCCGTGTTGCTACAGAGAGCCGAAAGCTATCAGTTTCTGAGCAGAGCAACACGATCCGCCGAGAGTTGTTAGGCTGAAGAAATTATAATTGAATCAGGAGAAGAAGATGGAACGGGCTTGCCCAGTCCTATTCATATAAATTAGAAAGAGAAATGGGACACAGCTCGCCTGTCAGTGTAACACCAAGCCTTTTCTTGCTCTCTAATAACGGTTTTGATGATAAAGCTATCCGGTTTCGTCTCAGTTCCCTTTGACTGATTAATTGATCCTACACAATGGTTTATATGATAATCAGTGAATGTTTAATTACAAGTACGGCTTTGTAGTTGGGATATTTATGAAGACTATGGAAAGGGAAAAGAATTTTACAATTTAAGACAGGATACATGCAGATTTTCAAGCCTTCAGGAAAACTGGCTTGAGATGGTAGATATCGAGCGTTTACATACATACGACGCAAAGTAATTTAAACATTGTATAATTTATTCAGATCCAGCACTGTAGGAGGTTGTAAATGATCGGACCATCGGAGCAATGAGTTTAAAAATCTGATTACATGTTTATGCGCATAATGATGCAAAAACCGGCATTTATCCTAGTTGTCCGCTTTAGTCCCGTTTTACCGCACCAACGGAGACAATCTGTGAAACGTCTTCCTCTTTATCTGGAGCTGGGTGCGGTGGGATGCCTGGTATTTTATTATTAAATTTCATTCTTTGTCAGGCATTAATCCCCGTATCACCAGCACCCAGCCCTGTCTTATTGCACCGTGATGGGCTTCAGGTTCATTAAGAGCCTTTTATCAGGCGCCAGGACGCCGTTACTCTTTAACTTATCAGCAGCCTTTTAATGCTGAACAAGAAACTTTTCGTTCTCGCTGAAAACGACTCAACACTTGGGATTCTTGAGGTATTTTTTTGTGAAATCTAACCCTTTTTATGCGTTAATTAGTCGATTGTTTCAGATGGAGAGAATAGTAGGGGAGGTTGTGGCGTCAATGTAAATACCGTAACTTCTTAAGGTGAAGCAAAAGCCGATAGTGTCTGTCATCGTGCAGCAGGATGAGAAATGAGGGCTGATTATGAGCTACATAGTTAAGACGAAGATAAAATGCCTTTTCCTTACAATCGGGTACAGAAGGCGCCCGTTCTTATTAAAAGAAATGTTAGAGATGGTGGATATTCTGACTTTACTGTACTGTAATCTACAAATGAACAATTCCCAAACGGAAAGCCTAATCTATTGTGCAAGATAGACGCGATATATATATACTATCGGAATACTTTGCACTGCTGATAAACCCACAAATGCAATGGGATTATTTTTACGGCTCCGAAGGGCGGGCGGTTGTTCTTCAGTGGGGGGTAGTGGTGTGTCATTTAGCTAGGAGTCGAAGCTGGATGAGCTTCTAATTTCAAAGTTGGATGTAAAAAAAATAAATAATAATAATAATCATTTAACGTTAGCGATAAGCAAACAAGTAAATTAGCGGCCTAACTGAAGGAGCGGTAAGTGGGGAGTTTTTACAGGCTGCTGATTGAGCTGCTCCTGATGTCATCAGGTTATACCACTTTTATACCCCCCCCTCCGCCCCCACTCCTAGTAAGCGTGACCATCAGGCGCTATGCTTGTTACATCTGTTTCAGTGTGTCTTGTAGGTTATGTTTCGCGGTGCTGAGTGTTTAATCTCCGTGATATTAAGGCTTCCTTCCTGCCCTTGTCTCCTGTCAGGCCACTTCGAACCCCAGACTGTGATCTCCGTGGCCTCAATCTGAGATTCCCTCCCCCGGCTCTCAAATCCACTCCCTCCACCTTCGCTTTCATCTTGAGATGCGTGCCACATGTGGCCGGGATGTTATAAAAATTGATGGTAGGCCCCCGCATTTGCTCGGGGTCCGACGCTGAACTCTGATAGGCTGAGGGGGCACTGATGGTCCCCCCTAACTCCCGTGCTCACTGCCGGACCGCCCCCTATCGCTGCGACCACCAGAAGTCCTGCTTTCCCGCCCACCCGCTCACGCCGCCCCGCCCCACCCCGCCGCCATGGCGAGGGACTCGCGGAAGCAGCCTGTCTCTTGCCGCCACGTCTTGCTCTTGATGGCCAGGTCTTGCTGGTTGCTGAGCTGCATGCGGGAGGCTCAGGCCCAGGAACACGCTCACTCCATCCGGTTGGACGGCGACATCATCCTGGGTGGCCTCTTCCCCGTCCATGCCCGCGGAGACCGCGGCGTGCCCTGCGGCGAGCTCAAGAAGGAGAAGGGCATCCACCGACTGGAAGCCATGCTCTTCGCCATTGACCAGATCAACAAGGACCCCGAGCTGCTTCCCAACGTGACGCTGGGCGCCCGCGTCCTGGACACGTGCTCGCGGGACACCTACGCCCTGGAGCAGTCGCTCACGTTCGTGCAGGCGCTCATCGAGAAGGACGCGACAGACGTCCGTTGCGCCAGTGGAGACCCGCCCATCTTCGCCAAGCCGGACAAGATCGTGGGCGTGATCGGCGCCTCCGCCAGCTCCGTGTCCATCATGGTCGCCAACATCCTGCGGCTCTTTAAGGTGGGGTTCCGCCATCCTTTTTGTGGGGGAGGGCTCCTCATATTATGTGGATTGGGGGGGTTTCCCTAAGGCCTGTGGGTGCTGCTTCTGGCCCAGGACTCCTCTACCTTGCTGTACCTTTAGGCTGTGCCTGCCACCATGCCTTGAGCAGAACGGAGGCCAGGCTCTGACTCGCCGCTCTGACTCGCCGCTCTGACTCGCCGCTCTGACTCGCCGCTCTGACTCCTTGCATAGACTTGCTCCCAGTGACTTGGCTATCAAACTGCACCGTGTCCACTAATCGAGCTCGTAATGCGCAGCTATGACAACCAATTAAAGGGCAGTCAGTCTCATTGAGAAGCTGCCTCACCTCGCCCGGGTCCAAAGTACTCTCCATAAATCATACTGGACTATGGCTAATGTGATTCTGGGTTGGAGCTTGTCGCACGCCCACCCGGACCCTCAGAGGGCCTGACGTGCGAACTCCGAGCTTTTGCTTAGTCTCGCTGCCCTCGTTCGTTGCCGTCTGCGAACCTCGTAATGAGCTCAGTGTCCAGGTGCTTTTATTTGGAGGAAAGAATATTGGATTTTTATTTTGTTACGGTTGATGGCTCGTCTCATGTTTCGTGTCTCATATATAATTCATAATAAAAACATATGTCAGCGGCAAAAAATAAGGATGGTGAAATCCGAGGAGTGTGCAGGTAGATGGCAGATATGGATATTAACGAGTCCGCTGCCCAAAATAGCGGAATCCCGGCCACAAACCTGCCTCTAACGAAGACAAAATGGCAAAAAGTCATTGAGTCTCCTGATGGGCGGTCGGACAAGCTTTTCTGCTATTGGTGAAGAAAGTGAGGTTCCCCTCAGGTCACATGGTTACTACATTAAGTCATGTGACGCCATTCCAGCATGAGCCGTGAAATCCCCGTATTTACAAATGGAATTTAAATGTGACTCAAGTCCTCTCTTTGCTCTGATTGGGCGGTGATGAATGCGCCGCACCCCCCCCAAACCTTTGTTATATGTCTGCCTTGGAGCTTGCTGTCCAATTAGAGAAAGGTTACAGTGGCTGAGCTCCTTGGACTCGTCATGGTGACAGAGGGGCTGAGCTCTTCCGGTTATCGATTACGGCCATAACTGGCCAGGCTGCTAATTGCCCTCTTAATCCCAGAAGGAGTAGCATAGACGCCATGCTCAGCTGGAGCTGAAAGGGGGGCCACCCAAGGCCCTTTGGGCCCCCTCCTAAAGCAGGCGGGGTGGCAGAGAATGGCCCGCGAAGGTGATAACGTGTTGACTGTCATGTGTCAAGATGGGGGTGGGCAGCTATAACACTCCATCAGTCTTAACCGCTGTGACATTTATTTATTTTTTTTAACGATTCCTGAGCAACCGCGAAAATACAGAAATACTCCTTAGAATTAATGGTAGTGCCAGTTATATAGCAATATATCTTAAGAGATTTTTTTTTTTTCTCGGGTCAAGAAGAACAATCTGCGTCAACAAATTTGAGCTGTGTTATAAAGTGGAGTTTGAAATAACTGCACGTGACAATCATTAGCATGACTTCCCAGGAAGCTGCAGCTTCAGCCCAGGCTGTGGGCACTGCTGCCGGTGGAAAGCCGCTCTCACTACCCTGTCAGGAGGAAGCGCATTATTCATCTTTATTTGTCTCGGTGTCGTCGTCTTTATTTTGAAGTACAACCCTCTAGAGAGGGGGAAATTGGGAGTGGGGATGGGGGGGCATGGAAGCAGACGTTTATAATTAGACCAGGGCTATAAATGCACGGCTCGTGCTGACAAGGTACTTCACGTCGACGCGCGAAAGTGTGAAATCAAGAGGTAGGGGTGCAGAAATCGCACCTCCGTCTCAGTCTCCGTCTCCCCAAGGGCACGGCACGGACCGGCCTCCCTGTTTCGTGACGCCTCCATTCCCCCTGCTTTCCCAGAGTGCATTGCAGTTTCAGACCCGCAGCTGGAGCAGCTCTCAGAAGTTACGCGGCTGCTGCTGTGTGCCGGACGCCCCCAATATCCCCCTGAGTATCCAGGGCTTTGCCAACATCTTCCAGGCCAGCGGGAATGATCATTGTCTCATTACATGAAAGTGTGATTTATAAAAAGGAACGCTCGTACTTTGAAACCTAATTATAAAACATGGTTTTTCCTTCAGGTAGCTATGAATGCCTTGTTCAACTTCCTGTTAACAGGGTGGATGATGAATTTTAAATTGATGTGCGTTTAGAAATATGTTGCACTTGGCATTTAGGCGCTTCTGTGGTCCTAAAATGCCGAATGATTGTTCCTGCATCCCAGAATCCTGTGGGATTTTCCACTTGAGTGACTGCAGGTTTACCTGCAGCTTGAAAGCATAGGATCGGTCGAATGCGTTTAGGTCTAATTTTGAACCTGGGTTCAGAATGAAGTTGTGCTCAGTCTGATATTCTCCAAAAGAGCAAGTGATATCTCTGCTTGGAGATTACCCTGAAAATGGCTTTGTCTTCTCTGAAGCACATCGGGAACAGCTCTGTGAAGGACTGCACTGGTACATCTGGAGCAAACTGGCCTGGGCGTAATGGATGACTCGGGACGGACATATTGAGCGGTTCTGTGGGTGTAAACATGGTGTGAAATGGATTTGGTTTGGCTTGAGAGTGTGCTCTGTTCTCTGGAGTGTGTGCGGAGGACAGAGCCTGGGTCTACACACGCTAGGGAGTCCACGGAACAGACCAAAAGAGTCTGAGCATCTGGGGATCTTATTAATGACTCTTAGAAATAAAGTTTTAAATTGTAGGAGGGGTGAGTTTTTTCCCCACTGAAAAAGTCACTTTTAATACTAAACAGACAGCTAGTTAGTAGCATCATATCATAGCTAGCTAGCTAGTTAGTAGAATATGCCACTTCGGATTATAAATAAGAAACGATTTAATATTTAATGTAGTGACTGCTTGTGGCCAGCAGGGGTGCAAACCACAACCCCTGGGTCCCCCATGCAAATGCATGGTTTGAGTGGTGGTAAATATCACCGCTGGGTCTGGGAGAGAAGCAGCGACGACGTTACAGAGGGAGGCTGGAGCCTTAGGGAGAAGAAGCTTCAAGAGGCTGCAGGCCTGGTGGCCGCACTGGCAGGGGTGTGCCACAGGAGGGCGTAGCTGCAGTGTGAGACCAGTGGCAGGCCTGAATGCCTTAACTGTGCAGATGTACCACAGACCACATCCCTGTGTAGCTTCCTCCCATTCTGCAAAGTCTCACAGACCTCCATTTTGAAAGCTGGGAAGATGCCGAAACCCCTGTCCCACACTCCTAAGTTTCTAAAAAAGGCGCAGTAGAGAGAGCGTAGTACAGAATGAGTGTAGTGGTGCCTTAAGATGTAGAAGGATAATTGATTTTGGACGCAGATGAGCTGTGAGGACGATGTAAAAGAGCTTATGTTGGTGACAGTGTTGTAGAAATGATGCCAAAGGGTGTAGGGGCACCGTTAAGGGGCGTAGGAAGATGGAGGGGAGTGCAGTCTGATCGCTGTCTGTCAGATTTGCCGCAAAGGCCCAGCTGTGCGCTTTTAATCGCTCGGGGGGGTTAATTGACCCACCCATGCTACTCTGCTGTTAGACACATGGAAGCTGTGGCTATCTTGCCGCCATAGCGATGTCCACGTCTGTCTCATGGGGGGTGCATTGGAAAAACCCAGTTCTCCCCATGAAGGATGGGAGGCGGCTGTGGGAGTTTGTGCCGGTAGCTGCCCCCTCCGTCTCCCCAGGCTACGGGTGCGATGTGGCAGAGGGGTGTCCACCCCAGCACCTGGGAGGTGGGGCTGTGAGCCGGGAGCCACGCTATGTAATTGGACACCACCGGGCTTTAGTGATGCCGTAGATATTGACCCCCCTATGTAACCGTCAGCGCAGCTGATTCTGCTGCCTCTTGAAGGGATGGGGTGACTATGCATTTCATCGTGGCACGAGTGTACGCCCGCTGGTTGGTTTGAGAACTGCAGGGAGAACTCTGCTCCGTGGCCTGTCGCTGAGACGATAACAGCATCACTTTACTTGTGCTGGAAAGAATTGTCAGCAAATCAGGTTTTGCCTGTGTGTTGCCTTGATTGGACGCGTGCGCTGGGGGTGGAGGCATGGGGGGGGGGGGGGGGGGGGGAGTCAGGACAATTCCAAGGACCACTGTCACTCAGGGGCCCTGAAATATTTGTAACATAATTAGATGGGCTTGGATTGGAGCCCAGAATCTCTAATGCCACCCCAGGGGGGAGGGATTGTATCAGGCCCTCATTCAGGAGCCCAGGGCCAGGGTACGGGCCCTCTGGGTGGGGTAGCCCATGCCTCTTAGTGGCTCTGAGGCTGGCCTCAGGTCCCAATCTGTGCCAAGATCTTCAGAAATACGCAGACTGCATGCGAATTCCTTCTCAGGGCCCCGACCAGAGTCCCAGGGTAAATCGCACGGAAGTACATCCAAAGCCTGCTATTTATACCCAGCAATGGTTTTCGTACGAATAGAACTCTCTGGAGCTTCATCCGACGGCCGTCGTGAATAGATAATGGAGTGGTCCGTGTATATGTGTGTGTGGGGGGGATTGCAGCACAGCCTGGTGTAGGATTTGGGGTCTGCCCCCCCCCTCCCCCCAACAGCCTGACCTCGCTTTCACACACATCCAAGTCATGTTCGTTAACCCCTGTGGCTCATCAGATGGAATACTCTACATTCAATTTGCTTTATGTGACCCAGAAAATTCCAGCTGTAAAAGGATGCACAAAAAAAATCCTGCATTGTGAGCAAAAAAACATAATGACTGTTCATAACATGCAATGAACAGGAATAGTATCTCATTATGAGCAAACTCTGCACAAAAAAAAAAAATGGCCAATTGAGTTCAGGAGCTGTTGTGAATATTTTAAACAGTCTGTAAATCTTGTGTAGATAATGATAGTGATGCTCTGTTTGTGTAGGTATACGGGAATTCTTTAGTTTCCACTGGTTCCGTCATACTCTGCTATGATTCACAAAGACACATATATGAAAGTCCTGGAAGGTACAGATATCCAATATCTCACATAAAACACTTCTGTTTTTTTTCTTAGCCCCCAACCAGACCTGGTACTGCACCTGTAGACCCAGTACCTGTCTTGCTTTCCCTGTCTGTCTTCCCCTTTGCCAGGAACATGGTGATCTGTGTTCATTCAGCTCTCACAGTTTGTTAGCCGCTATAGGCCTCATGAAGTTGAGTCAGAGTTGAAATCAAGAAGAAGATCTAAGGAAGGTCCCGTCAAGTCAATACTGATGAAAAATGCTTCAAAACATGGAAATGCAATCAGATTAGCAGTAGGCAGTCCTTGCCGTGTTCTCCCAGGAAAGATTTTACTTTAAATTTTCAGTCTTTGTGACATAAATTGTGGACTGGGATGGCTTTGATGGCCTTCAGCTCTGCCATGTTGGGCACAGAGGAAGTGTCCCCGCATGGGATGGCCGCGGTTCGCGGTGACACTCTCGCGTGGTTCTGGAGAAACCTCTCGCAGGCGGGGTGAAGTCGTAACCTTCAGCCGGGCGCCTCCAGCAACGTGATCGATTACCAGTCACATCGAGAAGCAAAAGACTTTGAGCCTACTTAGCAGGGGGGGGGGTTGGCGGTTGGCAGAGCTGATTATCTGGTTTGCACTGCTGCAGAGCACGCAGTCCACCCTGAGAGCGGCCGCTGTCTGCTCATTAGCATGTATGAGTCTGAACCTTCAATTTGGGAGAGTTTCTTCATCTCATATCTGCCAACACTGATTCTGATCAAAAAAATATTAGATTTATGTGTAATTAATAGAAAATAATGTATTAAATGTAGTATACCTTTTGTTTTTTTTTTGTAAAAATGAAAAGCACAGTGCCCAAAAACATGAGACACTACGGTAAGCTTACGAGGTATCGTAAGAAGCATATCTATAAGCCTGCTCTTTTGCTTTTAGTTGGAAACTTAATTAATTTTCCAGCTCATTTACCAATGGAACATCGCATTACAAATTCATGTCACGGGGTGAAGTTATTTCAATAGATCAAACTCTGTCTGACAGCAAGTGAAATACAAGGTGGCACAGTGTCCGAGGATTTGTCAGTCACTCCCAGGGGCTGATGGGAGAAGCGTTTTCCGCTTGTGCTCACTCAGCAACCGGCTTGCGGCTCGGTCGTGATGTGACACGACGGCCAGGTTGGGTACCTGCGGTTGGATGGAACGCAGTGCTCCTGTCACAGGATGTCACCGTTTGGCGCCTGAAGTCCCCTTGGCTCTTCATGCATTGTGATCGGAATGCTGTGGAGTTGGTGTTTAAGAACAACTTATTCGTGTCCCTTGTGAGCAAAACAGATTTTCTGCGCCCTTAGGAAATCACCCTTTTCATGCCTCTCCTTAATTTCGCTGGTAATTACCACATTTTACAGCTGAATGTTTGCTAAATCACCAGGGGGTGGTACTATACTTTTTTTTTTTTTTTGCTGGTGCCTGTAATCGTTTTTGTTTTGAGGAAATAGACAGAATATGAAGAAGGAAACTAGGCCAGGCTGGATCAGGACCTGTAGATGCCATCGACTGATGCTCTAAGGGCAGCTATTTAGATTAAATGGTGTTGTTGCTCACCTAGGTGTCAGCTCCCTGAAGGCAGGAGAGTGGCTGATTTGCTTGGTAATCTTTCCTACCCATGTGCTGCAGAGACACTGAAGGCTATTGGCTGCTCTCTTCTCACACTGGGAAGAAAGACGACCAATTAAATGTCCCTCCTTCATGTGCATTTGCATACGTCAACTGGGTGACGCACATACAGTAGCGACGGACGCACACTTGGCTAAATGCAGTGAACCGATTACCAGCTAACTAATAACACACAGTTATATGTATGTACAGCACATTGCCTTGTGGTTATGGCTTCTGGTACGAACGCTGTAAGTATGTGAAGCGGCGCGGTGCAGGGTGCCGGTTTCTCCTATGTGCCGTGATTAATGCGCGAGGCAGAGCCGGCCTGTTATGGTGGCGTGTCGGTGCCGCATGGCGCCGTAAATCTCCGCCCCGTTTCCGTAATGAGGGGACCCAGGGCGAGGCGCCTGGAGCGCCGATGGGATTGCCCTCTGTGGGCCCTGGATTCAGCCTAACAAGCCGCTTAAGTACGCACTCTGTGTTGTGGCCATTTTCTTTTTTTAAGATAATCCTGCTCGCTGCAGTAATCCCGTCTATCTCGCCGCATTAACATGACCTCTCGTCCCGTTCGATCGATTTAGCTTTAAGCCCCTGATGCACAAGGCAACTCCGGTCCTGAAACCCCCCCCCCTTTACCTTTTCCCACTTCCTTGCTCTCCCCCTTTTCGTTCCTTACGATCTCCTCTTCTTCTCTCCGCCTGTCACTCTCACGCATGAGTCGCTTGCTGTGGCCCGATCCATGGGGTCTAGCCTGGATGATCATCGGTGTTCCGAAGAATGGTAGCCTTGTCCCTCTGACTAATCCTTGGGACAAAGGCAGTTGCTGAAAAGTTGTCTGTCTGTCTTTGTGTACGGTCTGCTTATGTTCTATTGCAGTGTTTTACCAGTCCGGTCCTCGGGGACCTGCAGACTGTCCACATTCTCGCAGGAGCTGGGAGGGAGCAAAAATGTGGACCGTCTGCAGGTCCCTGAGGACCGGGTTGGGAAAACACTGCAATTCTGTTCTGTTGGAATTCTGTACACAGCACACAGGCTCATACCGGGTCAGGCAGAACTCTCTTTGCTTGGGAGACTCTAGACACTGAGATGAGTGTATAGCATGCTACTGAGTTTCTGGGAGTTTGGTATTTGCATTAGTATGTTGCATTAATAACGCCCCCCCCCCCACCACCCCTTCCCATCCAGGATGGGCTCTTGTAGGTCCTCCCCTAGAGGACACGCTAATGAGACCCACCTGACCACTGCCGCCGTCTCCGCGATCTACATCGGTGGCAAATGAGCAGTGTTCCCCAGCCGGTCGATTCCTGCCCTATGTGAAAGCTTTGAGGTGTTGAATATTTGACAAGCGCTCCTGCTTCCAGAGGAGCGGCGCGGGTCTCGGAGCATTCTCCCGTGCTGCAGGCGCCGGCTTACGTAAAGCGGGGGAAAAAAACCTAAATGCGGATTACCTGCCCAGCACTGCAGCGACCAACTGGGCTCCGGCGTCACTGCCGCAGAGGGGACTTGTACCTTGAACATAGAGGTTAGCCTATGCGCTACACCAAGCAATAGGGTGTTAATGCTAACCTTCCCAAGTGGCCTCCAATGTCCGGTACACACACAGAAACATCGGATTCTAAAAGACGGCTACTCTTCCATCAGGGCGGATTCAACCATTGTACGACGAGCCTTAGCGGAAAGTGGCAGAGGTCCATGGCATCCATATTGGTTCCCTATCATGGCCTCTCAATTATTAGCATTAGCGCTGTGCTATTTGCCTCAATTTCCTCTAGTTGGTGTGACACTTCTGGTAACTGGTCATCCGGTAAACACCAGACAACAACCTGGTAGTTCCCCTTTTCGAAATGAATCTTTAGGTTCTTTGTTTTTAGTGCCGTGTGGCACAGTGTGATTTTAAACTCCACTTCCAAGTCGTTATTTTCTCCTGGTGACTGATATCCAATGGAAGCAGATACAAAAAGCAGCACCTGATTTTCAGCGGTGGCCAGATCAGGGACGACGAATCAGGGCGTGAGTCCGCAGAGGTCTGGTGACAGTTCTGGGCGACGGGTACAAATGTATGAATCTTACTGGCTATAGATTTATTCAGAAAAACGGCAAATATGGAAAAGCTTTCATGGAAGCTTCTTCATGAACTGAAAGTAGCCATCTTTTGGGGCAGCCCAGTAGGATCGAATTAGGACGCAGAGGAGTGGTCTTCATTCGGATCCTTTAACACAAGAACGAAAACAAGGCTCTATTGAAGTGCAATTCTGCTGCAGGTGCCAAAAGAGTATCATATGAAGAGTAGATTATCTGCATAAAACCAGAGGCCAGGGCTCATCTGAGAGTGAAGACGCACTGCCTAGTTTCAACAATGCTATAAAATCAGACCTCCAGTACCACCACAACCTCCTCGCCCATCCAGCTTCTGTTCCAACTCGCCTTGACAGCAGAAAAACAAAATGTCGAAATGTCTGCGGGTTTCCGGTCATTTCATTAAAACCCAAAATAAATTATCTGGCTTTCATAAAATTGGTGCAGTTTCACAGGTGTCATTTATGGTGGGACTTCAAAGAAAGGGTTTTGCATATGAAAAATGGCTCCCCGGCCCACAGGTCTGTGAATCAGCGGGTGGGGGGGGGGGGGGGGGACTAATTCTTTGGAAGAGAATAACTGTAATTTAAAGATGATGGATACCAGCGAACACCAAAAACAGCTGGACACCCCCTTAAGGCAGGGGGCTCCGCAATGATCAGACATTCCCCTTTGGTTAGCGGAGAGGGCGGACAGGCTGTCAGGTTGCCATGCTCAGATTCCCTCCGAGACGCCACCCTTCCCGCGTCCTACCTTTTGGACAGAATGCTTTGAATGTTTGCATAGAGCCAACAGGGTGTGAAAAAGAAGTTCAGCTTCAACAAATGAGGCCTGAAATTCATTTTTGAAGAACAGAGAGAGGTCCCCCTCCCCACCCTTCCCTAAATGACACTTTTGCTCCCAGAACCATAACATTTTATGATTGTGGCAGGTTTGGCTCTGGCTCTGTGCGTCGTAATAAATCACTACAGGGAGCAGTGGGGGTGGGGGTAAGGGTGGGGGGGAGATTTCACCCCTAGCGAATGTATCTGAACCGTCGCTGTCAGCCGGAGTCAGACGGCAAACCCGTCTGGGGGGCAAGGCAGGGTGGGGGGGGGATCATGTGCTCAAACGGTACACCCCCATGTAGACGTGGTCCTTTGGTTGCCTTAGGTTACACAAGGTCAAGGGAATGGGGATGACTTATGATTGGATGTGACAATGGTATGGATTATTAACCACCACCAGCAGGTGGCATCATAGTTAAGAAACCTGACTTATGACCCAAAAGTTTATTCCCTGAGGAGGCAGGACTTCCTGTTGAGCAAAGTAATTACAATGATTTACTTCTTGTGCCAAGAAGTAAATCTTTACTCAGTGCTGCTTGGAGGCTCAGTCGTAGTTATTGACTGTGCTGTGTGCTCTGATAGACAAAGGTGCCGGTCAGGTGGAGCGCTGAGTTTGTTTTGAGTCATATTTGTGGGTAAGCCAGGTGAACTCTGCCTGGTTTGAGGGTGAGTCATTGTTTAGAAAGAAGCCAACACTCTTGTCTCACACGGGGTCTTCCTTAACTGCGCCTCAGCCTCGCTGCCTTGGAATAATTGGTGCCGCGTCTCAGGATTACACAAAAATAATGGTTATATGTGGTGTGACAGGGAGCCTCAGCAAGAATGCAGGGAGGAACCAGAACCTCTCATCTGGTCCACTGGGTGAAGGAACCTTAAAAGACCATAAAACCATAAAAGAACCTCTGTGGGATTCGTGAATTAAGCGAGTCGGGAGGATAAACTGACGAAGACACCCAGCGAAGTGGCCAGGATTGCGGGTGGTATATTGGCACCGGACAGGGTTGTGCGTCATCATTAGTCGGTAGTACAAATGGCTTAATCACTGTAGTCTGATTGGTGCGATAGAGGAAAGGACTGGGGTCTCTGTGGATCTTCTGCTCTGCTTCTTGCGGTGAGTATAAGTGCGTGAGCTTGTATACGTGGAATCTCTCTCGCATTCATTTTCTCCTTGGCGTACTGCTTTGCATTTATGACTCCTGTGACTGCCTTATGGGTGCGTGCTCCTAGGCTGTGACTGTTCCGTGTTAAACTTGGCTACTATTTGTCTCGCTCATGCTGTACCGTACTGCTTGGCCTCTGCTGTTTCTCCTTCATCTCTGCCATCGCACCATTTTCACTTAAGCAAACAGCATCAGCTTGACGTTAATGCCGTCTTAATTTTTTGGAGTGGATTTTTTTTCCCCTGAGAATTTGATGACGTGAGTCAGACACCATGTGACAGCTCCGTCAACCTACACAGTGGCTGGTTAGGGGACTTTCGTGGAAAGTTACCACGCCAGCGGAAGATGTATTGTGATTTATAACGGTGAGTGTTTTGCAGGCTAAAGTCGGAAAGGCTGGATGCTGATTGAGGGTACCATCACGTCTCTCTCTATTGGACGGTTCTGCCACAAAGGTGCAATTCCTTCCACGCTTCACAGTCCTCCCCTTCTCAACCATGTCTCTTGACAGCAGGCCGTAATTACAGATAATTACATGGGGGTTGTTAAAAGGTTTTGTACTAACCCGATCAGGGAACCAGACAGACAAAATCGATGAAGCTCATTAACTCATTTAAGTCAACAAAGATTTTTTTTGTGTGAAAAGTATCATGGTAATTGGGAATCTCTTACAAAGAGATGTATGCACATATATTGGATGCGTATGTTAAGTGCATCACCCATCGGGATGAGGGCGGCAGTGCCGATAGTCTGCGTTGTGGAACCATGGGAGTACAGAAAGAGCAGCGCGTCTGGAGTGGGGTGTCTGTGCGAAAGGGCGAGTCTTTGGTCTGTTCCAGGACGGCGCCAATGAAATGTCGGCCGTAACAGATGCTGGGTGCATGCTGCCGGAGCTGCATTGAAGTGGTGGATCACAACAAGCATCCGGAGGAGCAGTTTTCAGTGGCAAGGATCAGGTGGAGCAGTTTCCAGTGGCAAGGATCCGGAGAGGCAGTTTCCAGTGGCAAGGATCCGGAGAGGCAGTTTCCAGTGGCAAGGATCCGGAGAGGCAGTTTCCAGTGGCAATGATCCGGAGGGGCAGTTTCCAGTGGCAATGATCCGGAGGGGCAGTTTCCAGTGGCAATGATCCGGAGGGGCAGTTTCCAGTGGCAATGATCCGGAGGGGCAGTTTCCAGTGGCAATGATCCGGAGGGGCAGTTTCCAGTGGCAATGATCCGGAGGGGCAGTTTCCATCAGCTATTCCATCAGCAAGGGCTATTGAACATGGAGCTTCCTGCTGATGGCTGCAGGTTTTCCGGTCGGGGGGGGGAGGGGTTCAGAAGCAGCTGGGTGTCCTGCAGATGTTCTTGAGGTTCTGCATTTCGATCACATTTTTTAAACTTGAACTTTTAAACCATTAAGATGATGTTTGTGCATTAGATTAGCAATCATCTTAAACCAAAGACCAATAGAATAGAGTAGTTCCTAGCATAGTTCTACTGGCCTAGCAGCCGACTTCGCAGAGATATAAGATCTCCTGTGTTGCCTGTGATGTTTCTTGGACCGTATCAGATGAATCGCATTCATCTTTCAGCACACACCAGTGTGCGCTCCATCAAGCCCGCCATGTCATTAGCGGGATGTCCGCTCATGCCGGAAGCGGTCCGACCCAAATCGGAGAGGCCCGTCTGTGGGGACAGGCTGGCGCTGGTTGGTGTTCAAAGGAGGGTCACAGATTCACATGCCCCCAAGTGTGCCTCGGTTCTTTTTGTAAGTCAGCAGCGCTAAATGACTGCTCAGAATAAGACAATCTTGTGAGAGATCACTTAAGCTGCCTGGAAAGAGAGAATCAAACAGAATATGTAATCAGATGCAAAAGACATGCATGAAAACAGAGCACTCAAGAAGTCATACCTCACGTATTTAGTGTCACAAGTAGAAATATTGTAAATACTCTCCATTTCAGACTCCTGAGTTCTTCAGGTGAGTTCCTGAAGTCTTTACGTATGTTTGAGGTGTCTGTTTTTGTAACACTTCCACTTTTAATAGCAAAATTACAGTTAAGAGGATACGATGAGTTCTTGAGGAAGATTATATTTAATCAGCTGGGGAGGGACAGACTTTCTCTTGGTGTGTAATTGTGGCTGTTAACGGTTGTTATCGGGGGTGGAAACGAAGACCTTTTGAATCAAAAAAGGTTTGTCCAGGGTAGCAGTGAATCGTGTTACCATTTCATCAGCACAAGGTTTGACTTTCACCGAAACAAATATGGGAGGAATGTAGGAAAGGAGAGGTGTCGCAGTAAGAGTCAGCTCCGTGAGGGAAAGGGAAACGGACCCCCCGCTTCATTTTACATCACATGATTCTGAGGTGTGGGATGGGGAAGGTGGGGGTGTCACAGACATACTACGTATGTGGCACCGCGGGGTATGTGAGTACAGGATGGGTAGGGGGTAGAAAAAGGCTCAGAGCCAGAGTGCTGGGTCTCATTTAAGTTGTACCAGTGTTTCTCAACCTAGTCTTTGGGGACCCCTGGACAGTCCACATTTTTGCTCCCCCCTCAGCTCCCAGCACACCTGCAGCTGTGTGGGAGCAAAAATCTGGACTATCCTGGGGTTTGGATTGCGAAACGATGATCTATACCATTATGGGTCTGCTTTGGGCAACAAGTTTTAATGAACACTGATTGTTATAATAATTGTGTGTTAATTGCATCAGAAAGCTGTGTGACCGCATCCAGCTTGTGGGACTCGTGGTTATCCATTACGCCAAGAGGCCGATAGCTTGACTAGATGGTGGTCGCACCTGTTTAAGTGGAGTTGCTCTGTAAGTGGAAGTGTGTGAATCCCAGCAGGAAACCAGTAAAAGTCAAACTGTCGATGTCTTTCCCTTGTTGGTCAACCGGTTGTCGTTAGAGAAAGAAGTGTTTTAATTTCAAGTCTTGTTAGAGGAAGGACTATTTGTTCAACTCCTGTATGGGCAACTCTGATAGTAAACAGAGGCCACAGTGTGAACATGCTGGTTTGTGTGAAAACGTGACAAAACGCTTAGCCTCTCTCCTCAGCCCTGCTGATCGATAGCGCTGAACCAGGCCATTATTAACCTCCTCCTTTGCGGATCCGGGCTCCATCTTCGGTTTTTCCTTTAATCGTTGGGTGATTTGTCACCGGCGAGCTTTAAGGGCGAACCAGACAATAGCTGATTGTTCCTTTCTCTTTTGTTTGGAGAAACGTCTACATTAACGCTAAGTTGCCAATATCTTTAAAAACACCCCTTCCGAAAGTGGCTGTGCGTGTGTTTGCGGCCCAACTCCAAAGAGGTGTTACCTCCCTGGACGATATGACCTTCCATTACAGTTGCATGTCTTTGGGGCCTCGGTCGGGCTGAATGCTGTAATCGCCGTGAGTGCCGTTACTCTAAGGTAATAAGCACTGCTTGGCTTCCTCTTAGAAGCCCGGGCAGTTTTTCGCTGATTTACAGCCGGGATTTAGAAATTGTAAAGAGTCCCCATTAGCCCAACGCAAACCTCTGAGAAAGTCGTCTCCTCCGCCTGCCTGATGGATTTACGGCCCTGCATCTGGTTCGTTATGAGGGCACGTCTCTCCGCTTCACAGCACATTCAATTAACATGTAGCGTCTGCTTCCCTTCATCTGTCCAGCTACATGGAAATGGTGCTGGCAGCAGATTTACAGTTTGACTTTGAGGCTACAGGTCTGAGGCTCAGGAGGGAGACCAGCTAGGAGTTCCCTTCCCAAACCTTTCCTGTGTAGCCTCAGACTCGCCCACTCATTGACTCGTTGTATTTTCAGGCCCATCTGCAGCTGGGGTGGCTTGATGGAGATCTACAGAGGTCTGGAGAACTCTATCCTTAGGCTCAACACCTGAAACGTTTGGTCACCAGGAATACATTCTAGAAGATAAAAATAACGTGTTGCCTGTGATGGCTGGAGCTGGATTTCAGCTTAATTGTCTGCTCGCACTTTTCTTGGCGTTGCCCGTGGAGTATTTATCCCAGTATGATGCTCGCTTTTCCTGTGAGCGGCTAAAATTATCCGGCGCACGGTTTTGAAGGGCTGGTATGTGAGTTATTGTGTTACTGTAAATATGCACACGGAGCAGAAACGATGTCACTGCGAAAATGTGGTTGGGATTTGCTGTGGGAACAGTTTCTCTTCTTCTTATTAATATACCATGCTGTCTTGATGTAAAATTCTGCAATCATATCTGCCTGGTGGTATAACATTGTCGGTCTCGATTTGACTGGGTCAGACAACCACCAACACCATCCCCACGTCTGGACCACTGTCTGCTTCCTGTCAATACCAGACTTGGCTTATTCAGAAACCACCCCTCCCACATCAGGCCAGCCTCCTAGAGAATAATCTAGAAGGCCGTGTCACCAAATTTCACCTCCCTGCTATGTTTCCGCTTTCCGAAGTATCTGTGGTGTATCTAGTTTAACCCCATGACACTTGGATAACCGGCGCAGCTGTGCTGGGGCTCCCAGGGAAACGTAACCTGCTTCGCTCTACACAGCCTTTCACACAGTCCTTAGCATTTTTGAGGAAGCCGCAGCGTCAGCCAGGTCCTGGAGTAATTGGGGTCAAGGGCCCAGTGCTGAGTTCACTCTGCTCTCTATGGGATTAGAAACAAAAATCTTCTGGTGACATACACAATATCCTAACCCACTGAGCTGTACACCACCCTATAACCAGGGATTAAATCAGAATCAGAGGAGGGGGGGCCTTGTCAGGCGCAGAGTGGTGGTGGTGGGGGGGTGTTCCTGAATGAGCCCCTCTGAATTTTAGTTTATTAGCTATCGCATGTTTTTATGATCACAATTTTAAATATGCAGGATGTTCTTTTGTAAGCATATAGTGCTACTACTTCATGAAATACAAAATAAGTTATTTATAAATAATTTTTATTTGATATAGGTATTGTGCATATTGTATGGTTAAACAGTGCTTGAATATAATGACATAACATATAAACATGTAAAAATGCATCAAATACAAGTCTTGCTTATACATTCGTAATGTCCCAGTGAAAATGCATTTAAATATCAAGGTATTAGCGGGTCGATTCTTACATGTCTTATCTTTAGCAGACTCTAGCTAGTAAGTGACATTTTGGCAGAAGTATCGTACTGTAAGTGAAAAAAGCCTAAACATAAAAACACAGGACAGAAATCAAGGCATCATCTAGGAATATCTCATCCGCTCGAGAAAGCAGCTGATGGAAAACACAGGATTTTTAGAGCAAAATTGACCGTTTATTAAGTCATTCTCTTTGAATCTTTAACAAAATTGTCAAATTAAGAAACAAGCCTAATACTGAAGGAGGTGGAGCTATGCTCTGGCATGACGTCTATAGTTAAACACTGCTTGCAGGACCTTCTCTCAATGGTCAGATGTGTTCCTAGGTAAGGTGGAGGTGTTGATGAGTGGATCCAATCCGGCCTCCATATCGTAGAGATCTGACTCGATACAGTGCTATGTGCAGGTACATGAGCTCTCGAAAAGCTTGGATGGTAGGGAAGCTCATGGGTTCCCAGCTCCTGTAACGCCTGGTGGGGCTTTAACAGAGCTGGTCTTTCTCATCCTCTGTCATAGTCTGTAACAAATCACAGGTCATCGATTTGCTTCCATCATTACTTGTCGTGCCCGGGAGATCCCTGGATGCTGCAGATGATGTAGTGGAGCACGGAAATATTCTGTTTATACAGCTGGCAATTTACAGGAGCAGCGCACATACAGTGTCTCGCTCAAGGGCACCATAGCTATTTTCCTCTATGGCCTTGGAGCCGTAGCCTCATTAGATTCAAACTACAGGTCTGGTTTTCTAAGGGTGATTTTGACATCGTTGTGTGTGACGTATGAGGCCGAGTTCGTCTGATGTGAGGTTTGAAAGTGATGCCCATTCTGGCGCTGTAATACTGCTGTGACATCATTTCCTTAGCGGAGAAATTGTGGTTGTCATCAAAACCTTAAGGGAGAGAATCTTGTCACCTTGTCAGACCCTTAGACAAGAAACCAAGAGGTTCATCTTGGAGCTCAGCCCCGGACGGGACACCTTCCGTTCATTAGTCCTGCCGCTCCTTTCTGTCTTGCCTCCTGTTTGTTTTCTCATTGTGACACTTTTTAAGAAGCTTCCGGATCACATGGTGTCACCTTAGCCTCCATTTGACTTCACCGTGGTGCGGCGGGGGAGACGGAGTGAGTTAAGCGAGAGTGAGAGGATGAGGTGAACCGTCACTTTGACCTTTCGGGAGAACGATCTCCTCCTTGAGGGACAGCATATCCATGCGCTGGCCCAGCTAATGAGAACCTTCGATTCCCTAGCCTCCATCTTTTGTGTTTTGCAGTTTCCACACTTGGGTTTTTCTGGAACAAAAGGCAGGCAGTTAAAGCTTTGTTCTGTGTGGGTAAACAAACGATTTTGTATTACACGGGTAGTCATTACCAACGCTGCTGTGAAGCAACAATTTAATTGGCTGGTTGCCGAGCAGTTTGCTGTAAGCTAATTGGCTGGTTGTGGGGTCTTTTTAACAACATCTCATATGAGTGGCCAGTCGAGGGTCGTGTCCCCTCCTCAGATGGTGGCCATAGCACTACTGGGCTCTTATTATAACTGGTAACCTCATTTTGAGCTACAAGGAGGAAGCTCCTTCCACTGAGTGATTGAATCCGGTCCCTGAAGCATGATGTGATTTAGGAGAGCTGGCCGGTTGACAAGCCATGCAGAAGGAAAAGTCGCGCTGATCCGTAAAATCCAATCGGCGAGATACAACCTACGATACAATGAAACCAAAGAAATTACTCAATTCAATCTGCGTCAGACACGATCTTCATGTCATTAGAATCCATGCAAAAGGTATTTACAGTGTGAGAAACCAGATTAAACGAAGTAGGGCTACATGAGGGACGATACTGAGCTGCAAGTTAGAATTTCCTAGGGTAAAAAATACAAGTCACTTAAATCACTCAGAAACATATCTGCGGAATATCGGTTCACCCGGGAGAAGGTCCAATCAGCAGCTGCTTTCCGGTGTCCATGGTCGAATTCTGTAACCTGGCTTACTTCCCGAAATATGCAATCCAGGGACAAGGGGACAGAAAAGTTTTTTTTATTTGTGTATGAGATTTACAAAACGAAAGACAGCAATTTGAGCTTCAGGGTACGGCAAACACACAGGGATACACAAAGGACATGGGGAGGGCAGTAGCTACAGGAAGAGCAGGCAGTACGGTCTGGCCATGTGACGTACTTTTTATTTCTCGTTATTGCTGATTGGATGAGCTCGTCACATGACTGACCCCCTGCTCTCGTAGTCGAAGCTCAGATGTCCTGTTGCTGTGTGTTCCTATTCAGCTTGTATTCAGGGAGCCGTGAGCCTGAAAGAAAAGAAAAATATGTGTGAAATTGCGTTATTAAAACTTGTATCTCAAGTGACTCAGTGAAGAAACCATAATTATCATTTTCCATTATCATAAGCAATTAAACAAGAACCTCCATTCGCAGTGAACAACATGGCATAAGATTTGCATTAAAAGGCTGGTCCCCTTTCACGCAGTGAAACATTTTCAATGACAAATATAATTACAGATGTGCTTAAATATTCTTATAACAGCAGTAGTGAATAAGCGAGTATGAGAGATGCTTAGTCGCATGTTATTAAGTGGCGGCTGAAAACCTGTCACCTGAAAATGCTTTCAAAGCAGTCTGTGGCTCTCTAGGCCGGGGAACGTCAAGTCGATAGCTGTCTGTCCTCACGGCCCTGTTCTGCCAACATGCAGAGCCCATATTATTATTTTTCAATGTCATAACGGCTGCAGTTTTTTTTTCCCGTCACATTTAATTGTGCCTCCCATTAATTAGATCTGACATTCAATATAAAAAGCGCAGTACCACTGAAAACCAGGAGGGGCAGTGTGTCCATGTCAGGAGGATGGTGTGTTTCAATCTTGTGGTTGGTAGAAACCATATCATTGTTGGCCCCTTGAGAAAGGCCCTTAATCACGACTGGCCCAAGGGCCCTGTGTGACCTCAGGCTTTCCTTATTTTCTTCCTGCTTTGGACAAAAACTACTGCTAAAGACACAAACGCAAAATCTTCTCATGGTGCATTGCTAGAAAAGATTAGTTTGAGGACAGTCATTGTAAAAATTTTGTTCATGATAATGTGTCCTGAAAAATTAAACCTTTAGCCACTGAGTTAAAGGCTTGCCAAGAGTTTGTGTCCATCCCCCCCCCCAGGACATCAAAAGTGCGTCTGGTGTTTCCCCCGTTGGTTTGGCTGATTGTAATGTTTGCAGACATAATAGCTTATGACAGGGTTCCTTTGCCACCTATTTGGCTTTTTGGCTCCGTACCATTTGACTCGCAATGCTCAGTGCCCCCGCCAGGCCATTGTGTATTGTCCTCCCTGTCAACGGGGGGAGCTCTTCTTGTCTGCCGGAACATCTCCACGTTCATCTATCTAATGAATTAACAGTTATGTGACCTGGTGTCTTTAAGATGCTTGAGTGTGTGCCCTGTGATGGACTGAATGTTTCCCTGCTTTGTACTCTTTGAAGCTTGGATTGGCTCACTGTGGCCCTGTGCTAGATAAATGGTTGGAAGTCGACCCCTGTGGAATGATTGTGATCAGGGTGATATGATTTATATCGGCTGGATGGGTTCCAGCAACTGTATTTACTCTTGGATCTGGTCTTATACAGAAATGTGCGATATCTCTTGGGAGTTGAGTAGTATGAGGGCTATTGTTGAAAGTGTACCTCAAGATCGTGTGTTTTGTAGAACATCAAATTCCTAGTGTGTGAGGTTGAGGTTTGTAATTTGCGGGCAGAGCAGGTGATGTGGATCCATAAAGATATTATGAGCTGTGGTCAATCATTTGAAGCATACGTCCATGATCAACCTTGACGATCATCATTTTTATGACCTATCTTCTCTTTAGGCATCAGCGTTTTTTTTGTCTGGCTTCCAGATGCCTATAGAAACTTGTCGTAGCTGCCTGGAATTTTGTATTGAGAATGGAGGGCGTGAGGCCACAGTCACATCAGTTCCCAAGCGGATTTGTCATCGTGTTTTTTTGCATGGAGTTCATCTCGACTCCCCGTCTGCCGCCTGTTCCCTTCGCTCTGAGCCTCCAGCACACCTACGCTTCCTTTCTTCACTCTCTCTGCTCTGTTCTGTCCTCTTTTCCAACCTTCCCACTTGCTCTTTCTTTCTCTGTTCTCTACAGTTTTGGTCGGGGGTGCTGGGTCCCAACCTTAGTCCCTCCTCTGCAAAATGTACCCTTAGAAGGAAAGTAAATCTCCCATATGGGGAACTCCTAATTAACAATTTGTGAGGACGGGGGTAATTGCGACGCCTCGATGCTCTCTTGTTGTGTAACTGGGCCGTTTTGCAGTTGATGTGAGGAAACTGCCCATATTCAGTGTAATTACACTGGAACGGGTGTCACTGCAGGAAAATGTCATATAAATGGCAGCGACGTGTGAGTTTCCCGAGAGATGTAAATGCTGGTTTGCTAATCAGAGGCCAGTGATTTTCCTAAACATTCTAACATTCTCTGCTGATGAGGACCAATTTGCATCCTTTTGTGCGATGCTGGTGTTTAGGAGCTTTTCTCTGTCATCGCAGAACAATGGGCATTAATCAGCGTAAATGGGGGGGGGGGAGGGTTTGAGCGGGATGCATAGTGCCTAGTTTAAATCCCCAAAGGGGTGTCACCTTTGACCTGGGTTTGCCACTTGAATTACTTCAGCTCTTCTAATAGGGGTGAAAACAGGGGTGGGGTCACAGGGGCACTGGGGACGTCACCCCCCCCCCTCCTCCAATCGCCATTCTGAACTCAGTTTGGCTCATCACTCACTTTAATCACGACATTACCTTGGTCTTCCTGTAGCCAATGATAATTTGTAGCTGGCAGGGCTGCTGCTTCTATTGGCTGCTGTTTCTGTCAGTCACAGCCTTGCCGCTGTGCTATGGAGGCAGATACGATGCAGTGTGCAGATGTTTGCACCTGATCCCAAGGTTCTCACGCACGCCCGCCATGCTGATAATGGGGAGGGCGGGGGGGGAATTGTATCTCCTCTTGGCATCCAGGGAGGTGCATCCAGCACATGAACAGCATTAAGTCACGAGTATAAATCCACCATCTTTAGGAGTGGGGTGGGGATGTGGGGGTGGGGTAGTGGTAGGTGGTAGGTGACAAGAAGAATTCCAGTGTACCTGTAGTCGTACCTGTGCAAATGGCAAATAAAGGATTTATCATTATCAGGATTTATCATTTAACATGACTAAGGATCATCACCATCATCACCATCATCGTCATCTAACCTTCAGGGTGTATCATTTAACTACTTTAAGGCTGGTTAAGGGGCCTGTAGCTTGGTTTCTTTTAGAAACAAATTTCCAACAGCTTGCAGGTGTGATTCTGGGAAGATTTGTCAGTCACACGGGCGAAAGAAACACTTCTCATGGCATGTTTGGGGGGGGCTGCTGGAATGCAGTTACAGTGCAGTTGCAGTGCAGTTAATTTACAGAAAGCAGCCCCTCAGTGACTGAGGAGCCTCAAAAGGTGTCCTGGATCAGGTGAAACAAATGGGTCTGGAGGTGATGAGAAGTCCTGAAGATGAGCATTAGGCCCCCTGGGGGCACTAGATCGAGTAGGTGGAGATGTCTCCTGGGAAGAACACGCTGCACAGCCTGGCTCTGACTCCGCAGGTAGTCCACCCTCGTGTGATTCGAGAGGATGGCTTCCCCAACTCACATTCTGGTATGGAGGGGGCGTCAAGTGTCATAACAGGCTTTCCTTCCATTGCTCTTTAACTATCTCAGAGTTCCCCAATTCCCATCCCGGAGGCTCAGAATCCAACCCAGTTTACAAAATTCCCCATTAAAACACATCCTGATCAGCTTCTTACCTACTGTTACCTTAGGTGTGTCTGCAAACTGTGTTGGATTTTGGCCTTCCAGGACTTGATATGGGGGTCTCTGTCATACATTCTCTTCACCTGCTGCTGCTGGGGTGGAGTCTGGTTTGGTATTGTTATGGGGGTGGGTGTGTCACGTGACTGATGACATGTGATCGATGACACGTGATGTGGCAGAGGGATCAGTGAACAGGAGCAGCAGAGCGGGATGTTCAGTCCCGATCGAACAGCGCGGCCTGCTGGCCGACGGGAGCCAGGGGAGGCGATGGATCACATGGAAGTGTGACACATCCCTGTTCTTAAAGTCACGTGCTGTCAGATCGCGGGACCGTCGGTGGGGGCATGTTGCTCAGATGTCGATCATTTGTAGGGTCCCGTGTTTCACATTGTCATGTGGGGGGAGGGTGTCACCCTGGAGATGGTCCCGTAGAAGATACACAGGGGATATTTTACAACATAAATTGAAGAGTACCTCCTGGTGTTTTTACTAATGTTCCATATGTGTGACTATCAGGCAAGCAGACTAAAGATTTAAGTGTCCACCATGTGAGTAGGTCATTAAAACAGGCATTTACCTGGCACCTACGGGAGTGTGGGCCTGACTTCCTCAGACGAAGCCGAGAGACATGTGTGGTTTAGGTTACTATGGGGACCCTGCATTAGTAATATAACCCATCCAACCATCTTTTGCGCCCACTTTTCCTACTCAGGGGGAGCCTATCAGAGGCTACAGGCACAAGGCAGGATAGGGTACCAACCTATCGCACACACACACACACACACACACACACACACACAGGTTTGTGGGGACTCTCCATTCATGTCTATGGGGAAACCTCTAATCCCATCATGACGACCTTAACCCTACCCAGCCCTAACCTTAACCATAAGGATCCAAACAAAAGACAATTCTAGACAATTTTTATTTTTTTGATTACATTCAGAGATCTTTGTGGGGACCTGAAAAATAGTCCCTACAATGTCAAAATAAGTTTTTATTACATTGTGGGGAATATTTGGTCCCCAAAATGTAATAACATAATACACACACACACATGCACCTTTGTGCAGTTTGGTAACTTTAGTTAACCTCAGCATACTTTTAGAGTGGGGGGGGAATGGGCCGGAGTACCGGGAGGAAACCCCACAACAACACGGGGAGATCATGCAAACTCCACACACACGGAGTGATGGCGGAGAGTCGAACGCTCGTCTCAGCGGTATGAGCAACAGCGCTAACCACTGCGCCACCATGTCACCCCCAGTGATGTCATGTAGTCTTAGAAATAATAATAGTACTTATTGTTTTTTATTATTATTATATGTTCCTGCATTATTATTGTTACTATATATTTTTTATTTTTGTTGTTGTTGTTATTAAGTCATCAGGATGTGCCTGTTCCCCCGATCTCAGTGCACGTTTGCTTCCATTCCACACCTCCTGTGCTTTCCAACTGCCTTGAGTTTTTCTGACTTTACTCTTCCTGCTGTGAAGCACGGATCTCCCTCAAGGCCGGTGCTTTGATAACTGTGAGCCGCGTGTCAGGGCGGGGGCAGGAAATTGAGGCGGTCTGACGCATACCCTTACGCTGGTGGGCGACCAGCACAGCATCACGGCCCAATCTATAGGCAGAGGGATGAGTGAAATGGAAGGAGGGCGGGAGTTTCGTAGGCAGATGAGCCAATCGGCAAGCTTGGGAGATGTCCTCCACTTTCCCATTGTTGTATTAGTCTGTCAGTCAAGACATGAGTCTACCTTAATATCAAGGTTGATTTTGGAGCTTGTGTTGGGGGCAGAGATGTGTGTTACTTCACAGGCAATTGTGAGGCTGTATTTTCAACACTCAACCACAAACGAATTTAGTACTTACTAAGGAGAGCCGCATGTAATGTGGTCACTGTTTGTGCAAAGTCCGCTCTACAGGCCCAGGTTGTCCCCCAACTAATGTGGAGCAAAGTAGTTAACTGGAATATCCTTACATAATTGTGTAAATTGGGGGGAACGCTCTCGCCGTCTGCTAAACAAATAAGTTATTCAGCCGATTAAGCTGTACTACAGAAAGCGGAAAAGAGATTTCGTTTTTTTTTTTTTTTTTGAGAAATCTGTTGCCTTCCCAGAATCCTCTCACAAGCTGATTAATTCTGTTTGTACAGGACTGATTCATGTAGTTTCATGAAGACTAGCAGTCTTACTTCATACAGGCACTTTCTGTGAAATGATTGAATTATTCAGATCGCACCTGCGGGTAATATTGGGTCATCGTGGCTGTATTTGCTTTCTTCAGAACAAAACGACAAGCAGGGGCCTCGGTATCATGCATTATGACTGTCGGGATCAGCGCACTGCTCCTCACTGCTCTTCACTGGCTGTGCCAGCGATTAATGTTTGAGAGGGTGGTCTGGTTTCACCGGTGGCTGGGGGTGCGAGACTAGGTGGACAGTTAGGTAAGAAGGGAGTACGGCCGCTTCTCAATCTTGATCCTATCTGTTACTTAAGTCATATTTTACGTAAAAGTCAGATTGACCTTCCTGCACAAATCAAGACAGCTTATAGCAAAAAACACATAAGGCAAAAATACACTAGTAACACGTGCAAAAGAACCGACTAAACAACTGAAAAGATTCCGTGTAAATTTACTTGCAGGTGCGTGTTGTCTTTTTGCGTTAGGGATTCTGTAAACTCTGTGCATTTCGGAAACTTTTTTGTGTAAGTCCAGATGTGCTTAAGTCGAAATTACTTAAGTCAACGGCTGCCTGCGTATGTAGAAAGCAGGGGTTCGTAAACATTAAGCCAAAAGAGGTCATTTTTGCATTTAAATGGTCCTCAGAAAGTTTGCAACTTTTTAAACTGCAAGTTCAATTTCTTGCAGCTTTATTTATTTATATGGCACTTTTAATAATGAGCATTTGCACTGTGCAGAATCCAGGCCTGCGTCCCTAGAGAGAGAGCCTGAGGCTACAGTGTTAGGAAAACTGCCCTCAGAGAGAAGAGGAGACCCAGGGAGGAAGCAGACTCTAGGGAGAAGCCAGTCCAGGCTGGCACCAGGCAGCATCAGTTCACATGAATTAGTGGGTGGTAACTTCAGGCAGATGGCGGGGCAATTCAGGCAAGCAGGTGCAGCATGGGGAGGGCAGGCAGACGGGCAGGCAGGCAGGCACTAGGCTAGCAGGTAGACAGCCAGGTAGATAGGCAGGTGTTAAGCAAGCTGGCACTAGACAGACAGACAGGCAGGTAGACAGACAGAGAGGCAGGTGTCAGGCAGGCAGGCAGATCGGCAGGCAGACGGGCAGTCACTAAGCAGACAGGCAGGCAAACAGATATACAGAGACAGGCAGGTGTCAGGCAGGCAGGCAGGCAAGCAGACAGGTGCTATGCTGACATTCATCAGGGAGTCATAGCTGGTTGCTCCCATCCATGGTGCTGGGGGCGGACAGAAAGACTCTCCAGGCCTGCGACAAAATTGCTTCAAATAGGCCCCCATGAGAGACAACCCTTCTCACCTGGGCCCTCTCCTGCCCCCTGGGACAGTCTTCCCCAGTCCCCCAGAGATGGTGGGCCTGGGATTCGGCTGTAACTCAACACCACCCCCCCCCCCCCGCCCCCCACCAATTCTACACACCCTTTTCCAAGCAGCCATGACTTCAGCTCCCTCTCTCTCCCTCTCTCTCCCACCCTCTCTCTCCCACCCTCTCTCTCCCACCCTCTCTCTCCCTCCCTCTCTCTCCCTCTCTCTCCCACCCTCTCTCTCCCACCCTCTCTCTCCCACCCTCTCTCTCCCTCTCTCTCCCACCCTCTCTCTCCCACCCTCTCTCTCCCTCTCTCTCCCTCCCTCTCTCTCCCTCTCTGATGGCATGATGGTCTTTATTCCCCATCCGAAATGTGACATGTCCCTTCACAATGACCCTTCATCGATGCCACAGCCACGGTGCTGATGGCTCTCATCATCTTCCCGATATAAACAGTGCTTAACCCATCGATAATTTAATATATCACACTTGCCATTAATACGTCTCAGGTTTCCGCATAGTAATTATCACCGTTTAGCTGCTAATTTTTGTCATCTCCAGAATGGAGCAGTAAATCTCCACTCGATTTTATCTTTCGTCACTATTTACAGCATTTCTTGCTCATTGAATTACGCTGCACATTACATTAATAATTTTGGTTTTTTAATGAGAATTTCACATTTGCAAAAAAATTGAGGTGTATCTGGGAAGTTGGGGGGAGCAGTGTTTGAGACCCCAAAGGACTGGTAGATGCTTCTCACTGTGGCTGCATTTCATTTCTACTCACAAAGCGGATAGTTACCTCTCATTTTGCCCCATTGATCAGCCACACCCGACCCTGTGATAGACAGGGGGCTCATTCTTACAGGGTCTTGCTGAAGGGCTGCGATCCAATTACAAGGCGGCGTATACGCCACCTCCTTGGGAAAAATCACATTAAACGTATCACATTCTGCTGAGTGTGAGTTCTGCGTCCTATTTGCCAGTACAAATGTGATTCTTGCTTAGGAGGATGGCCGTGAAGGTGATGTTGTTGGGATCTTCTGTGTGAACCTGCCAGATTTAATTTAAACTAACTGGACTGTTGTTCTGGGTGGTGGACTGCTAATTTATCTCTTCTCATTGTGTCTTCAACTTCGTCTTTTAGCACGGGCGGGGAGACCAAGCGCGTAATTCCTGCAGGTGCCGTCCGTCGCTGTCTCGGGTGTCTGCGATCACGCTGGTGAGAGTGCAGTGACGCACAGAGACTCGTTCAGTACCGGCTCACTCTGCAGCTCTGTTCCGGAGGGCTCTGCCGTTAAGACTTCTGCTGATTTTGAGGATATCTCGGTAGTGGGAGGTAGTGGTGTGAAACACCTTCTGGAAAGTTCCGGAACCCTCAGAGTGAGTCATGTAAAGGGAAGGTGGGCACCGGGCAATGGCCTGCTATCGGCTGCACTGGTTGATTCGCGTGTGTCTGCGTGTGTGTGTGTGCGTGATCCTGGAGTGGTGAGTCATGGAATACCATCTCTCGTGGACACTCCAGGCGTAGCGGAGATTCCGGTTTTAGATAGTGGTGAATCCCAGGAGAGCTCTACAGAAGAGATGTGTTCAAACTGTACCTTTATCTTTTAAAGGAAAGATGCATTTGGATAAGAAACAGACGTAAGATCACTGATTTTTTAAAGCAGTACATAACAGAGTTGTACCTCCCAGCAGTGTACCCACATTCCCTAGCACCTCTGCACATTTTCCTTTCACATCCGGATCAGCTGCTGGGTGCAGGTACCCTGAGGCAGAAGGTCCTGGCTGGCCACCCCACAGAAAGCCCTCTCCGTTACTGGTTACGCCGTTGTCGGAGGCGAGAGTGACTGATCTGCATGCTCTGCTGCAACAGTGCAGAGAGGATTGCCATGGATTTGCATCAGTTCAGGGAAACGTGGTGAAGGGTGCCTCTGAGTCGCAGCTCGGGGCAGAACAGCGGATGGTGCCAGGTCCCCAGAACAAGCAGACCCGTCTCCTGGTGGATGACATCAGCTAAGGGAGGCCGGTATCTGCTACTGGAAAACCGAACCAAATCGGAATTAAAGGGCGATCCGTCCTCTTTCTCTGTACATGCTCTGGGAAATTAGTTGGCTGTTTTATTTTTGCAAACCAAATGTGAGGAATTATCACAGTGACTCGTCTGGATGAATCTGTCCGCAGTGAGTCTCTCCACTGACAGAACAGTGACGCCCTCGCTGTTTCAGAAAATATGTTTCCCGGGACCTGTGTCGGAATAATCTGGAGTCACGCTAGGCCTCCATCTGATCCCTTAGCTCCCTGCAACGCCAAGATAAGAATGTCCTCTGCTCTACTTCTCAAAGGGACTGGCATTAGACTCGGACACCTCTGGTCCCTCCACGTCCCACGGACGTTGGACTTGGACACCTCTGGTCCCTCCACGTCCCACGGACGTTGGACTTGGACACCTCTGGTCCCCCCACATCCCACGGACGTTGGACTTGGACACCTCTGGTCCCCCCACATCCCACGGACGTTGGACTTGGACACCTCTGGTCCCCCCACATCCCACGGACGTTGGACTTGGACACCTCTGGTCCCCCCACATCCCACGGACGTTGGACTTGGACACCTCTGGTCCCCCCACATCCCACGGACGTTGGACTTGGACACCTCTGGTCCCCCCACATCCCACGGACGTTGGACTTGGACACCTCTGGTCCCCCCACATCCCACGGACGTTGGACTTGGACACCTCTGGTCCCCCCACATCCCACAGACGTTGGACTTGGACACCTCTGGTCCCCCCACATCCCACGGACATTGGACTTGGACACCTCTGGTCCCCCCACATCCCACGGACGTTGGACTTGGACACCTCTGGTCCCCCCACATCCCACAGACGTTGGACTTGGACACCTCTGGTCCCCCCACATCCCACAGACGTTGGACTTGGACACCTCTGGTCCCCCCACATCCCACGGACGTTGGACTTGGACACCTCTGGTCCCCCCACATCCCACGGACATTGGACTTGGACACCTCTGGTCCCCCCACATCCCACGGACATTGGACTTGGGGCATGTTTTTCTACTTAAGTGTTTTTTTCAGCCGTCTGAGGTTTAAGACCTGTGTTGCACACATAATTTATCCACACAAAGACCAAATCTGCCTCTAGAGAAGCCATTTAGAAATCAATATGTGATGTAAATCAGGAAGCGCTGTGCTATAAAAGCAGAATCCACACAACATGTGGTGTCGTTCTTTTTATCCTGATTTCGCTGCTCGATACAGGGTGACATCTGAGTGATCATCCGCCTTGAGCAGCACCCTGGTATTTAAGAGGCTCTTATTCCCGCACAGGTGGCGTCCTCTTACTTCAGTGGGAGAGCAAGCTGCAGGGGGCGCTAGACTAAGTCCAGCACTGCAAAGGCGGACCCTGGCAGGACTTTGATCCGAATCGGCTTTGACGTGGGTGTTTCAGAAACTGAAAGACTGTCGGCATCAATTTCCAGGCTAGTCGCGTGAAAAATCGAGTGGGTAGCTCAGGACCTGCTAGCCAAATGGCATTCTACAAACCGTGAGCGTCCATGCTTAGAGCGTGCACTAGGGTGTTTGGGGCGGCCAGGGGGTGGGGGGGAGAGCGATGGGCGTCATGACAGATCAAAGATGGATGTCATTTGTTAGACTCCAAAAGTTGGCATGTTAGTCTTCATCAGCCTGCTGAGACTGACAGCTGTTCCAGCCAGTCAGATTTCCTCAGTGAATCAGAGCTGGTGGCCTGGCCTCCCAGGACTAGTTGAGCCACTTCTGACGCTATTAGTGCCCCTTCTCCCCCTCCCCTTCATAACTGCGGCGTGACCCCCTCCAGCCCCCCGAAGAACATCCGTTCTGTGCTTTCCTGGCAATGTGTGATGATAGCTGACCGGTGGGTTTGGCCTGCCATCATGGCGGGCGTGAGAAGTCGCCTGTGGTCAATATCACATTACGCCAAAGCGTGTCGAGGGGGCTGGTGCCCTGTGCCGTTTAAACCGCCAGGCGCCTGAGAGAGAATCACCGGCTGACCCCATGCCTGCATGTTTACTTTTTTTTTGTCTACATAAATTTTGTCAACCTGCTAGTGTGGAATCAGAGTTACTGTATAAAGCAAAATATAAAACTCACACTGAAGGGTAGGTGGCTGCAGGGAGAAGCTACATAACCCCTCACATGGAGCAAGGAAGGGGGATCCACCATATTGTCAGGATCCAACCTGCCTCCTTTAGTTGCTTGGTCCCACCTCCTCTATAATCTGATTGGTTACTCTCTGAATCCGTCATTTTTCCTTCTGCCCTCAGAACATTTTTGTGTCAGTAAAACTCCCATGATCCTCAGGAGCAAAGGGTAACACATATAAATACTAACAAGGCCAGTAAGTGTGGGGCAGGCCGGGTAAAAGAGGGTCGGGCCAGATGAGTGTCGGACCGGGGAAGCATGGGGTGGGGCAGGTACATGTGGGATGGACCGCATAAGTGTGGGGCGGGCCGGGAAAGCGTGGGGCGGGCTAGGTAAAAACGGGGCGGGAGAGTGGTCATCTCATCCAAGATTCACTGTCGCACAAGAAGTGAGGCATTCTCTACCCATAATTGAACATCAGGAGGACCAAGAGACCTTAGGCTGGGCATGGAGTTGGGAGAGAAGAGGAGCAAGGGACAGAGAGTGGAGTGATGTGTGTGAGAGGAAGGGAGAGGAAGAGGAGTGAGAGGTAGATGGGGAGTGAGCAGGAGAGAGAGACAGATTGGGAAAAAGAGTGAGGTGGAAGGAGAGAGAGGTCAGGTCTCTTCTGCTCTGTTTTAAATGAACATCGTCAAGCATACTCAACTATTTTTATTGAATAACGATCGTCTTCATCACTGTCATCACCATCCTCCGTATGTGTGCCATCTCATTGCTGCTGTGAGCCACGCCCATCTCAGCATCTCACAATACGGGTGCGAGAGTCGGGTTAATTGCTGCCATTGGAGCGCCATCTATCACCCTAATCTCGGGCTGTGGCCACTCTATCCACCAGTGACTGCTGTGAGCGGTGGGTGGGGGTGGATTGGGGGAATAAATCATTGCTAGATCCCCCGGACGGAGGACATAAATAACCTATGTCCAGGGTGGGGGGGGGCGGGTATAGAATCGACAAGTCTCAGTAAAAACTTTGGTGTTTATTATGCTTGAAGATGCTACCTCCTTCCCCCCACCCTACCATGTGTCTCCTGGCTCCCTGGGAGGGGGGACATCTGGACGTCCACAGCAGCCATGAAAAATTAGCCTGTGATTTATCGCTCCGCGCATTCCCTCCGTTTGCAAGCTGCAGCCCCAAGTCACATGACCACGCTGCGGTCTGTTTGTGATGCCCGCGACAATTATTAGATTACCGCGCGCCGTGAATGTAATTACGCGGCGTTGACGTAAGTGGCGAGATTGTTATCTTCCCGGCTGCGAGACTGCTAGTTTGCTGAAATTGCCACTTTCAAAAATATTTCGCGGGGTGATTTGAAACGTTTCCAGAAGTTTCTGGAAACAGACGGCTGTGAGGAGTACGTGTTCGCCGCATGCTCGAGTTCAGCTGTCGAGACAGGCTGCTGAATCACCCATCTGGGAGAAGTGGGCAGAGGAGGGGTAGCACCAGTCCCTCATGTGGGGCTCTGGAAGTTTCTGTGGGCAGATCTGTGCTGTGCCAGGGCTGATGAGGAGCTCAACCACCCATAGTCTTCTGCTGACTTTAACGGAGGGAATTTCTCAACAACAAACTAATGAGACGGCAAAAGTACATCACAGACCGACATTAAATTGTCAGCCTTAAAACACACTCCTGAATTACATTACATGATGATCCTTGCTTCCCAGTATCGCATTAAAAGTGTAGCACCTGCAGGCATCTCAGATCGCTGTCCTGTCCATGCAGTTACAAAGTGGTCCAGCTGGGGGCATAGTAGTTAAGACTAATTGGTTCACGTCGTCCAGTGGCCCAAATGCTTTAGAGTGTAGGATAAGCACTGTGACTGCATTCATAATAATAATTTGGCTGCATACTCCAGTATCAAGTGAAAAAAAGCTTTCTAAATATTTCAAGAAAAATGTTAATTTGATTCTTCTTGAGTGAAATTTTTAGACTGAAAAGGAAATGGATTCTGGTGAATATTGTTATTTATTAGTAGAAATTATTCATATTCCCTTTCGAAGACATTATAAATATTTTATTTGTCCTGCGATAGTGAGTCCCGAGCAGCTTCAACCCACAGAGGCGTCCTGCATGGATACTGGAACCAGCTCAGAATCATCCTGATTCTTTTACCGTCCATGTTACACACATGAAATACCTCCATCTCAGCCCAGTGGCCGGTTACTTGTTTTATTTAGTGGCTGCGTTTATCCAGTTTGACATACAGCTTTTGAGAAAGATGCGTCACTTGGTCCCTGAAGTGATAGATGTCAGGATCGCAGCCAGGGAGGCGAAAGTCGGGGTAAACGGGGATTTAATAAGGAAACGGAGACCAGGAACCATCAACTCACAACGTCAATGAGGGACCAAAACTAGGGCAAGACACGGACTGAAATACACAAGACTGGGCGAAAATAATCAGACACAGCTGGGCAAGATCAGGGAAGCACACGTGGATAATCGGGGAGCGTGGCACACACGAGGAGCGGACGAGCTGGGCGCGACAATAGAGGGCCTGATGGTGAAATCACTCTGCTGACTCTGGGTTTTGAACCAGTGACCTTCTGAGCAAACCCCACACCACGTCCTGCTGATGTGTCTTAGACATCCGAGTTCATTCGGAATCTGACCCAGGACCATGTGGAGGCAGGTCTGGTCAAATTGCCCAACGCCGACATCCGAAAGATGCCCGGATCAGCAGTAGCCTGCTGCATCTCACTCTGCCTGACGCCGGAACAGCCGGAGATGGTCCAGCTTTTGAAACAATAACATTTATTGTCACCTATTTCGTATTTTTTTTTTATTCTATCCGTTTACCTACTTGGCAGCATCTGTATGTATTATTCATGTTCCCGCAGTCGGTAAACTTATGAAATCTGTCAGAGAGATATGGATGTCTGCTTGGGTGGGTGAGCTTTGCCGAAGTTCAGGAAGAGCTATATTAAAAACGGGAAAAGTGAAAATAAAGCCATATTGCTGGCCAGATCAGAATGAGCGGGGCTGAGGTGGCCTTGCTCTCTCAGCGCATACTGGCTCTGTGTCCCTCAAAGTGTCCGGTCATTGTCTCTGTTTTTCACCATGTGCGGCGGAGCTCTACCTCCTGGGCTTCCTGTGATCTCTCCCGCGACCTGCAGCCTGCTGTTTGGCTGCCCCCCCCCCCCCCCCGACTGTCCCCCTGACCTCGTGTCAGTCGCTCAGTCACTGCCCCCCCCGTCTCACCACCAAATCTGGCCCGTCGTCCCCTCCTGACAGGCCTCCCGGCCATCTGGCCGCCTCGACGTGGCACGATCGCCTTCCTCCCCGGGGCCGGTGCTCTCTCTGTTTACCCTTCTGTCTGTCCGTTACGCAGATAGATTCCTGTCCTCACTGTCCTCAGCCGTATCCTGTCACCCGGCGTCCCGTTCTCCGTTGCTTCCTGTCTGTACTGCGTTCGCTCTCTCGTATATCGGCATCTTTTTTCCACCCCTGCCTGTTCTGGACTAACCCCCCCACCCCCCCCCCCCCGGCTTTTCTACAGATACCTCAGATCAGCTATGCATCCACGGCCCCCGAGCTCAGCGACAACACCCGCTACGACTTCTTCTCACGCGTGGTGCCGCCCGACTCCTACCAGGCACAGGCCATGCTGGACATCGTCATGGCGATGGGCTGGACCTACGTCTCCACCCTGGCGTCGGAGGGCAACTACGGCGAGAGCGGCGTGGAGGCCTTCGTGCAGATCTCCCGGGAGTCCGGTAGGTGGGGGGGGTGCAGCGGGGGATGGGGGGGGTAGAGACGCACTGAGGGTCCCTTTGTCCGGTGATGCACTGTGGATGCTGTGAAGAGCAGTGAAGCTCTTTTGCTTTAGTCTTGCACCCACTTCCACCACCCCCCCCACGTCAGTGTCTCGCAGTATGTCTCCATATGCCTTGATGGCCTCAGCCAGGGGTCTAAACCCAAATCGCTCAGCCTCGTCCTGCCGGCCCTATTAGCCCTGACGGGCCCTTAGAATTCGGTGCACGGTTCCAGATGCGAGTGACCCTGTCAGCTTACAGATCGGGTATCGCGTTAAGATGACGGGACGTGGAAGAGGTACATCCATCTATCGACAGGACAGTGACAGCTGTAACAGAGGCAACACGCCAGGCTTTGTGTCCCCAAAATGAAGTCACTAAAAGGCCACACTAATGAATCCCTCGCTCATCGCCCGCCATGGGCTGCAGGTGGCGCCGTGGGAGTCTTGCAATATACATTGCAAAGGTATATGGCCATGGTGAACGGTCTAAGCCAGGGTGTGCTCCACCCCAGGCAAAGCTTTACTTGGGAGCTTCCTACCAAGCAAATAGATGATTATTGCACTTCCTCCGCAACACAGGTAATTTGGGATCCCTGGGGAGCTGCTGCTTCGGCCTCCTGATGGAGCTGGGCATGTTTATATTTCTTCATGAATCTGTCTGGGCCCCTTTGTTCTGATCGGACCCTAGGCGGCTGCCTAGTTTGCCTATCCCTGTATCTAACCCTGGTTTAATCGCCCACTGACCCAATGAAAATGAACACCACTCTAGTTTCTCTGTTCTGGGTCAAAGGTCAAAATGACTGGGCTGATGGTCTCACTGTGAGAGGCAGAGGTCATGGGGAGAGGGAAAGCGGGGGCTGAGCAGACCGTGACTCCACGATTGGCCTCCCTCGCTGGTCTGGGAGGTGTCGGGGGTGGGGGGTTAAAATAGCATGGGAAAGATTTCTGAGCGTAAAAATCCTTCTTGAAGTGCCTGTCAGAACGAGTCCAACGGATGCGGAGCTTGGGGTGGATGAGAGGGGGGCAACAACGGATTTAACGGGGATCCAATTAGCTGCTGAAGTAGCGGAGCTCTGCTAGTCGGGGGGCCGGGGGAGGGCAATAAGGTGCCCCGGTGGAAGTAAAAATAATAAATAACCATCATCTGTTTATGAAAGTCATTTGTCGCGTCCTGTGTGCAGATTGACCTACCTCCGACACGCCGTCAACTTTATTACCCTCAATTAATTTGATATTTATTTGCCTTTTTCCAGGGGGCGTGAAAATAAAGGCTTCTGGATCAGTGGTAATTATGCTGTGCACACAAAATACAAATTGAAGAGGAATAGATGAGGTTTATTAATTCATCGTGAGTGGAGGGTAGAGAAGGTGTTGATGAGTTGTTATAACGCAAATTTTAAGAATTCTGGGATTTCCTTAAAAATATATCCCACTAAATAGGGAAATTATGTTGGGAAAATCTGCTGAGCCAATAAGTTAATATGACAAGAAGACAAGCTTTGATCCTTGCCTGATTAGTGGATAGAAATGAAGTTTTTACATCGGGCTACCAATCAGGGCCTGTTGTTGGTTACTTCGCTGGTTTTCATTTGGTGAAACCTGGCAGTGATTGACAGAGCATGATCATCCTGCCCGTGCAGTTTCTGTCCCATTGTGAGCAGCGCATACAGCAGGGTCACGACCCAAATTTGGGTCGCGGCAAGTGCTGAAAGGATTACGAGTTGCAAATGTAAGCATTTTAAAACCGACAACCTCCTACACTGATCCACTATCAGGTTTCCCAACCCCAATCCTAGAATTAACCTATAAAAACGTCTTGGGTCTGCAACTGCCCAATGCAAAACTAGTGAACAACCAATTCAAGACGCCAAACCACAGATGCTTAATTTAAAATTCATTGGCACATCCAATCAGATTTGTGTGATAGGCATTGATTGCCGTTAATTTCAGAGTGCACTGTGTGCTTTATCAGAGCTTTTATTTAAACCTGTACTTGACATAGACTTGCTACTGAGCTGGCATGGTAAAAATTTGGTTGCAGTGCAAAAAGGTTGAGAACCACTAGTGTACAGATGGTTCAACAAATCTGAACCTGTCATTTAGTGGTTCGCATGCTGTGGTGACACTGCCAAGGAATGGGATTGGCCTTCATGCTTTGGCAAAAGTGCATACAAAACTTTAAAATCAGCTTCACGAGCGGCGGAATTACCGGATAAGCTGTAGAGAGAGCAGTATGAACCTGCCGTTGACCTGTCGGTTTGGGGGTGGGGTGTTGGGTTTTATTTCAGCAGAGCTGTTGGATTTCACGCTGGAGGTTGGATACCGGACATGAAGGGCACAGCCCATCTGCTCCGCCCCAGACTTGTTAATGAGTCCTGACCGAATGTCCCGGCGAGTCAGAAGGTTGTGGGGACACTCTGCGCTTTACTTTGGGATCTGGTCCATGTGCTTCCCCCCTCTCGGACGCCCATTAGACACGATGACCTCCGATCCCCCCTAAGCCGGCATTTTTCGTGTTCCTTAAATGGAGGATTATGCTGCTCAGACCTCAGATGAATGTCTCTTCCTCCCCCCCTGTGGAAAGACTGGAAGAGCCCAAAAAGAGGCCGATGACCTTCTCTTCTGTGGAAGAGGGGTGTTTTGTGAATGTTTCTGCAGGTGCTGTAAAGAAAACACTGACTGCTCAGACTGTCAACTTCTGCTTTTCCTACAGTCAGCTATTGGAGGAGATATAATTAGCAATATCTGTGGTTAAAAAAAGCCGAAACCGACTAAGCGTTCCTGGGAAGGTGTGTTTTCCGTCAGTATGGCACTTTGACGCTGTTACTCTGAAGAGATACACAATCACGATGGCTTCCACTGCAGAGCGTAGCCTTCAGTGATACAAGAGGGTGACCCGTCAGCCAGTGGGAGTTTTACTTACAGAAAAATGTCCTGAGGACAGAAGGAAAAATGACTGGTTCAGAGAGAGAACCTGATTGTGGATCAGCTTGTAGAGGAGGTGGGTCTAAGCAACTGGAGGAGGTGGGACCAGCCAATCAGTTGTCTTGGACCCAGGTCCTCTAAAATCTGGTTGGTTATCTTTCTGAACCAATCATTTTTCCTCCTGCCCTCAGAACATTTTTCTGTAAGTAAAACTCCCACAAGCAGCCGGTGTTCATGGATGCTTGGCAGGGATTGTCCACACACTAGTTCCATACAGACCAGACTCTCTCTCAATTGAATCCTGTGGGCTGCCAGACCTGAGTTGAAGGGAAGGGTGGTTGGATGTGAAGCTGTTCCTCTTTCACTCAATGAAGATCACATTCATAAACATGATACTCAATCATCAATGTTCGCTTCTTGGTGGGGTTTACTTTGAACAGTGACAGTTGCCCCATTTTTAGAATTGGTACCACTGTCGTCTGCTTCAGTGTGAAACCGCACCTCCTGAGCCCATCAGATTGCGGGCTCCTTTTTGAAGAAAACGTCCTTAAGAACCAGGTAATCTGTGTACCCGTCTCAAGCATGTATTCGGTTTCTTCCCCAGTCTTCTACTTCTCCGCCTGGATTTGGTCTTGACAGCCGTGACGACCCATCAAAGATCAGCATGCTTTATCCCCATGACGGATAATCCGTTTTGCCACTGTGCCCGCACTGCCTGAAATTCACACCAGGGGGTAGGAGGGAATCGTCCTGGCAAGCTCAGGGCATCAGAACAAGGTTCTAACAGGCCATAGCAAGTCTCAGGTGACCCCCCTCCCCCCAAGGCGTACTCTACCATGTGTCTGAGTTGGGGGCCACAGAGAAACCTAATCCCTATTCTCCACGAGCGAGAGAAAAGTAGGATAAAATAAAGCACAATACTGGAATGGACAAGCCATTTCACTTTGTTTTTCAGTTTATGCAGGAGCTTATACTTGATACTTCCACTCAGCCTTGGCAAAGCCTGCCGTTCTGACATCTCTGCAACAATCCCACTCATCAAATACCGACCAGGGACTTGGCCCTCTCTCCGCGGGCCCCCAGTCTCGATGGTGTCCTCGAGTGCCCCCCTATGCCTCTTATGAAATCAAAAGAAAAATCGTCAGGCCGACAAAAATCTCATTGCCCTCACGACTGGGTGTTATCTGTCATGGTACCGGTGTCTGAAAATGGGGAAGTGATCTGCCAAGAATGGAACTTGGCTCGAGAAAAAGCAGAGGAAGGACGTGCTTCTCAATGCCACCCCGAGTGCGGGTTTGATGGGCGGACTGCGGAGTGACGGTGCGGGTTTGATGGGGGGACTGCGGAGTGACGGTGCGGGTTTGATGGGGGGACTGCGGAGTGACGGTGCGGGTTTGATGGGGGGACTGCGGAGTGACGGTGCGGGTTTGATGGGGGGACTGCGGAGTGACGGTGCGGGTTTGATGGGGGGACTGCGGAGTGACGGTGCGGGTTTGATGGGGGGACTGCGGAGTGACTGCGCGGGTTTGATGGGGGGACTGCGGAGTGACGGTGCGGGTTTGATGGGGGGACTGCGGAGTGACGGTGCGGGTTTGATGGGGGGACTGCGGAGTGACTGCGCGGGTTTGATGGGGGGACTGCGGAGTGACGGTGCGGGTTTGATGGGGGGACTGCGGAGTGACGGCGCGGGTTTGATGGGGGGACTGCGGAGTGAAGGCGCGGGTTTGATGGGCGGACTGCGGAGTGACGGCGCGGGTTTGATGGGGGGACTGCGGAGTGACGGCGCGGGTTTGATGGGGGGACTGCGGAGTGACGGTGCGGGTTTGATGGGGGGACTGCGGAGTGACGGTGCGGGTTTGATGGGCGGACTGCGGAGTGACGGTGCGGGTTTGATGGGGGGACTGCTGAGTGACGGTGCGGGTTTGATGGGGGGACTGCTGAGTGACGGTGCGGGTTTGATGGGGGGACTGCTGAGTGACGGTGCGGGTTTGATGGGGGGACTGCTGAGTGACGGTGCGGGTTTGATGGGGGGACTGCTGAGTGACGGTGCGGGTTTGATGGGGGGACTGCTGAGTGACGGTGCGGGTTTGATGGGGGGACTGCTGAGTGACGGTGCGGGTTTGATGGGGGGACTGCTGAGTGACGGTGCGGGTTTGATGGGGGGACTGCTGAGTGACGGTGCGGGTTTGATGGGCGGACTGCGGAGTGACGGTGCGGGTTTGATGGGCGGACTGCGGAGTGACGGTGCGGGTTTGATGGGCGGACTGCGGAGTGACGGTGCGGGTTTGATGGGCGGACTGCGGAGTGACGGTGCGGGTTTGATGGGCGGACTGCGGAGTGACGGTGCGGGTTTGATGGGCGGACTGCGGAGTGACGGTGCGGGTTTGATGGGCGGACTGCGGAGTGACGGTGCGGGTTTGATGGGCGGACTGCGGAGTGACGGTGCGGGTTTGATGGGCGGACTGCGGAGTGACGGTGCGGGTTTGATGGGCGGACTGCGGAGTGACTGCGCGGGTTTGATGGGGGGACTGCGGAGTGACGGCGCGGGTTTGATGGGGGGACTGCGGAGTGACGGCGCGGGTTTGATGGGGGGACTGCCGAGTGACGGCGCGGGTTTGATGGGGGGACTGCCGAGTGACGGCGCGGGTTTGATGGGGGGACTGCGGAGTGACGGCGCGGGTTTGATGGGGGGACTGCGGAGTGACGGCGCGGGTTTGATGGGGGGACTGCGGAGTGACGGCGCGGGTTTGATGGGGGGACTGCGGAGTGACGGCGCGGGTTTGATGGGGGGACTGCGGAGTGACGGCGCGGGTTTGATGGGGGGACTGCGGAGTGACGGTGCGGGTGCTTCGCAGGTGTCCTCTCTGTCGCTCAGTAACCGATGGGTGACCTTTTCTCCTTCTTGCCCAAAATAACACGATGCAGTCACTGCCACCTCACCTGTTCTGCCTCGTTGCTTTGATGAAGACAGATGGAATGGAAACGTCTATCACGATGTCTGACAATAAGCCCCTCCTCTCAGCTGCACTCAGTAGCGAGCAAGTTCTTGGGGCCGACTGGATGGAAAAAGGCAATTCGCTGCTTTCCCAGACGCAATGTCAGCTCTCCGAAGACCGATTGATTTGTGAATAAGGAAGAATGAAAATTGGGCAGACATATGCAAGCTCTCCATAACGTCTTTGAAGTCAGGATTTTCATGGCTTTTATTTATTTCTATGCCATCATCAAACTTTTTTTTTAGGAAAAATAAGTGTTTGACTTTTATGACTCATTCTGTACAGGCAGCTATCGAATAATTTATTATTTATTAAGGTCATGATTGAATAGCACAAAGCATAAAATGCCAATTCGGATTTTCAAAATGAAAGTAGCTCCATGGAGATTTACAGGCGTGACAAGCTGAAAGAGCACCTGGCCTGGCGTGATGTCACATGGACTGGGGGGGGGGGGGGGGTTAAGGAATACTGAAGTCCAGATGGAACGCCTTGCAGTCTTCGTCCGAAAGGTGGTGTCTGGTCTTGTGGCCCAAATGCCATTGTGCATTGGTCGATTGTCTGTGCTTGGTGTGTTCCAGTGATGGGGTGTTCCAGTGATGGGGTGATCCAGTGATATGCACAGACTTTTTGATGGGCAGATACTGGAAAAGTGGGGCGTGGGCTACTGATAAATTTTCACGACTGGGGGGGGGGAGTCGCCCAGGGTAAATATTGCGGGATGGTTGGTTATTCAAAAAGAGCACTCATTCATTCAGGCGAAAGGAGTGGGGTCTACGACGCCCCCATCGACACATGCCGGGAGCGTCGCTCGGTGAGCTCTTCCTGTGGCACTTTGTCCTTGAGACGTAAACGACGCGGCTCCAGTTGGCAGTGGCGACTTACGGCCGTGATCCCACAGATTCCCTATTGCAGGAATGTGACACGGCGTGCATAATTCGGCTCTGCCAGAAAGTTCCGTGCCTGGTCTCTGCAGCTTTGGTTTCTAGTCTTATAACTGGGGTCCAAAAAACCCCTTAGTAACAGCAAACTGCCTAGCTACGCTTCTGTCTCACAAAGGGAGAGCAAACAAAATGCCTTCCTTTGACTTTAATTTTCTGATTTGATTTATGGCTGGCGTGCCTATTCAAATTAGAAACCGTGAGATTAAGGAAGGATCAGCTCGTGTGACGGGAAACAGCAGATAAAGTACGACTCATCAATCCATAACTACTTTACCTGCAAATAAGTGCACATTTATTACTCTGCACTGGTTTGATGCTGGTGTTTCATCCTACCAAGATGGGTTCTGGATCATTCTGGCCCTGAAGGAGTTCTACTTGTAGTGATCCCTGCGCATACAAACTCCGAATTAAAAATTTATCATTGATCAGCTGCAAGACTCCAACTGTGATACGTTTACCTCTTTATTTGTTCTCATTGTGTTTGGATGGATGGATGGATGGATGGATGGATGGATGACTTTGTATTCTATTTCCCTGCTTGGAGTCCAGCTGGAGGGTGTAGCTCTTGGGGTCTTTGTCAGTAAATATTTCCAGCGGTGAGTTTTTATTTCTGGGTTTTCCTGAGTGCCAAAGCTGCCTAATTATAAGAGGCTTGTGTTCGGCACACACTGTCTTGCCAAGATATCATAGTGCTTGGTGGCGGGGGCTGGGGTCTAATTAACACGGGAACGCATGCGCACACGAAACACTGGGGCTTTTATTTTAAAAAAATAAAGTTGCTGCATTAAAGTAAGTGAAAGTGGGGACAAATGTACACAAATGTACACAAATGTAACGAAATTATAATGCAATCATTGTTTGCATAATTTATAGGGATTGTTTAAGTTCCTAACAGGACCTTTGCTTTTGATGGTTAATGGATGAGGACATTATTCAAAATGAAGGTTAATGAAATCAGCGGAGTGAGATATTTTTACACTGAGCCGCTTGCCTTTCAGATTTGAGGACTTGAAAAGAGCAGCCAGTTGTTGGGCAGCCTTGCATATGCAGGGACTAATTTTGGCCAAGGCCAAGGTCAAAGGTCACCATCTCAGCCTGAGTTTCCGAGGGGGAAAGTTTGGATTGGATTTTACGCCCATTTGTCCATCTGTGTCCCCATAACAGCTTATCCAGTGCAGCAAGCAAGGACCGCAAATTGGGAAGAGCAGGGCTGCTCCGATAGTGTCTGTCCACACACATGCAGACACATGTGCACACACGCACACACACACACACACACGTACATGCACGCAGGCACACACATGCACTAAGGATAGTTCAGACAAACCATCTAAAACTCAAGGCCAAATTTTTTACGTTGTTATTAATACGGAATGTGGCTCAGCAGATAGCAGTGCCTGTTAGCAGAAGATCGCTGGTTCAAATCCCATGTTCAGCAGACTGATGTCAAGACCGTTAACCCAGTTCCTCCACAGACTATCTGACCCGGCATTCTCAAAAAATGTATATCGCGTTGGATTAGGGTGTCTGCTAACTAAATTTAATGAAAATACTAGTTACGAATTCAGTGTTTACGCCTATTTATAAAGAAAATTGTTTACTGAAATAACTGAAGGACCATTCTTGCCCACATAAACAACTGCCCCTCCCCGGCTGCTGCCGTGACTTTCTGAATGACGGTACCGGGTGTGAGCGCCAGCAGGGTTAAACGGAGCGTGGAAGAGATGCCCCCGCCCAGATCGTTGAGCCGAGGGGTTCTCTGTCGTCCTGCCCGTAATGGATCAAAGGCTGCTGGACCTTGGGATTGCGGGCCTGCTGTCTGATGAATGGAGGACCAGCCCGGCCTGATTGGCTCGATCTGAGCCTCCGAGAATTACGGCTCCGTCACTGCGTCCACGACACAACAATGGCAGTCGGACTTCAGCCCAGGGAAAAGAATAAGTAAATTGAGTGCCTGTTTTTTTTTATTTTCTCCCCCCTCTCTATCTCTCTTTCACTCTACCTCCCCTGGTAACTTTAATGTGCTTCGAAAGTCCCCCTTATGTTCTCCCCCAATGACGTTTCCGAGTTTGCAGACTGTATTAGATGGAGGGGCCGGACTGGAGCCCCTCCCTCAAGCTTCAGGTGCAGAGCAGGCCTTCATTCCCACCCCGGGGATGAGAGACACCATGAAAAACAACAGGACGCACACCCCCGTATAAACCGTTAGCCGGCTCCTGCCCCTCTCAGTCCGAAATGGTATCGTGCTGCTGAACCCTAATGATCTAACAGGTGCCCTATTAAGCACGCTGGCCTTTCAGGAGGTCCCCTTCATTACACAGCAGCACACAGAGAGGAACACCGCCCTCATTCATCTGTGCTGAGGCAGCCCACTCTCCCCCTGCATTACCAGCTGGCTAAACAAATGCTTGTTTGACCACTGGGTTTAATGAATTCAAGACTCTCTGCATCTAGACTTCTCTCCTCTACTTGGAGTGCTGTGTGTTTTTTTTGTTTGTTAAAGAGGGAAATAGTCACGGTTCCTCCGTCTCTTTGAATCAGAATCCGTTTTATTGCCGCCAAGTACATATGTGGAATTGGGAATGGCCTGCGAGTGCCATCGCAAGAATTTAAAAAATAAAAAATGGCAACACTAAACAGCAATGATAATGGCACTAGATGCGATAGTATCATCCAGAAAATTGGGGTGATAGAGACAACAGGATGAATCTGTGCTGAACAGCAAGAAAAACAAGACAAGATGATAGAGAATCAAATAAACAGATCCTGTATATATCATGAATAAATAAATTTGACACCGGTGTGAGTTAGTGTGTGTGTCCCATGGAGATCGAAACCATGCTAATGAGCTTGACATCCATGGGGAAGAAACCTTTCTGGCGATGTGATGGAGATGCTGATCTAGTCTTTTTCTGGAAGGTAGTCTTTGGAAATTCCTGTGGCTGATGTGGGAGTGGTCAGCCAGAATGGGAGCATGTGACTAGAAGGACTGAAACAGGCTTGTCATTCCCAGGTCACGTTTATGATGACACACTTCAGGGGCTTGATTACTATCTGCCCTGTAAAAGGCAAGGTCACATGGTCACATGTCTGTTTAAGAGGCTTCAGCGCTCACCAGATCCCAGGCCTTACACTGGGGCTGCGAGTCCAGGATCAGGCACATACTGGGTTTGCTGGTTACAGCTTTCTGAAGCTGGCGTAGGAGGATCTTTTGACGTCACCTTGAAGTCAACAAAGTTAAGAATCAAATTCCAAGGCTGTTATCATTTAAAAAGCAAATTCCCTGCTGGGGTTGATCTCCCAGTATGATAGCCTTTTTACTGAGTTGTATTTGATTTAAGAAAAATCCCTGACAGCCTATAAGTACAGCAGCCTCTGAGTTCTCCTTTCATCCATCCAGCTGCCTCGTTTTAACCTCTCAGCATACGGTGGTTCAGCTGCGATTCATTAGTGAGTATCAATGTTTCTCAGCCCAGTCCGCGGGGACCTCCAGACAGTCCACAGTTTTGCTCCCTCCTAGCTCCCGATGCACCTGTACCAAGTATTCAGGGTTCCTGATTGGCTGGGAGCTGGGAGGGAGCAAAAATGTGGACTGACTGGGCACCCTGTGCATTGGGCTGATAAATATGGCATTAGCTGGTAGCTGTAACACTGAAGTTAATGGTTGACCTCTTGTCTTTTGATTTGCACTTTTAAGGAGGTGGTGTTTGAAATAAACAAACACTGAATTAGCAGCAGGTCGCCTTTTGATTTTCTGGGGGAAAATTAATCGTTTACATTAATCGACCAATCGGTAAAAGAGTCGATAGGTTAATCCACAGAAAAATAGTCGTTAGTGGCAGCCCTTGTCTGAGCGATGTCAAAGTAATATGGCCATAATTGCATGCTGTTAAAAGCAGAGTTAGGAAGCAGGCAGATTGTTAACAAAAGTGATCCAAGACTGTAGGTCAATGGACGTCTGCCATGAAGTGGCACTTTTATTCAACCTTAATTAGCTAGGACCAAATGACCCGCATGGAAAGTCCCGGTCTGTTTCTGTGATCTGACTTTAAATGTCTTATAATTAATGTGGGAGACCCCTTTCCTCGAATTTTTTTTCTTTCTTTTTTTCCAGGAGAACTAGCTGGAAATGCGCACATTAAACCCGAGGACGCCGGTGGGTGTAACTAATTCACCGCTGGATTGGATAGAAAGTGTTAAGCTGAAATGGTGTTAAGGTCCAATATATGGTTACTCACAAGGAATTCCTATTCAGTTTCTATAAGCGGAGTTTGATGTTGGGGGGGAGGGGGGGGTGTTGCTTACCTCATGTGTTAACTTGCATATATATGTGTACTTAACCTATTATTTTCTCTACCTATAGGGTAGCAATGAACCGCTGACCCAAAGGAATGTGCAATACTAGTCTTGGCAGTTAATTGCCTCCGTTGCCCCCCCCCCCCCCCAAACTCTGCCCATGCCAGCTTCCCTGGACGTTATTTTTTTTCATCAGTTCCTTCCCTTCATCTTTAGGATTCTTGCCACCCGACCATGTGTGCCAGGGGTCGATTGAAACACATTCCTAAATGATGAAATGTTGGTAAGAATAATTAAGCCTCGGGTTCCTGGTTCTTAGCACCCATTTGTGGTTGCGGGCTGGGGGGGGGAACAACCTGGTTAAACTCCAGCCATCCTCATGATCGTTTTTCAGTATAAAGAGAATATGTAAGCTGAGCTTGTTGTCATTAATTAAAACTTGAATTATTTTGAACAATTGATGAAAGCAGGTATTCAGTAATTACACTAAAAACCAGAGCAAAGCTTTCGCGAGAAATAAAAATATATATATATTTTTTTTTTTATTTAATTTTTTTTTCTTTACATGGAATTAAAATTCAATCCTAAGATGAATTTTAGAATTTCTAAGCTGAGTTTTAGGTGACTCTTTCGTCCTTCATTTTGAGCTATTTGTGCAGTGCAGCTTATGGATGAAGAGGGAACCTTGGAAATGAACCTGTTGTGAAATATGAAATTAAATAATGCATTTAAAACAGCAGTGAAAGTAACTTCCTATGGATGGCAGCTGTCTGCTTTCCTGCCCATCCTCGTGGTGGGGGGGGTGGGCGGGGGCCGACACAAGAACTGCTTTAATGTACTTTAATGTGTTTTAACGCTTGTTTTTGAATGGAAGACACCAGGGTCTCGCTGAAGTATCAGCATGACAAAGGCACTTACTGAAATGGGCGTGAAATGGACGGGTCCCTCAGACAGGTGGGAGCGCCGCCCTGCTGCCCTTTGACCGGAATTCCGCAGTCATCGCTGCTCTTAATTCAGCTGCCTGCTGACTGCTGGGAAACTCCCCATGACACGGTCTAATTATTCAGACCTAGAAATATCCAGGCCCTCAGTGATGCCACTGAATAGATGCAGAATTCTTTCAATTTTCTGGTAGGAGTATGACACTGTATGAATTATATATAAATAAATGTACTATCTGAACGTGGCTGATTAAAGTATCTTTTCAGGAAAGTTACATGATAGATAGATATTGATTGGTTAATTGATTGATTGATAATGCACCATAATCTTGTACTATACAAGGCTGCTTGTAGGTGACTGTAGCTCTGTGACTCTCTAAATTGCCATTAATGTGCAGTTGTGTGTGTGACTGTGTGCCCTGTGATGGATTGACACCATCTATCCTGTTTTGAGAGATATACTCTTGGCTCACTGGATCTCTGTACTGGACAAATGGTCACAGATGGATGAATGGATGGAAGATCGGAGCAGTAATAAAAATCTATTTCAGCTTTTCATTCAGTTAAAAATAGGAGGTTTGTTTTGTTAGCAAAATGGCCGTTAGCAGAGTGATTTTATTAACACTGCTTTGCACATTAACATGGCCACCATCTGGTCGCACTAGAACAGGAAGTGGCAGCACCCCCGGAGCCGCACGGGCAGTCAGCCTCCCTTTTCCATGGCAACAAGCATTTGACATCAGAGTGAGGATCCTCGGCGAGGCTCCAGCTCCTCGTTGCCACGGGGCCCGAGCGCGGTGGCGCTGGTCCGTGTTGCTCTCTGCCTTTATGGGTCAGACCTGTATCTGGCGCCTGTCTCTGATTTCGGGAAGCCCTCCTGCACGCTGGGCTGGATGGAGAGTGGTGCTGGGTTATTTGCCCTGCGCTTAAGGCTTAATCTTCCTCTCCTAGGGGAAGCGATCGCTTGACTCGGGCTCCATCATGTCAGCATCCCGTTGGCATCCCGGGAGGCTGATTCGGGGGCGTTTTGTTTGATTATACTCCAGAGCGCCTGCTGAATCCAGGGGTGCAATTAGGGTGGCGGGTGTGATTGAGAGCCGTTACGAGCCCTCAGCTGGTGGCTTGGAGGCAACAGCATTGGGGCGGGGGGGTGGGAGGGCAGTGGAGCCGGGCCTGTGTGCCTAAGACTCATCAGTAGAGTGCCAGTCGTTAATCACTGCTGGGGGTTCAGTCCCGGGTTCTGTGCAGAAGCTATTCCCAGGATGCAAACACACAGCAGACCCTGTTATCAGGCTCTGTGTATCACAAAACAAGCAATTGCCCTTCCTATCAACACCTCCCTCTGGCCCCCCGGAGAACAATTGTATACAGAGTCTTGGACAAACTAAAATACAAAAATCAGAGATTTATCGGTGTCCGCCGACACTTTGCTCTGTAGTTTGAAATATCTCTTGTGGAATTACAAAACAGTAGAGAGACAAACAGGGGAGCAGTTTACTGGGACCGGGGTTTGTAAAATAACGTAGCATTCAGCTGAAAACGATCACGACGGGTGCGTCGGGATTTAATTCTTCCCAATTTGTGTGTTTAGCTCTTCACACATGATGCCCTGGCGTTCATTGGGCACATAAACACACACCTTATGATGTGTCGCTGCCCAGCCATCACAGGATATGCAGGAGCACCTGTTTGCTGCTCAACAGAATCCCTGCAGTGTTGCATTATGGGTACTGCGCCGTGAGTGTTTTCCCCACCATCCTTTGGTCGTGCCTGGCCATTGGGGTCATTATTGACTTTGGCCAGCGATGCAGTGCATGCTGGGAAGCGTGCTGCCAATCTGTTACGCTCCCTGCTGTTTGCAGCCCTGATCCTGTAATTTTCAGATAAAACGTCCCCAGCTATGGTCAGCTGACAATGGTTACTTACACAGCTCTGATTACAAGGATGTCCCACCGCGATCTGGCATCACAGTGCCATGTGTCATCTTCATGCTAATGAGGGCTCTTCCGTTGTTGCACTATGGCATGGGAAATGTTGATTATGCAGTTTGGGGCCATTTGGAAACATTACTGGGGGCTTTGTGTGGCTCAGCGGGTTAGAAAACTGTGCCAATGATTGGTAGGTTTCACTGTCAAGAGAGTAATGTCACAGTCGGGCCCCTGAAGAAGGCCCCTAACCCGCAATGGTTCCAGGGACCGTCTGACCCTGCTCTCTCAAAAAATGCACATCACTTTGGGTAAAAGCAACTGCTAAATAATAAAATGCAGTGTTGAAATGTAAAATATTTAGGGGGGGGGGGGGGCTTGTTGAACAGTCAACTAAAATGTGTTTTTTGAAAAGGTATTGCATGAAACGACTGCAAAGAGAACATAGGGGGCGTCATAAGCAAAATAATGTGGTTGTATCAGCAATGTGATGTAAACCTGACCCCCCACCCGCAGAAATATGCAGAATTCGGTTTCTCTGGTTCCTAGAGTCCTGGTGTGGTGTTAGTGTTTCAGTACAACAGCAGGTGCTGTTTTTAGTATCATTTCATCATATAACACAATTGGCAGAGTGATGGAGTAGCTGAGGGGGCAGAGGTAGCATTATATCTCTGCACTATATGTGTGCACCATCCATTTGTGCCTGTGTACTATATATGTGCACAGTGTTCTGGTGTCTCTGCACTGTATATGTGCACCGTGCACTGGTGTCTCTGCAGTGTATGTGTGCACCATGTGTTGGTGCCTATGCACCATGTGTTGGTCTCTCTGCACCGTATGTGTGCACTGTGTACTGGCGTCTCTGCACTGTATGTGTGCACTGTGTACTGGCGTCTCTGCACTGTATGTGTGCACTGTGTACAGGCGTCTCTGCACCGTATGTGTGCACCGTGTGCTGGTGTCTCTGCACCGTATGTGTGCACTGTGTACTGGCATCTCTGCACTGTATGCATGCACCGTGTGCTGGTGTCTCTGCACCGTATGTGTGCACCGTGTGCTGGCGTCTCTGCACCGTATGTGTGCACCGTGTGCTGGTGTCTCTGCACCGTATGTGTGCACCGTGTACTGGCGTCTCTGCACCGTATGTGTGCACCGTGTGCTGGTGTCTCTGCACCATATGTGTGCACTGTGTACTGGCATCTCTGCACTGTATGCGTGCACCGTGTGCTGGCATCTCTACACCGTATGTGTGCACCGTGTGCTGGTGTCTCTGCACCGTATGTGTGCACCGTGTGCTGGTGTCTCTGCACCGTATGTGTGCACCGTGTACTGGCGTCTCTGCACCGTATGTGTGCACCGTGTGCTGGTGTCTCTGCACCGTATGCGTGCACTGTGTACTGGCATCTCTGCACTGTATGTGTGCAAAGGGTGCTGACATCTCTGCACTGTGTGTGTGCACCACATGCTAGCATCTCTGCACTGTTTGTGTGCCCTATGTGCTGGCATCTCTGTACTGTATGTATGTACAGTGTACTGATATCTGCACTGCGTGAATGCATCATATACTGGCGTCTCTGGACTGTATGTTAGCTCAGTTTGCTGGCGTCTCTTCACCGTATGTGTGCACTGTGTGCTGGCATCTCTGCACTGTATGTGTGTGCACTGTGTGCTGGCATCTTCACTGTATGTGTGTGCAGTGTGCTAGCGTCTCTGCCCTGTATGTGTGCACAGTGTGCTGGTCTCTCTGCACCGTATGTGTGCGCTGTGTGTTAGCGTCTCTGCACTGTATGTGTGCACAGTGCTGGCAGCTGCACTGTCCCCAGCTTTGGACAGGAAGTTATGAAAAATGGATTGATAGAGCATTTCCAGAAGGTGTTCTTCCCTAAGTCAAAAGTGTTTCCATCAAAACACTATGAAATAAGAACAGTTATCAGATACAGGACTTGGTAAAATGGAGTATGTTTTTATGTTAACAGTAAGAGATCTTCACTAATTAAGAGTGGTTTCTTGAAGGGGAGGCAGTTTGGACTTAAATGTCATAATTTGACATTTCAGTGATGACTGTATAAAAAATTCCAGGGATTAAATGCTACAAGATGCGTCGACCTTGACTGCAGGTGATTATTGTGTTTTTGCCACGATGTCTTTGTTTTTCTGGGTAAATATCTGTAAATAAAACCCACACAGGCCCCCATCCAATCAAACGGCTGCAGCCCTCTACTGCCCTCTGCCTCTGCAGTACCCAGCCACTGCAATCGTCATTAGAAACCCCAACAAAAAATAGAAATCATCGAAAACTCGTGGTATCTCCCGTGATATAAGCTATGCAGAGATTAGCAATGCGAAGGTCAGACTATCGGCAGGCGACAGTCATTAATTGAAAGTCTCTGCTCAGACGGAAATTCAAATATCGGCACCCTTCCAGATTTTGCTGCACTGATGGTACCACCCCGCCCCCGCCCCCCCCTCAGAGTGGAGATAAGGCCTCTGTGACATGCTGCTTGTCACTATGGCCGCCGAGGTTAGTATAGCTGCTTATTATTATTATTCACCATGCTTGACCTGTTGACTCCGCGTTCTGGGAGAGAAACGTAGCACTTATGTTTCGGGGGGGGGGGGGGGGGGGATAATAACAAGGCGGATGGGAGGCAGGACTTGAACGTGGGGGTCAGGCGATTTTAGGGGCCTGGGGAATCTTTACTTCACTTTCAAAAAGAGATAAATTCTTGAAAAAAAATCAATACCGTTCTTGGGGAACAAGGGTACAAGACCAATTAGGGGGGAGGTTTTATGATAAAAGCCGTTAGCTCATCATACACGGTTGCTGGTACGCTGACAGCCAAGCGAGTATTAGCGGGCAAAGAAGCTTCTTCACAAGGTGAGGGGAGCAATGGAGAGACGGGGGGGGGGCAATCAGCCTTTTGGGGGGTAATGGCCCCCTCACGCCCGTCGTGGATCCTCACACTTGATCCTCTAGCCTCATACACAGTTTCTAAAAATGGCCTAATTCAGTGTTTCTCAACCAAGTGCCACGATACCTGCAGGACCCACCTCCCGGCACACCTCTGCTTGGTGGTTCTTGATGGTTTGATTCAGGTATGCTGGGATCTGGTAAAGAGCGAAACTGGACTGTCTGAGGGCCGCCAAGGACTGGGCTGAGGAGCGTTGGCCTAATGGGATGCTAGAGGACAACCCTCATTCAGAAACACCATAATATCAGGAACATTGTCCCACTTGTGGACATTTTGCACCATTTAGTCACTGAGTCGGCCATCTCTGAAACAGGGAATCCTAATGTCGCCGAGTGGTTCTACAGCCTGCTGTCGGGCTATTGATACACATTTCATTATCTTTGCAGGAATACCCTCTGTGCCATCATCCTGCCAGCCCTCGTGAATGTCTTTTACAGGAATGTTTCCGGTTTCTTCCAAGTTTTGATAACTCGTATTGTAGCTAAATTAAGTAACGGAAGTATGGGAGATGTTCAGCAGGAGATCAGAGCCGACACAGATGTTTGGGGCTGCCACATGCTAAGGTGGCGCCCTGTTATCTGCGGCATGAAGGTGCTGAGGATTAGTGTGCAATGTGACTGAGACAGACAGAGACACCTCAGTGGGAAGATTTAAACTACTGCTATCATTATCAGCTCTGTTTATGTTTGGATGTGTTTTTAAGCTGCAGAAGGAGTCTTGTCTCCCGAGGGTCCTGTCATCACACATCTATGGCTTTTTAGTCATTACCCATTGGACGGGGGGGGGGGGAGAGCAAAGAATAGGTAGAAAGAAGGAGGGAGAGAAAGAGGGGGAGAGAGAGGGAGAGGGGGCTCCCCAACTCATCAGTGAGCTCGGAATTCATAACTGTTTCATCCCAAGGAGCAGTATCCCTCCCTGCCTGCCCACGCCTGCTCGCCACGTGGCGGGTTTGCTTATTCCGATAAGGAAAGGCTGTGGGATCCACGCTTCTCCGTCAGCTGTGGTCCCCGAATGGCGTGATGCTGGATTATCGCTACGGCTTTTTTTGGGACCAAGTATAAGGAGGAAGCTCAAAGGGAGCGGTTCAGAGGTGGGTCTTCGTAGAACGCGGACCCAAAGCCCAGACCCTCTCAGCCTTATCATTTAATTCCCCACGCGTATCCTAGTTACGCGCAAACTCATTAGCGTCTGCTTTGATAATGCTTCCGTTAATTTCTGCTCGCCGGCATGCCGACCGACCCTCCGACTGCGTAGCTGCGATGCGAGGCGTCCTGATCTGACGGGGATCCACGATCACCCAGATGAATGAAATCGGGCCTTCTGGAGAATGGTCATTAGCATCAGCGCTGTGACCTGCTGCCCAAACAGGCTCTTATGAAATGACTCTTCCTCTCGAAATCCTTCTGGATTGAGGGGCTGCTTGGTAGGCCTTCTGTTCCGCATTACAGTTTCCTAGTACCCATGTGTGTGGTTTAAGCACAGTGCGAAGTGTGGTACAGGCTAATGTTAAATGAGCCTATGGCGCTATCCAAAGCAGAGCTTATCTCCTCACTCTGCTCCGGAGAAAGCCCCCCCCCGTGGTGAACTGCAAGTAAAAATGTTTGATACAGCCGTTATCCGCAAGTTCTGTTGGGCCAGGGTTGATTTATTTTCCTTTTCAGGCCTTGCGACTGTTCTTACCTTTAGCCATGTGCTAATTCCTTGCGCCCAGCCATGAGGAACGCATTTCCCGGCTTAGGGGCCATATTAAAAGCCAGCTACTGAGGGCAGGACTTGATTTCTGGGCTGGCGCCAATGCCAGGGAGTCAGGGATCCTGCACAGGGTGTCACAGTGCCTTTCCAAGCCCCTCCCCTCCCAAAGAACCGGCCACCCATTTGTTGAGCCATCTGGTCCAAAAGCCGAGACCTTAAGCAGCAGGTGGCGGTGCCTGGCAGCCATATTTACCTCACTGATCATGAGCTTCTTGTACTACAACAAATCTATATTTTATTTATGAAACATTCTGGAACATTCTGCAATGTTACACTGATTAGTTCAGTAATTAATCAATGCAAATATACATTAAATCCCAGCTGTTCTTCGGCATCTTTTAAAATGGTCTTTTTTTCTGAGAATTATGGGAACCAAACGGCAGGGTGGCGTTTCGTAAACTGCAGTGAAAAAGTAATCCGTCCTTTCTTTCGGGAATGATGCAATATTCAGCACGGACGCCGCCACTCGCGCAGGATTCTGGAATTCATTTGCCTGCACACTTCCGCTACAGACGCTACCTGCAGCTGGCTAGGTAATGACGGCGCCGTGCGACTGTGGGCGGCTGGATTATTTGAAACTTGCAATCAAAAAAAAGCAAAAGGAATACTGTTTGAAAATATGAAGCCCTATGGAAATACAGCAGAGACAGAATAACATAAGTGTTAATGGTAGTCAGGGTAGCTATAGTAGTGACAATTACTTTACAAACTATTTAATTCATTGCTATAGAATTTGCAGTAGGTCTAATACTTCACTTAGTGTTAGTACTCCTGCCACTGGGTCACCAGCTCTCAGACATCTGGCGTGATGCTCACGCCTTCAGACTCTCATGCAAGAAATCTTACGGCAAATATTTATTATTCGATTATAAACCTAAAATTAGCTATATCAAAGGCGTTGGTGTAATTTGTGAATCCTACAGACTATTTACAAGGTAATAAAACTGTTACATACATGTAAATGCATGCACAGGCTTGTAAAAATCAAAGTTGGCAGCCCTGTAGCAGTACTACTGCTCTCAGTCTTATAGTATGAGTAAGAGTACCAGCTGTAAATGGAATAGTGGGTACTAGGGTAACGAACTGTGCAGGCTTTCTCTAGAGAAATGCTATCTTCAGACATGAAACCGGAATTTCCCAGGCCGGGATCCTGACCGGCGTGCTCCGTCAGACACGGCGAGTTGCACACGGAGCACTAGTGTGCGAATGACTGTTCCCGGCATGACAGCACAGCCATGCGAGCCAGTGTCTGCGTCCATGAGAGGTCATGAGAGTCTATAACTGAAACAGTCAATGAGTTTTAAAGGGAAGTGCTTCCCTTTACCCTGCCTTCCCGAAAAGATGCTACAGGTTTTATGCTTTTCCCACAATCTGCTCGAATGATCGTCATCGCTCGATAATTAACTGCTACGTGGTTTTGGCTACTGATACCCAGTGTTGGGCTAAGGCAGAAAACGTATGTGTGCCGTTTATTCAAATGACAGAAGGGTGAAGTTAAGTTTTTAAGCGATGCCCACGAAGCATGGAATTGATGATTTAAGTAATTTTTTTCCTCCTCCTACCTGTACATATTCTTTTCTGTTCATCCTGACATAGTGCAGTATATAACATTGCATTGTCATTATTTTTAGAGAGTTGTGGCATGCTGTCAGTATGTGCTGTCGTTCCACGTCGGTTCCGTTCACTTTGGTTCACCGTACGTGTGAATCTGTAGCCCTGTTTAACGGGAGGCTGATCCTGCATCCACAATGGCTGGCTTTTTGCTCGCTATTTGTCACTCAGCAGTCAGAGCTCGAAACTGTTTATCGCAACTATGTATGGACATTTCAGGACTGCTTGTGGTTTGGTACCAAACATGAAGTGCAGGACCGTATTACTAAGCACTTCACTGTACAATATAGAAGAACCTAGCGAACAAAACAGAAACGAGAGGTTTGCAGGAAACACAGTGCGTAGATGTCTTAAGTGAGTTTCTATGCACGTACTATGTGCAAATGACTGCAAATTGCCAAGGAAACAGTGAGCTGAGAGTAATGTCTGGGTTTCACAGATGCAGAACAGACCAATAACCTGATGTAGTGCAACAATAACAACAATTGTTCGCTGATGCTGACTTCTTTTTAGCCTCCTCGGTTGGTGTGTTCCGTCCTCTTCCTGCTCCTATTTTACGGAACGCCTGCATTACAGCAAACCGATACCAAACGTGTGCAGGTACTGAGCAGGAGAATTGTAGATTTGCATCACTGTTTGGAAAAGGGGTAATTTCACGGCATTTGTGGAGCATCAGTGCCTCTGCCCCATGTTAATCCCATAGTGATTTCCCCCATGCTGTGTCTGGCTATAGAAGAGCCGGGGGGGGGGGGGGGGGTAAGCCTCATCTCCAGAAGGTGTCATTTTGAGTATGCTGAGAGTTCCTGTGTACGATTCCCTTATTGGCGTCTGCCCTCTGCCAACAGACTGGTAAACATCTGATTATGTGAGATTACTGGGAAGGATGGCGCTTAGCTCAGAGTGTGGGGAAGACCTCCTGCGGGCGCACCATCAGAAGGAGCCAGACATCTGTCACAGCAGGCCTTGGTGGTGACCATCTTGCCAACATTCTCTCCTCCCATTTACATCCTTATCTGTGGGTTGGTAGAGTACCTCAGCCTTGGAGAGAATCATCTGGTTACCTTCGGTCCTCACGCAGACTGTTTGAATAAGAGGTACCCGTTTTTTTTTGTTGGTGAGCGAATCTGAAAATTGCTTTAGGAACAGCAGGGCAATTTATGACTAGTGACAGTTCAACTTGGGCACTGTGGCATTCTGTAATTCTGCTATCAAAGCATCTGGCTCTGTATTTTCTAGCCATATCAAAGGAAGACCATGTTGTCAATTGGGAAATCTCATTATGGGAGCTTTCTGACCCCAACCGCAGCATCAGAAATTAAGCTCTGTATGGATAAGGAAATTCATTCTTAAGCAGTATTACATTTCTGTTGGTCCTCAGCTGTGAATGAGACATTCTTCGAGGGAAGACACATTAGACGTGCTGTCAGGCGGGCAAATTGGTGCTAAATCTTTGTGTTGGGGGTCTTGAATGAGGGTTTACGCAAACCTTATTGATGTGTTCTGAAGGCTCTTCAATCCCATGTTTGTGTTGGGGGGGTCTTGAATGAGGATTTACTCTAACCGTATTAATGTGTTCTGAAGGCTGTTCATCCCATGTTTGTGTTGGGGGTCTTGAATGAGGGTTTACTCTAACCGTATTGATGTGTTCTGAAAGCTCTTCATCCCATGTTTGTGTTGGGGGGTCTTGAATGAGGGTTTACTCTAACCGTATTAATGTGTTCTGAAGGCTCTTCATCCCATGTTTGTGTTGGGGGGTCTTGAATGAGGGTTTACTCTAACCGTATTGATGTGTTCTGAAGCTGTTCATCCCATGTTTGTGTTGGGGGTCTTGAATGAGGGTTTACTCTAACCTTATTGATGTGTTCTGAAGGCTCTTCATCCCATGTTGTGTTGGGGGTCTTGAATGAGGGTTTACTCTAACCTTATTGATGTGTTTCTGAAGGCTCTTCATCCCATGTTTGTGTTGGGGGTCTTGAATGAGGGTTTACTCTAACCGTATTGATGTGTTCTGAAGGCTCTTCATCCCATGTTTGTGTTGGGGGTCTTGAATGAGGGTTTACTCTAACCTTATTGATGTGTTCTGAAGGCTCTTCATCCCATGTTTGTGTTGGGGGTCTTGAATGAGGGTTTACTCTAACCGTATTGATGTGTTCTGAAGGCTGTTCATCCCATGTTTGTGTTGACCATGTTTAAATGACATCATTCCTTTAGGAGAATTTCAGAAGAGCTTAATTCCTCTGATATGAAGCTCATTATGGCAAATCATAAACCGTTTAAATTCTTAAGACTTAAGTATGTAATTAAGCTGCATTTAATAGTATTTCTGTGTGTAATTGGTTTGCATATCAACTTCTGTTCAGTTCCAAACCTTTCCAAAGTACACAGCAATTATTACAATAAAATATCCATCATAAGCTCATTTTAGAGAATTTTTTCAGTCTGCAGTTCTGGGTGAAAGCAACCTTCTGAAAAATCTTTTGGTACCAACATTCATTGATAAGCATGATGTGAAAATAGGCGATTAACAGAACTGAAGTTCTGATCTCTGCTTTTTATGTGGCCGTCTGCGCGGGTGCCGAGCTCGGTTTTGCCAGAGCCACTGGAATGATTCGGGGGATTAAATAAACGTAGTCGTCCTTGTACAATTGTGGTTTTCTATTAACGCACAAATAGGGATTTGCACTCCCTGGGAATGCAGGCCAAAACCTGGAGTCTAACGCTGCATGTTTCTGGATAATTATGGTGAGGTAACAAGCTGCATGCTTGACAAATATGACTGGCTAAGCCCAGCGATTGGTATAAATCAGCATATATTTTGGTTCTGACTGCAGAAAGCGTAACTCCATTACATAACATGCTGCAATGGAAAAACGGGCCCGTTGTAAATCATGAAACTTATCTACAAATAAAAACTTGGCCCCATTTGTGGGTGCATTAGAATAACAGAAGTTTCATTGCAATATGTAATAGTAATATATGATTCTGGTTACTGTGCTTGGACCTCTCTCAGTTTGGTGCTAGGGTGGCTAATATACTTATCCTGTGGGGTGAGAGATGTTCCTCCGTTTGGGTCCTTGGTTCTAACGGCAGGATGATAGCAGAGCTCCATGGGGCTCGGTCATGTGACCGCCTTCATGCCTCCTGGTGTATTTTTGCATGCAGACGGCAGCACAGCACACAGTGCTGAACCTAACTGGGCCGTGGATAGACAGACGAGGCACAAAAGACCGGGACATGAGCTCGATCCTGCAGCATTTTCTAACGCTCCCTGAAGCAGGGCTGGGCACGGGCGAGAATGAGACGGCTAGTGTTCCTAGGTGAACTGAGGACTGAATCGGTAGTAATTGCCTTGTGCTACATCTTATGCTGTTTACTTTGTGCTGTGAAGCAGTTTCATAGTGTTATATGGGGGGGGGGTTCTTTGGATGGAGGAATGATGTGTCCGTGCTTCTAAGTACAAAGTTAAATCCATCCATCCATCCTTACAAGGATGTGGACTGTCTGGGGAAACTGGAAGCAGAGTATTATTCTAAGTGTTATCAGAGAGGTTCATTTAAAATTTTTTTACCACAAAACTGTCTTGAGGAGTTTTTTAAACACATCCTGTTTACCTGACATGTGCCAGTATGCGTCACTGCAGCTCGATGCATGGGGTCATTTCAGCAAATCGGATAATATGGTACAAGACTTAATTATATTGATTTACTTCTAGTAAACTTCTTTGACAGTTATTGGTGAGGCCAGAGCCTTCGCCGGGTACCTGGTTCTGCTTCTCCTTAGCGCTCCTTTGCCGGCACTCATCGTTAAACGGACTCGGTCTTAATTGTGCATTACTTACATGCAAGACGGATATCGATGGCGTCCCCTTCATTAGCTCCAGATCGCCTGATGGTTTTGTTTATGTCCTCTCATCTAGAAAAGAGAAAAACGTCCAAGCGCAGAACTCATATATCGCATTAATTGTTTTAATTAATCTACCGATGCTTAATGGAGATTTTAAAAGCTATGCATTAGCCTGACATAAATGGATTTATTATCAGCTATGGATAAGAGACATTTGAGAGGAGTGGTTTTTTGTGTGAAACTGCCCTCGTAACTTAATTTCGCATGGTTTTTATCCAGGTGAAAATGTGCCCGGTCATTAGTTTGGTTTATGAGGACCATGGTAGCCGAGTGCCTGAGGACGGGGACCTTCAACTCGAAAGTTGCTGATTCAGGCACTCAGGTGTTGTATATTCAGTAGGTTACTTCAACTCAGGTATCTTACTAAAACACCAAGTTGGGTGAATCGGCATCTGCGAAGCAGTATAAACAGATTCCGTTTTTTTTGACGTTCGTGTCTCCCGCCAACAGCGCCTCCCCCACAGCTTGCGCACATCAGGGTGCTGTGAGGAGAACCCATGTGCGAAGGATCATCGAGTATGAGGCACAGAACGCGGAAACCCTGCCGGCCAGGAGCTGAGGGAGTAAATCATGTTATAGGTGTCTCACATGAGACTGGAGCATTAGAGGACGGCTTGTAAAAGCCTCATCTCCCTGTAAATAACACCGTTGCCGATGAAAAGTGACTGTAAAATCCTAATTTTATTCATAGAATGTGTGACAGAATTTCAGTGCGTTGCATAATAACAGACGTATTATTTTTTTACGATCACGGGGCGTCCTCGTGATGCTGAGAGTCTCGAGCCTGGCGGGGATACTTTATGTACAGTATGCACCAATGGCGAGAGCTCCAGCGATCACATGACATCAGGATGAGCTCCGACAAAGGGAGGCAGGCCTGCTGCACACTGTCAGGTGCTGGAACTGCCCCTCTGGAGAACTAATGGCTCCTATGATCAGTGAAGGTGTTTTATTACCACTCAATCCATGCATGTCTTTGGGGCCCCCTGTTGGGGACAATAGGCACTACAGAAAATGTTAGATAAATATCTTCATTATTTAGGAGATGCTGAAGCAGCAGGTTCTGCTAACCTGACTCTACTTGCTGGCTGTTTGTTTAGTTTAAGGATGACTTTTGGGACCCAAGCGGCAACAAGCCTGCCACTACCTACGACGGTATCGGACCAGAATCTGACCTGGATGAGGACATTGCAGAGAACACTGGACCTCGATTCAGAGACCATTAAACACGGGTCAAACCCATAAAGGCAAACTGAACTGTAGAGAAGAAGGATCTCTGTGTCCATGAGCTGGACGGAGCTGGTGAGGGAAACAGCCCATTAAGATGAGGTACTGGCTCCATTTGGGAAACCGCTAATAAACCAGTGGCTGCACTTCTCGGTTTCCCGTGTCTCTACTGGGCCTGATTCAGCCACTGAATCTATGAGTAAGATGAGACTGAAGGCAAAACCTCGGGGTACTCCTGCCAGAACGATGGGATTTCATCCTGAACTCCAGCAAGACCCTCTCGCCTAGCAGAAACAATGGGTTGTCAGCTGAACTGCAAATAGATTCTCCTTATTTTATTAACAGGAACTGCATCCCTTCCCCTGAAAACGCATCGGTCACTGGCATACGCTGCGGTAGTGTTTTCCTTTTAAGTTTAACTGTTGCGAGTGTGGCACAGGGGCTACAGGAACTCTTTTGCCCAGATGGTATGGTGCTTTCTGTCGGGCATGGTTACACTCCTCACAACTACATCAGTTATTTGTTTCCTGAAATATCAGTGAGCTGAAAGCATAGGAGAATGTGTCCATATTCTGAGTAAACAGGCAGAAGGTGCCGCTGGCCATTTGTGTGGTGGACGGGGGGCTGAGATTCTCTGGAGTTTCCTGTGTCGTGCAGCTGCAGTAGGGAAGCACTAAAGACGTCTGATTGGAGGACACGCATCCCGCTCCCGGGCTCATCGTTAATGGAACCCACAGGTGGCCAATCAGGACGGTTATAACACTTTATCATTCTCATCATCGTCTGGAGGGTGAGGCACGGCCCCTAAAGGAGGATTCATACCTCAGCCGCAGACAAATGTCAATCTTCGCCCACAGGCAAGACTCTCTGCCATGCCAGGATGTCCTTGAAAATGACCTCAGACCTTCTGACACCGGATGTGATTGGGGGGAGCGTGATGTTGGTGGCTAGCTCCAAGCACACAGGCCGTCTCGGTGGGCTGGATTTTCTCACCTCCGTAACCTAGCTGATGTCTTGGCCAAATGGGCACCTGCAATATAAATATTTTTTGTAGATCTCCAGGGAAAGTGCATTCCGGCAATAAAAACGCGCGTCGTCGTATTACATCTGAAGGTGCATCTCGCAGAAGCTGATCCACACAGCTGCGTTCACTGCAAATAAATATCAGGCCAGAGAGAGAAGCATAAATCAGCCTTAACGTGGTTTGTAGGCCACGGATTGTGTACCTTGAAAGATATTAATACCGAATCAAAGACAGCTGAGTCTTGGGAAACAAACCACATTTTCAATCGCTTAATGCCTCTTGCGATGGATGGCTCAATTTCTCCTCCTTGAACTTAATAAATCCATTCTTTCATTTTTTCAATCAATCATTCATAAGGTTTCATTTGTTAACGCGTCAACGTTGGTCTGTGGTAATCTGCGTGGTTCCGATGCGAATGTAGTGATGCTGTAATGATGCTGTTAGTGTGGGGACACACAGATGATGATGTAATTGTTCATTCCTGGAGGACTGAGACAGTATTCCGGGTTTCGGGGGGGGGGGGGGGGGAGTATGATGGTCAGGTGCCAAAAGGGGTCAAACCGCACTTCAGACAAAATGGGCCACCATTTCTGGACCATTTGGCTCACCTACTGTAGAAAAAAATGGCTGATAAAAGGAGAAATGTGGCCATTCTTCTAGACAGGACACTTTAGCAAAAACTTTTTCTCAGCATGACAGTGCTTGATGAGAAGAACCTAATGGAGTGCAGGCAGCGTGCTGGAATATCCACACAGCCTGTAATTTCTCACCGAAGAGTCATGTACAAAGTGGCTACAATCGTGTCATTTTTACTTTTATTTTTTCTTGTCTCGGTTATAAAACAAACACAATGACGGGTTTTTTATCCGGCTGACAAGGCATCCCGTGATTCGTTCTGGCCCGCCTGCCGCTTCACACCTGGGTGCGTACAATCGATGAACTAAAGCACTTTCAAGGCCAAAGAAAAGACGGAGAGAAAAAGGATTTATTGGGGGTGTCTCTGAACATCACGGCCGGCCCTGGTCACTTTCTCTTTTATGTTTGACCTTATTTTGACAAATGCCAACTGTAGACCTGGCACCGTTCATTCGTGCTTGGGCAGGCTGCGTGGCATTCATTTAAGCACCAGTTATCCCATGCCAGTGCACTGTGCTAATGTCAAGTTTTGTTGCTGTGTCATTTGACAGACTTGTCCCGCTTGTCAGGGACTGTCTCCCTCACTTGACCGATAGAAAATGTCATCTTCCATCCACCAGAGACAAAACAAAGAAAGATTAATATGCTGAACGATGTTTTTCACATTTGTTTCTTTTGGTAACGTTTCGTCATAATGGTATATCAAGCTAGCAGACATGTTTGTGTGTCCAGTGGACGTGTGATTATTGATTCTTTTACTTAGATCTCGTTATGAAGTTCCAGTTCGCTTGTTAATACAAGTAAAGGGTGCCGTAGAGATGTTGGGCCCCCCAACTGAGACCAGTCCACTTAGGGGTCCTGAAATGTTTAGAATTTATCACCCCTGTTACTAGTCACTTGATTTGCCTTGGAAAGTTACCATAACTGCGTAGTTGTGTCGCAGTTTCCCATGAGCAGTGCCATTGTGTGGCACCCCTGTCACTCCCTGATTTCAGCTGTCCTGCTGTTGCCACCACCTGGCCTCTGTGCAGGACAGTTTCAGTCCCCCTTCATCTCCAGCAGACAAAACACAGTTTGTTTTTTGCCATCTCCCAACCTTGGTCCAGTTCTCTCCTGCATGGCACGTCAGCGCACATTCAATGGGTCGTTCCCATGTTCCGCCGTCTTGGACAAAAGGCCAGTGTGGAGAATTACTGCCCCCCTACACCCAGCGTAAATAAGTTTTCTTCAGCTACCTCCTGGGGGTCAAGTGGTTGTCCACGCTGTCCAGTCTGTGCCCCCAAATTAACCAAAACTTTCTGTCCTTTACACCCAGCAGCGAAGCAGTTTGCAGTCAAGCCAAAAAGTGCTTGCAAGCCCCCCCCCAGAGGGCTGCCCTAGACCGATTGCATATACCTGCAAATGAGAAAAATGCAAAAGACAGCAGGAGACTTTAAATCTCAGCGTATGAATTATCCATGGTGTATTCAGGAGTCCCAAAGTCTGGAACAGGGAACCTGAAACTCACGTCAGCAGCAAAGTCCCAGAACAAATTTCTTGGGACATTAATGACGGTATCATTTGTTTGGTTCGTGTAGCTGTGTACAGTAAAAGCATTTTACTTTCTTTTAAATAGTGTTATAGACATGTGATGCTGGTATGAAAATTTCTTTCCATGCATCACAAGATGACTAACGCGGGAAAAATGTTACCCTGACGCTTCACTGTCCTTCCTTTTGGACTGAATGGTGCTTCACGTTTCAGTCTGCAGTTTTTTGCAGTATATTGTCTTGTTTCAGATCTTTCACCCACAGGATTTTGTGCTGGGGAAGCAGGCCCTGGTGCTGCTGGAATTTTGCTCTTTCTCTCTCTCTCTCACCCAAATCCTGGGAGCCATATATTTTTTGCTATCATGCATCTTGACTAGAAGGCTTGCCTCTGCAATCCCAGCCTTCCTCTTTCCTGGTTCACTAGGATGCAAGGTGAACGAGTCTGTGTTTTTGACCACATTTCACCATCACGTCCTTGTGAAAATCTTAGTAAGAAGGACTGCTGTCTTTCGTTAGTGCCTCCACTGTTGCTTTAATAAAGTCCTATACTGGGTAGAATTGTGATTGTGGTTATTAAGAGTAACCACACAATACCAAACAAATGACCAGTTTCTTCCAGGCCTGTGACCTACATCCACATGAAGCTAATGACATCCCGAAGTGTTGCTCATTTCGCCCTTGCCGTGTTCGGGATTGAGTGGCAGTTGCCCTGGCTAGCAGAGAAGGCCGCCTTGGTTGTGAAAGGCAATGAAACGGGAAATGTCGGCCTGTCCAGCTTCTCAGTCTGCTGTGGGCATGGACGTGTCACTCCCCATCACCGCTTTCATTAATGATAAATTCACCTCCATGAGTTCCGCTGCATGATGTCTCACGTTGCACCCGGAGGGATGACAGAAATTAATGTTAGCGTCATGCAAAGAGCCCCCCCCCCCCCCCCCCCCGCCCGTCCCCCCCGCCCGTCACACAAGAGATGGTCTAGAACAGGGGAACACAGTCACATCGCCTGTGAAATCAGAGCCTGAAGACTCGGTAATGGGTCATCACTGACATCACTGCCAGCGTTTCTCCCCATTCCGCACCCTGGAGACCTGGTACCCCTACACTGGGTTGGACGAAGGCCAAAGGTATATTGATCAGAGCGCTTGATGAGAAACATTTGAAGGCAGCATTTCTACACCAAAATTCTGATGGTGCCATTAATTTATATCAGCTAAATGCCAAAATTGTAATCAGCTTTTAAGAAGACTTTAAGTCGACCTTCAAGGCCAAACTAATCCTTCCACAGCAGTTGAACATTTAACGGTAAATATCAAGGTTTGGAAGCATAAATTCTTCCAGTGCTGCTCTTGCAAAGCTCTTGTTCTGAGAATGGTGCTTTGGCAATGGATGGTTCCTGGCAGTGGAGTTTTTGGAGCAGAAGTAATGGGTCTGGTGAAGAGTCCTGGTGCAGAGATACCCTGCAGTTGTTACCTTCATTGTGGAACTGAGACAGTGCCTATGTTGGCGATGGGGGGGGGGAGCTGATCTCAGATCAGATGCTTTTTCCCTTCCTCATCCACACTTTGAGGGGGCTGGTTTGCAGGGTGTGGTCCATAACATAGGATGCACCTCGGTGTACCTGCGTGGCCTGTGTCGCCTTTGACCACAAGAGCTTCCTGCTCTCCCGTGTATCTGTCCTCTAGCTGGCCCAAGGTGGCGATCCAGAGAGCCTGGCTGCCAGGGCGCTGGGGATACCGGGCTGCTCCGGAAGGTTCTGCTGCGCGGGAGTGCACACCTCAAAGTAAACCAGGAAGGTCTTCCTGTGCTGCGTTTCGTAATAATGCTTTTATTAACGACCTTTGCGGTATTATCACCCCTCATAAGGCACTCCCCCCCCCCCCACACACACACACACACACAGTCCTGTGATGCTTATCCCCCCCCCCCCAATTTAAACCCAGAGCGGAGCCCTATCTGAGATCATGTCTTTTTCCACTTGGCGGGCCAGAGGTGCGTAAATGAAGTTGAACGCGGCTGTGTATGCGCTGGGGTGTGTAAGGCGGAATGCAGCGAGCGTGCACCAGTGACAGAAAAAGACACATTGTTGTCTTCCTGTAAGGCAGGAGGATGTACTTGGGGATTACCCAGATGTCTGCAGCCCCGTTTAACCCCGGCTGCGGCCATCTGGAACCGAGTCCGTCCCACACGTGGAAGCTGCTGCCTACCGCTGACCCTCCCCACTTCCCATTGAATCTGCATCGCAAATCGCTACATAGCGAGTCAGAATTGAAAAAAACAGCTAATTAAACAGTACAGAACCTGTGAATCTGCCCCCCCCCAACTCACCCCCCTCCCCCCTGACATGCATCCCAGCAACAGCTCTGCTCAGGCTGCGTGCTCTCTGATTGGCACAGTGGGTTAGATCCAATTACTTATGTTTCGTGGCAGGCAGATAATGTAATAATGAAAAATTTAAGGGACTCGCCAGGCCGAGAGCACTTCAGCGGGCCCTCTGGATCAGCGTGGGGGCCAGTTAATTACCACGTAGCGCACCTCGCGGAGTCTGGGCGTGCATAACAAACCATGGTGCCGTCGTGAATGACGCCTTACCCCCACATGCCCCAACAGGCTCTGAACACAAGCAGCGATGCTGGCTGGTGCCTCACGCTGACCGCTGGTGTGCACATTTAGCAGGAGGGGGGGGGGTTCGGAATGTTCCGGCACACCTTGCGTTTGGATGTTTGAGCACCTTACACCATTAAGAATGATGACGAAAATATCGATATTCCAGGTAAACATCGATTGGTGTGTAACTCTGTATTGGATATTAAATGCTTCCACAGTTGCAGGTACAGGTGCTGCCTGTAGGGGTCGCAAGTGGGGAAGTTTCTGGAATGCCTGCCTTGGCACTGCCCATCTCAGAACTGCATTGGTATCACCATGGTCATGCAATGGAGGGACAAAGAGTTGATAAAATTATTTTTCCATCAGGTGGCGCGAAACTCAATGGCCATTCTATACCAGGGTATTTTCTCAGTATAACTGTACAACTTCAGTGCTCTTTTATGCAGGAGATTGCAGTATTTTACAGCAAACATCCATTTGTGGTTATGGAATATATTAATGTACTGAAATTTGAAGAGGCCTGAAAGTATAACAAAAAGCCATTCATTAGAAACGAACCGCAGCTTTGAAAACAAGCAAAATCATGAATATGAATTTGTTTCTCTTTGAATGTTTTTGGTTTTCCGAACATGAAAGGTTTGGATTTGAATTGTGGGGAAATTTAGCCATAAGTTATCGGAGATTAGTGTGAAGCGGTGTTCCTGAGAGGGCCTCCTGTGTTATACACAGTTCGATCTGCTGTGTATCTCGTTCTGAAAAAGTTTGACTACAGAACTGCCTATGCATGGCAATAAGTAAGCACTTTGACAGCCATTTTGACAAGTGGAATTTAAGTTGACTGTGTGTTTATGAAGCTGTTGGACCATTCCAGTCTAACACAGGCGTCAGCAGCTCGATAATAATTGACGAGACCGTTTCCGTATGCCCAGATTGCTGTGTAATAAGCTTTAAATTAGCTGCTAGGTGCTAAAGATCGCCATAGCGAGAGACCGGGCAGGTGAGCTGTGGAGGGCGACCGTGTCGTTTGTGATAATTGCCCGTCACCACTGGGGCCCACGGGGCGTGTCAGGGGGGGGAATGGCAGCATAAGGCAGGGGAGGGGATGCAGCTGTTCATTAAATGGGCCGCGACCAGGAGATTGGACTTGGAGCGGGAACGGATCGTCCGTATTCCAGAGCGCCAATCTGATATCATCAGAGGCCAGGGGGAAAAAAAAACAGCTCATTAAATGCTAAATGACATTCTCTCAGGGACAAACATCTTTAATTACTGTGAATTTAAATGTTTACTTAACGTGTAGAATGTTGCTGCTGTCCCCTGCCCCCCCCCCACCCCCCCGCATTGATGGGGTGGGGATTTATGTACTCTCAGCAGAGATGGATTTGTTGATTTTTGGGGCCTCATTCAAAGTCACCTGATGGCCCCTCCCAGATGTTTCAAGAACTAACTACTGTACATAGATAGCAAGTAGTATCAGAAGATCCTAGCTAGCTAGCAGGTTAGCAGAACATGCTGCTTCAGCATCTCCTAAATAAGGAGTGTTTGTTTAATATTTAGCGCAGTGATTGTTTCTGGCCAACAGGGGGCCCCCTATCTTCAGGGGGCCCCCTATCTTCAGGGGGCCCACACAAATGCACTGACTGTCAGTATGAATGGGGGACCTGCTACAGGAAACAAAGCCCAGAATCCCCCCTCACAGCGTGCTGTTTGGCTCTGACATCGCCGATAAGCTTGTCCGTGAACTCAGTGCCCCCCTTTTCCCTGACCCCCCAAGGGGCGTGTGGTATTGTGACAGTCTGTCTCCATGGCGATGTGACACCCTGCCTCCCCCCCTCATCTCTCTGCAGGTGGCGTGTGCATCGCACAGTCCCTGAAGATCCCCAGAGAACCCAAGCAGGGCGAGTTTGACAAGATAATTCTGCGACTGCTTGAGACCTCCAGCGCCCGCGCCGTCATCATGTTTGCTAATGAGGACGATATCAGGTAAGGTGAACCCACCCCCACCCAGGGCTCCACCACGTCTGGGTGCCGGCGGGTTCCGTGCGAAACCTCTGATCCTCAGACCCACTGCGGTCCCGCCTAGCCTGGAACAAACGCACTCGGCTGAACCCAGCGGAGCCCACGGCGGGAGTGTCGCGTCTGTATTCGCGAGGCACACAAACTGCGTTTAATTATTATCCCCTCCAGTCGCAGGAAGGTAATTGGTGAGTTGCTGAGACGTGCCCGGGGGGGAGGGGGGAAAGCGCATTAATCTTCAGATGGTTATATAGCCAAATGTCAAAGGTGGGCTTTGAGAAGCAATGACATGGGGGGCAGGAGCATAGAGGATGTTTGTGTGTGTGTCTGTGTGTGTGGTAGATGGCTGAGCTCACATGCTCCTCTCTGTCTTCCTCAGGCGGATCCTTGATGCTGCCAAACGCAACAATCAGACGGGTCACTTCCTGTGGGTGGGCTCTGACAGCTGGGGTTCGAAGATCTCCCCAGTCATCCAGCAGGAGAGGGTGGCCGAGGGGGGCCGTAACCATCCTCCCTAAGCGGGCATCTGTGGACGGTATGTAGCATGGACGGGAGAGTGTGTGTGTGTGTGTGTGTGTGTGGAGGGTGCCTTGGCCTGACTTGGCTCCTCTCTTGGCCTGTGAATCCCACGTCTCTGTGTCGTAAAAACCTGTCTTACAGAGACAGTGCACAGAGAGATGGAGGGAGAGGAGTGAGGAGAAGTGAAAGGAGGAAGGGAGAGGAGACAGGAATGAAGACAGGGGGATAGGAAAGGAGAGGGGAGAGAAGAATGAAGAGAAAGGAGAGAGGAGAGAGGGGAGAAGAGTTAGGAGAGTGAGGGAAGAGAAGGGAGAGAAGTGAAGAGCAAAAGGAGAGGTGAGTGAGGAGAGTGAGAGGAGTGAAGAGAAAGGGGTGTGAGGAGAGGGAAAAGAGAAGTGGAGAGAGAAAGGAGAGAGGAGTGAGAGGAGAGGGGAGAGAGAAGTGAAGAGAGAAGGGAGAGAGGAGAAGGGAAATGGAGAGAAGAGTGAGGAGACAGAAGAGGGAGAGTATTAAAGAGAGGGAGAGAGGAGTAAGGAGAGGAGAGAGGGTGGGGGGTGCGGGCGTCTCTTTGGGCCTCTTTGATGGGCCCAGCAGAACTCCATGCCCCTGGTGCTTTTGTTGATCTTCCGTTGATTTTCTTTCCAATGAGTCTCCTCACAAGTGCGCAGTGGAGCAGAGCTGCGGGAGGATTTCAGCCCCCTTAAGATCCACACTAGTGGGGGGGGGGGGGGGGGGGGGGAGCTTAGCCAGGGGATTCCCTCTGTGCCGCCGGGGAGGCAGGCTTCATCTTAAACAGGATTAACCCCAGTGGCGACTGTACGCCACTGATAGCATTGACTGGAGAACCGCAGAACCAGGGATGGGAACCAGGACAAAGTGTCTCTTTATTCAAAGAGTTCTGTGAGACAGTGTCTCAAGATACATTCAAGGCAGCGGCGGATGAAACGTCACCTACAGCAGAATATTAAGTATGCAAATGAGCCAGACTTTCAGTCTCCACTGTGGCCAGGACTGGACAGACTGAACAGAATGGAATTTTCCAGATGGACTTGGTGGCATGGACTTACGGGGGGGGGGTAGCTTTACAGGGGGGGAAAGTGTTCTCGGCCACTGAGACTCCGGATGTCTGTAGCACAGTAACTGTATGGTGTCCCCCCGCAGCGTTTGACAGATACTTCAGAAGCCGATCCCTGTCCAACAATAGAAGGAACGTGTGGTTTGCGGAATTCTGGGAGGAGAATTTCAACTGCAGGTTGGGATCACACGGCAGACGGCCTGGAATCCTGAAGAAATGCACAGGTATGTTTTTTGCCGCTGGCCTGTCTGCTTCTGATTGGTTGACATTGCTGCCGCCTCAAAGTTGATTGGGTCGAGGGTCACATGACCCCTGTGCGTGGCGTTCTGTCACTGAATGTTCATTTCTTGGTTACAGGAATGATGTGTGAAGTGCCTCAAGAACCAGAGTTAGGGCCAGATATCTGTTGCCTAATTTTCAAGAAGGGGAGAATCCATAGTACCTTTGCACTAAAACGAAAAAAAAAAACTAAATTCCTTCAGTACCAAACAAACTGTAATACTGATGTGGCCCTTTAATTGTGTTCAGATGCAGTCATCTGCTATGGAAAAGCAATGCGGTCTCATGTAGTGAATCTTCCAGAAGTTGTGGCACAACGGATGCCAGTTATCACACACAGAGCCCAGCCTAGTCCTCGTTTAGGCGAGTAAACATCAGAAGAGGGTCCCTCGTGTGAGCAGTTAGTGTGTCTGGGCTGCGTGATGAGTGTGGCCCCTCGCAGCAGCAGGAGAGGAGCCCTGCGCTCCTTAGGGGAGGGGGCCATGTAAGCACGCCCTCCAAGATCCCCATCTCCCGGGCGCTACACGGCCTACACAGTCTGCCGATAGTGGGACGGGGGGGGGGATTCGTACTCAGAGGTACTCCACCGCGAGTGAAGGCCAGGCAGCTCTTAGAGTGGATTCTGAAAAGCGGGCCGGGGTGACTCACTGCTGCGGATGTGGGGGGGGGGGCGAGGGGTGTGCGGGGGGGGCTCACTTTGTCAGGCGGCTGGCTTCTGGCAGGGTGCTGTGTACGGCGGTGCACTCCTCCGCGGACACCTTGCTTTTTGCAGCCGAAGAGGAAACATGATGTACCGCTAACTGGCGATTCCTTCATGGAAAGGTGTGAAACGCGGACGGAGTACAAAGCAGCCTGGTCTCCGCGTCAGGGGACGGTTTCTGCTCCCTGTGCCTGAAACTGGGGCTTCTTTACATTCCAAACTGCATTTTTTTTTTTTTTTATGAGTAATGACAGGGAGGTAACCAGCCAATGACGGGGGGGGGGGGGGGGGTCTATCTCCATGGTAACAGGAGTGTCCAAACCCCCCCCCCCCCCGCTTTTGCCAAGCGTCACCACCACAGTGCAGTCTGTTGGGGTTTGGCTCCAGTGATTTGCTAAGTCAACACCCCCACCAGAAGGTGGCGCCCTAGGCAGCTGCTTATGTCGCCGATGCCATATAGTATTCGGGAGGGCGAGTCTTGGTTCTGCGTGGCCCTAACCGGCGAGAGTGTGTCCTTAAACCAACATCACAGCCCCAGCCCTACACGCTGCAATTTCGCTTTTGTTAACATATACAATACACCACTAATGAGGATTATTGAGTTCCCCCATCGGCAGAAACGTAATCCACATCGACTTCTGACACGCTGGAGGGAGGGCGGAGTGGCCACATCCAATGAAGCCCTTCAGAACGGAGTGTCAAGTAACTGAGGCAGTTTGCGGAATTTTTCTTGGCCGACTCGCATGAAGAAATCTTGGCCGAGTGTTGCGGGGCAGTTTCACCTCTGTCTCCGCTTTTAACAGGCCAGCGAGTTTCTGCCTGTCAGGCGTAAGTCGGTTTGCGGCGGCTGATGAGGTTATATAACAGAACATAAACCCTGGCGTGGACCGTCCAGCTGTACAGGCTGACTGAGCAAAAACAGCAGCCATTTTGGATGGGGGGGTGGGGGGGAATGGAGAGGGGGTGTGAGAAACATCCTAACAAAAATACCCAACAGATCACTGAATAATTAACTCAGGGAGTCACGGTGGGATGATCTGCTTTTATTACTGAACAGGGATGGATTTTTAGATTTTTAGAGCCTAAATAGAAGCCTGAGCTCCCACACCTGGTGGTATCTGCAGAGTAATCACTACGATCTAAATGCTGAGTCAGCTACCCATCTGTGTTCCTGCCTCTGCCTATGTATGAATCAGGGTAGAGCATTTTTTGCCTGCAGACTTTCATTATTCTTTTGCCCCTCTTAAGTTCTAGAAACGCAATTACCCATAATCCCCTACCAACTTTATAATCAGACACCTAGCCTGTGTCTCAGAAGCCACTCAGGGTCATATGTTCAGGCCAAGGAGGACAGACTGCAAGCTTCAGGCAGTGTTAATTTTCCTGGTGAAAACTAAGATGAAAAATACTCGTCAACGACATTTTTTTCTGTGACGACGACAGAACAAAAACCAAATTAAAAAAAAGCACCTTGAATGACGAAAACTGAAACGAATGTTTTTAAAATCAGTGTTGATGAATAATAAACAAAACAAAAATGCTACAAACAGACAGCTGGACGATGAACCATGTGACACTCTTTGCATATTTCTATTACACATGACACCATCCGCCAGCAAATAAAACGTATGAATGCAGCAGAGCAGTTTTAAAAACTTGTACAGGTATGCATGTTTGTAATTGGTTGACACTAGTTTGGGCACGTTAGGCAGAATCCTGCTCTACTCCACTCCGCTGTGTCACTTAGTACGACTTCTGTTACGCGTTTGTTTTGCCTCTCGTTCCTGCCATTGTGTGACTCACCCCAGCTGCCCCTCATTTTGCTTCCTCGTTATTCCTTGTATAAAAGTGCTTCCCAGTCCTGTCCTTAACGTCGATTCCGCTTGTGGCCTGTCCTGTTTGTAGGGTTCTGTGCTGCCAGTTTTGATCCCCTATGGTCCAGGGCGTGACACTCACACTTTCTGACTCTCATGCAAGAAATCTTACGGCAAATCTATATTATTCCATTATAAACCTATAATTAGCTATATCAAAAGCAGGTTTGTAAACCGAACAATCTATGTACAAGGTAATGAAATACATTACATTACATTACATTACATACATGCAATGCGTGTGCAGATTTGTCTCGAATTATAAATCTCTGGCTTAAGAAAGTCAGCAGTCCTGCTGTAACCCTTTTCCTTCCTGTTTTGGTCTGTTAGTTGAATAAAACCCTATTTTGTTTTTCGCTCCATCTCCTGTTCCCGTGTCCTTCGCCCTTAACTGCATGACAGTCTGATACTTGATAATGATTTTGAGAGAGGACACTTGACACTTTTTTTTTAATAATATGAATGAAGATGTGTTAATGTGCATGTATTTTGTTTGAGACTAAATTTTGGCAACTACGTCAAAGGACTAAGACTAAAACTAAAACTGGCTTCAAGCTCCCTGCCGCCAAGTCGATTTTCATTTTTTGACTGGCTGTTGGGGCTCTTGTGTTTTAGAGGGTATGAGTTGTGATTGGTTGATGTTGGCTAATTTAATGATAATGAAAAGAAGCTGGTCTACACGTTGGTCTGCTCGATGTGATCTTTGATGCACATTTCATTTTCAGTCAATTTAAACACTTCCATCTGTGTTATACAAACATGGTGATCCTACATTTTTTGGATACATTTTCAAAATATTCAAACTCTGGGCTTTTGTCCATGGTTTTCTCTTGGGTTTTGATTTAGCGATTGCCCTCATTTTTTTTCTCCTAATTTACAACAAAAAATTCCAACTCACCCCCAGGGTCAGACCCAGGCGCAGGCACGCTAGGCAGGGCCCCAGGCCCCGGGGCCCGATCTGCACAAGGGGGCCCAGACAGAGTCACAAGAAAATTATATCCTACATAGTCATATATAATCTGTATCATTTAAAAAATAATAAAAAATAAAACCATATACATCTAATTAAACTGTTTATGTACATCTTCGGCACAGTAATCTTGATCCATATTCATATATGTTCATCTCTTCATCTTTGCTAGCTAACCATGCTTAATATTGAATAAGCGTGCCTAGAGTTCTGTGATTCTCTGCTTGCCCTGCTTTGGACTGGCCCAAACCTCCTTAACATCCTACATAGAGCTACATCTAGGGGTGAGTTTGTCGTTTCTGCAGTCCCATTCAATTCGGGGCCCCCATAGTGTAGTGACTCTTTATGGCCATCAGGGGGCCTCACACAAATGCATTGTTTAAGAGGTACTAAGGACGTCTGCTCTCGCTATAACAGGAGTCATCGGTGACACACAGCCAGGGTGTGTTAACACTGACCACGAATGTGGCCAAGGGCGCCCCCTGTTTCTTTTAGCTGGCAATTACCCTTGTGACACCTGATCTACGATGGTGATAAACCATTATTTTTCTGACCGCAGTCCTCACTGATACCCAGCTTGAGACAATGTGCCACTACAGGATTCCAGCCGGTGAATCATGAGCCCTGACATGTTATCGCCGCCGCGTTGGGACTGTCTGTGACACGCTTTCTAAACCCCGCCCCAGTGCTGCATCTAATCCCAGCTCAGCTTCTAATTAATTAGCGCTAATTGACGGAGCGAACGGCACAATCCGTGACGTAGGGCCTGTCACGCTGTGACTCTGCGCATTGCAATCGTATCCTGGCCGTCTTTACGCCTCCAGCGACCAAATAATGGCTTAATTAGTCTTTACTGCAGTAAAGCCGCGCATCTTCAGACACCGCTGTTTGAGAACGCATGAGATGGGATCGCTCTCCACGTATGAGGACATTCACGAGGCATGCGATCACCGTGTGCCCTCAAAGACACGTGAAGTGAGAGGGACCTTCCAATCGCCATCTTGGAAAGCTGATACTTGCGCACCTACAAGAATGATAGTGTTTACACTTCCAGGGTGTTAAGGAGAGTATTAAGGAGATCAGTCATTAGTCTCGATTAATTGAGTTAATTACTGAGCGTAATGGCAATGTGTGTCATTTAGTAGCTGTGCTCACAGCTCTCTTATTTCAAAATTGGGGGGGTGTGGTGTTTTTATCAGCAATCAGATAGTTTAATTACTTCCTCTTGGTTGGAAACAAGGCTGATTTAGATAATCAATGCAATTGAAGCAGATTGTTTTTTTTGTTGTTGTTGTGTTGACAATATTAACCTCATAATCATTCCCGCAGTGCTAATTGATTTTGCCAACACAAACTTTTAAGAGTGTACAAATAGAGTGCAATTTGGAGCCGTTTGAAAAGAGAATGTTTTATCAGTGGATACCTCCCAGTTAATATTATTTACTAAAAAAAACCTACGTTTTAAATAGTGGTTTTGCTGCAGCTCTAGGTCTGGAGACATACAAAGTGAAAAACAAACATTTTGGTGTGTATCTAAGGTACTTCGACTAGACATCCACAAACTTCCACATCCTATGCCTTGAATTCTGCAAGAAATCTGAATCCTGCCCAGATATGGAAGGCAGAGGCTGTCGTCGTGTCCCTCCACACAAGGAGAAATGTATCTCGATGACCTTCCGATCCACATCCAGTCATCAGACTCCCTCTCCACCTTCAACAAACACACCAAGACCCATCTGTTCCAAGAATTCCTCTACTAGCCTGATGCCACTTCACGTTCCTGAGCATGTCCTTAATGTTGCACTCCTGGTCATTTTATAGGTTTAATGGCTTCTTCTTCCTTTGTCGGAAGATGTCTAGTAATTCTTGGCCCTGTACCGTATTCGCCATTCATTAGAAGGTCAGCAGGAAAGTGCCACTGGACCACATTCATGTCTCTGTTTGGCCCCCTTTATACACAATGCACACTGTCTACTGAATTTGATCTGTTTCACAGAGATTCCAACAAAACCCATTTATTTTGCGTTTGAGTACAGAAATAATCCTCTCAGCCTCTTGCCCCAACCAGCCCCCCCCCCGCCGCCCCCCACCCCACGCCTCTAATGGCTGTAATCGCATTTGAGAGCAAGGAGTGAGTCAGGTTGAGTGACTGGTTACTCTTCCTCAAGGCACTCAGACATTGTGATTTTCTTTTTAGCTCCTGTTCCCAAAGAGCTCCCCAATCAATGAGTCCCTTTGTGTGAAATCAAGCCGTCAATCGATCTTAGATTAAAACAACCAGAAATCTTTTAGAGATTTTTCCCATGACTGCTATTCAGGTAAGAAATTTAGGATTTTCTATCTTCTAGACATGGTGAAAAATTAAGCCATGGCTATGGCCAGAAGTGTGCTTGAAATCTTACTAATAAATGCAGGAATCGGTTCCTGTTTCATGAAGAGCTTTAAACAGCAGCTGTGGGTTCGAAGCCAGCGTAAGCTGAAGCTTGGCCCTCGGCCTCCAAAGCAGTGAAGGCTCTTTGGCCGGTGCCCGTCCATGACATGCTGCTAGGTGCCGTAGCACCTTTAATGGCTCATGGTGTGATCGTGTTTGTGTTTGTGTGTGTGTGCCTACGATGGACTGGCTTCCTGCCCGGGGCGACTCCACTGCCTCCTGGGATAGATTCCAGGCTCAGATGTGTGGTTAGAAGATGATGGATGAATGTATGGATGGATGGATGAATAATTTAATGGATGGATCAATTGACGGATAGATAGAAAGACTGATGGCCCAAATTCAGTTATGAACATGCAGTAATAATCATAAATGTCAAGATGTGCTATACGCGTGGTTACTCAGCACACCGGCCACACCACGTGTGAATCTTTCCCAAAAATGGAAAACTGGACTCAAGCGATCTGGTCTGTCCAAAAAAGGCGGATGACACGACTTTCTCCGGAAACCCACATTTGCTTGAGCAGATTCTGGGACAAAGGGCATTAGGAAGAGGGTGGGCAGCAGATTGTCGAGACTGTTTGTAGTGCAGCTTTTGTTTACATTTATAAAGCGTCTCCAAACATGACAAACGTGAGAAAAATATTCGGCGTTTTTTTTTTTTTCTCGCAGAAAATCTCATGTATCAAAGGGTGCAATGGGGTCGCGTCTGTGGGAAGTTATTTTAATCAGCGGCCATATGGATATTAATGTATTCTGTCACATTCCTCAGATCTATTCTTCCTGGCCAAAGAGGGAAAACAGGAGATTCCTCCATATTATGCAAATGTGACCCGGCTAATTTGCATATTTTCTGAATTGGAGGAAGGATGACATAAGCTGACAAAAACAAATCGGGGGGGGGAAGCATATGTGTTCATCGGCACGAAAATTTAAACAAAGGCATAATTATACATTTGTTTGCATAAAACCTGCCTAAATGTTTAATTTCTTAATGAGTGAAAACAGAAAGCCATTAGCATTAGCTTGTGTGGGGAATATGGCATCTGCGAGTCCCCTGTCCCTCCCTCCTGCCATCTGCTTGCGCTGCAATCGAGGCCCAGGCCTATTCCTGGCCTCCACCTTCTCGGGAACAGATAAGTCGATCCCACCTGTGCCGTCAGCGGCGGTCGATCGCAGGGCCCATCTCCGTACCTTTGTACCCATTGAGGAGTGAGTAGGCATTTCAGCTCGAGTTGAAGTGTTTGTTTAAACCCGTGTGAGCTAAATTCTAATTTCCTCTGCAGATCATAGGTCACGGCTATCGATTTGCCTCACTGTGTGCTGTTCGACAATCTGTTCCGGTTGTCTCTCGGCTATGTGTGGGATGTGCACGCATAATGCAGTCCAATTTTCTGGTGATACTTCAGGTAGTTTTTGCACATTTCAGGCCCAACGCTAAAAGTTCAGACAAGCCTGCCGTGTAGAGTAATACCAAATAATTAAGTTATTAATAATTTAGAAATAAATCGTTTGAGCAAAAATGCAATTATAATAATCTCCTAAATCTTGTCAGAGGGCCTGGGGGTACCAGGAGAGCGGACGGCAAAACTGGCGCATCATCCTGTGTGACAAACTTTAATTGGGACCCATTGGGTCTGCCCAGTGTGAGTGCCTGAATTTTCCCAGTTGGCCCAAACCGCAGGTCTTCACCATGGCTGCAGGACTGCCCTGTTGCTAAAAGCAGAATTAATTAGTGAGCTTCTACCCCCACTCCCCCTCCCCAAGCCGTTAGATTGTTGTCAAAGGCCTGACTGCGGTCTCCGTGGAGACACGAGCCGGGTGATGCCGACAGAGAAGTCCAAGGGTTGGAGGCGCGGATCTGAATGCTAATGCTGGCTGACTGCAAATGCTAGCCGAATGCTAATGCTAGCCAAATGCTAATGCTAGCCAAATGCTAATGCTAGCTGACTGCTAATGCTAGCTGACTGCTTTTGCCAGCCTACAGTTTGATCCGTGTGTCTGTCCCGATCTCCCGCGAAAGGGACACACCTTAGTGAACGGAAGGGTCCGGTTAATGAGCACAACCATTTCTTTGTGGAGACTGGCTCCCAAAAGCACCACAATTAGCTGCAATTTACCCAAGAAAATCCTGGAGGTTCCCTCAGATCGAGTCAAGTTTCTTTATTGTAATTTGACTCACACACTGGACAAAAAATACTGGGGGGGTGGGGAATAAAATAATAAATGTGAAATAAAAAAACAATACACAACAACGACAGCAATGACACAGCGCCAGAAATATAAGTAAACTGTGGTGAAGGGCAGCGCATGTAGGTATCTTCACCGACTCATGTAACCTTACTCTGACCTCGTGCCCTGTCAGTAATTCATGGAAATGTGATTCCCATCGACTCTTTGTGGTTTTAAATTACATTCTAATTAATACATATGTTTGTTAAAGGCAAAGCTATTCCTTTTCAGCGTGGCGCAATGCAGTTTTAAAAATCATCCTCTCAGCGTAGAAACGTTGATATGGATTCCCTGGGGAGACAGCCCCTCATGCGGACATAGATTCTACAAAGATGTGAGGTCCTCATTTAAAAGTCCCCCACGCACTCGGCGACTGTCCTCTCTGTGATGACACGCTGAAATATTGATGATCAAAAGGCTGTTGGCGATTGTAGCCTGACAGGTGGAGCATTTTAGTGGGAAGGTAAAGGGGAGAGTGAAAGCTGGGGTTTGCCCGTGTGGCCAGGAGAGGCGCTGCTCAGGGAAGCTGGAAAGTCAGGGCCCCTGAGCGACAGGGAGAATTTGGAATGAAACTGGATTGGTGTTTGTCCGGGGCCTAATATGATATGCTGTCTTGGGGCCCGAAATCTCCAGCACAGTCCCGGGAATTTCCCAGGCAGCACAGTTCAGGAAGGGATTCGCATGTGGAGGCATTCTGGTGATGGGTGGAGGCATTCTGGTGGTGGGCAGAGCCTTGCTAGCTTTTCACGTGACGGAGCGTTTCCACCATGTCTCCCAGTGCATGGAAGCCCAGTGACGTCGCTGTGGCCTGTCTGTTAAGGAGACTGTTTCAGACCTGATCATCTCTGGGATGGGGGGGGGGGGTGTCATCCTGCATCCACACTCCCAAGTCACCCCCTTCTTCAGTCAGAGACGAACATCTTAATCTAGGCTTACCGTTTCATTACTCTCTGCATATATATTCATTTTGTTCTGGTCCTGTGGGGGGGGGGGGGATTTCTTTGTTATTATTATTAGTCTGTGAGCGAGTTTGTTTCTCAGACATTTCTCATAAACACTCCAAATGACAATGGCACGTAATTAATGAAAATGTAATCTGTATATTCTGAAACTGTAATGTAATATATATATATATATATATATATATATATATATACACTGAACAAAAATATAAACGCAACACTTTTGTTTCTGCTCCCATTTTTCATGAGATGGACTTAAAGATCTACAATTCATTCCAGATACACAATATTACCATTTCTCTCAAACATTTCTCACAAATCAGTCTAAATGTGTGATAGTGAGCACTTCTGCTTTGCTGAGATAATCCATCCCACCTCACAGGTGTGCCACATCAAGATGCTGATCTGACATCATGGGTAGTGCACAGGTGTACCTTATACTGCCCACAATAAAAGGCCACCCTGGAATGTGCAGTTTTGTCTCACAGCAAAATGCCACAGATGCCACAAGCATTGAGGGAGCGTGCAATTGGCATGCGGACAGCAGGAATGTCAACCAGATCTGTTGCTCGTGCATTGAATGTTCATTTCTCAACCATAAGCCGTCTCCAAAGGCGTTTCAGAGAATATGGCAGTACATCCAACCGGCCTCACAACCGCAGACCACGTGTAACCACACCAGCCCAGGACCTCCACATCCAGCAGGTTCACCTCCAAGATCGTCTGAGACCAGCCACTCAGACAGCTGCTGAAACAATTGGTTTGCATAACCAAACACTTTCTGCACAAACTGTCAGAAACCGTCTCAGGGAAGCTCAACTGCATGCTCGTCGTCCTCATCGGGGTCTTGACCTGACTCCAGCTCGTCGCCGTAACAGACTTGAGTGGGCAAATGCGCACATTCGATGGCGTCTGGCACGTTGGAGAGGTGTTCTCTTCACGGATGAATCTCGGTTTGCATTGTTCAGGGCAGATGGCAGACAGCGTGTGTGGCGTCGTGTGGGTGAGCGCTTTGCTGATGTCAATGTTGTGGATCGAGTGGCCCATGGTGGTGGTGGGGTTATGGTATGGGCAGGCATCTGTTATGGATGAAGAACACGGGTGCATTTTATTGATGGCATTTTGAATGCACAGAGATACCGTGATGAGATCCTGAGGCCCATTGTTGTGCCATACATCCATGAACATCACCTCAGGTTTCAGCAAGATAATGCACGGCCCCCATGTTGCAAGGATCTGTACACAGTTCTTGGAAGCTGAAAATGTCCCAGTTCTTGCATGGCCAGCATACTCACCGGACATGTCACCCGTTGAGCATGTTTGGGATGTGCTTGACCGGCGTATACGACAGCGTGTACCAGTTCCCACTAATATCCAACAACTTCGCACAGCCATTGAAGAGGAGTGGACCAACATTCCACAGGCCACAATTGACAATCTGATAAACTCTATGCGAAGAAGATGTGTTGCATTGCATGAGGCAAATGGTGGTCACACCAGATACTGACCGGTTCTGAGTCCCCAGACCCCCAATAAAGCAAAAAACTGCACATTCCAGGGTGGCCTTTTATTGTGGGCAGTATAAGGTACACCTGTGTACTACCCATGATGTCAGATCAGCATCTTGATGTGGCACACCTGTGAGGTGGGATGGATTATCTCAGCAAAGCAGAAGTGCTCACTATCACACATTTAGACTGATTTGTGAGAAATGTTTGAGAGAAATGGTAATATTGTGTATCTGGAATGAATTGTAGGTCTTTAAGTCCATCTCATGAAAAATGGGAGCAAAAACAAGAGTGTTGCGTTTATATTTTTGTTCAGTATATATATATATATATATATGTATATGTATGTATGTATATATATGTATATGTATGTATATATATGTATATATATATATGCTTTTTCAATCATACTTTGAATAACCAGTCCACCTTAATTACTTCATACAGTAAATGATCTGATCCTCATCTGGTGATGGACACCCTGTCCCCTATGGAAGGAACAGAATACGAACCAGTTTGTCTCATTGGGGGAACAGTAGCAGGCTAAATATGTACGAATGTGTCGTCGGATTGAGATAGCCCTCGCCAAAACAGCACTGCCACCAGTGCTCACTGCCCAGACCGTTAAATATCCGTTTAGGACGGGCAGCTGATGGGGATAGATGTACACCCGGTGCCTATTTAAATGGCTGTTCGCTCTGGGGGATGCGGCAATGCAGCTGGAAGCTGGAACTGAAGAATGCAATTTGAATTCAATTGAAAAGTCTATTGTTAGCATGCAGTGTCGGTCTCCACCGAGAGGCACTTTTTCGACAGATGTGCTCTTTCTCTTTGGCGAGAGGGAAGTGGCGAGAGTGCGGCCCTGAGGTCCTTCCAAGGAGGCATTCTGGGATTTGGTTTCTGGGGGAAGGTACGTCCCGGGTAGGGTCAGGGGGAGCCTGCAGCCTATTCCAGGGAGCAGAGGGCGCAAGGCAGGGGACGCCCCGGGTGGGATTTCAGCCTACTGTAAGGTGCACACTATCATGCTAAGGGTTATGTAGAGACCCCGATTCACCGAACTACATGCTTTTGTAGGTATGAAGAACCACCCTGAGAAAGATAATATGATATGGAAGCTGAATGTTTTTTCGCAGTGAAGGGAAAACTGAGACTAGCACAAGCAGGTCTTGTTGTGTTGAACCTTGCAAACTGTGTATAATATCGAGTGAATTTTTCTTCCATATAAAAGGTAGCTTTACATATCACATTGACGCTGCTCGCCACACAGGGTGGGAGGCGAGGGGGCTGAATCCTCCGGGTGCAGTTAGCTGGGTTTCTCTTCTCTTCTGATTAAAATTCCTGAGGGGTCTTTCGAGTCCCCGCAGCTACAGTCCCTCCTTGCCGCAGTTTTTAGGTCACGCACATTCTGTCGCACAGGGAACTCCAGGCAGTGTCGAATACATGTATCAGGGCACCATCAATTGACACACCCCCTGCCCCGCCTCTTGCTCCGCCTCCTACCCTGCCCCACTGCCTATCTCTTGCCCCACTTCCTACCCCGCTCCTGCCTCTTGCTCTGCCTCCTGCTTCGCCCCCTGCCCCACCTTTTGCTCTGCCTCCTACCCCACCCCATCAATTCAGCGAGTGGTTGGAATGCCCAATCTGTCCTCGCTAATCAGCTTAATCAGTTATCCTTGGAATTCCCGTGTGCCGCTCTGAGAAGCAAGCCACCGTCAGTCACTGGCTGGTCTAACAGCCTTCCTGTCAGTTTATTTATTAAGTCCCAATGACGCAGTCCAGTCGGTGATTGAGTGCATGCACGATGAAACTGCCCACCGATTTTCCTCTCGTGGCTGCATTTGTTTACTGTGAGGGGCTGTCCCAACACAATGACTTCTGGGATTTCTACCATGACCTCATTTTGAAGACACGCCCCACGGCGATCTGTCTTCAGGAGAGAATAAGCATCTCGTTCCTAAACAAGGCCACGCCGATCCTTAGAGTCCACAGGACAGCTCTGAATTTCATTCGCAGGTAGCTATTAATTCCGCTTTGAAGTGTGTATTGATTGAGAGCTCGCTGAACTTGTTAATTCTCTTTGCTACTCCCTTTCTTTATCTTGTGTTGCCTGAAGGCCGTGGAGTGAATCAGGGAAAACAGAGCAAGCCACATATAAAATGTCCTGCAGCGGACCTTAAACTTGAATGATCGTGCTGGAAGGATAAATGGGCATGGACAGAAAAAAGAAAGAAAATACATATCATGCGGAAATAGTTATTAAAAAAACAATGCTTAAGTAAAAATGACTAAGACGGGTAGTGGAGGATTTAATTTCCTCATGATCCTCTATAGGTTTTGCTGATGCAGTTTTACCGGAGTATTTTAAAATTAGAACTGGCCATTAACTGGATAAAAAAGGCGTTGCTGTAACTTGAATATATGCTGTTTGTCATTAAATATTTTACTATGTGCTGCTGGTTTGCAGTGGTGCCATATTTTAGAGCACGGGATATTTTAATACATGATTTTGCATCTTACCACCATTTCAGAGAGCTGTTTAATCAGATTTTATGGCTGATTAAATTCATAATCTTGTACATGGTGTAGCTTTGCTGCTTGTGTGCTGGGGTGTGTGTGTGTGTGTGTCTGTGTGTGCCTGCGTTTGTGTGTGTATGTCTGTGTGGGACTGTGTGTGTGTGTTTCTATGTTTGCGTTCTTATTTTTATGAAGATATTCTTGGACAAAACACGCTGCTGTAGAGATGTCTCCACAAAACATACTTTATTAGATTCATTTGGTACTAGGAATCGTTAATTGCTTTAAAATGAGACCTAATGGAAGATAAAAATGATGAATGTGCGTGTGCAATGTTAGTTTTTTAAGGTAATGTTACTTTAGGGATTAGGATGGTTTTCATTTCCCAGAATCCTTGTTGACATGAGTAACCAAAACACACGCAATAACATATGTCTCTGATTGGCCCCTCGCTACCGATCCACCCACCTTTACGTTCTGTGCCTGTGATTTCTCTGCTTCTCTCTTAGGGCTGGAGAAGGTGGGAAGAGACTCCAGTTACGAGCAGGAGGGCAAGGTGCAGTTTGTGATGGACGCTGTGTACGCCATGGCACACGCGTTGAACCGCATGCACCGTGAGCTGTGCTCCGGCTACCCAGGACTGTGTCCCCGCATGGCCAACATTGACGGCAAGGAGCTGCTCGCCCACATCCGGGCCGTCAACTTCAACGGTAACCAAGTCCTCCATTCTGCATGCGCTTCCTAGTCATTCCAGTCATTAAAAACAAAAAGACTGCTGATGTTTGGCAAGGATGCTAATACGCATGCTAGTAATGTAGCGGTCATAGTCACAGACTCACTGTAATCAAAGCTTGCGGTTCCTTGGTTGAGTAAATCGCTGAATCGCCCCAGTGAATTCTTCTGCCGGTTAGGTTTAAGTGTATCATCTAACAATAAAAGAATGATAATCACAAATTCCTGTCAGTATTCTGAATAAACCTGGGACTTACCTCTTCGCGACGATTCCCCTCCTGCGTGGTCTCTTCCTGACGATTCCCCTCCTGCGTGGTCTCTTCCTGACGATTCCCCTCCTGCGTGGTCTCTTCCTGACGATTCCCCTCCTGCGTGGTCTCTTCCTGACGATTCCCCTCCTGCGTGGTCTCTTCGCGACGATTCCCCTCCTGCGTGGTCTCTTCGCGACGATTCCCCTCCTGCGTGGTCTCTTCGCGACGATTCCCCTCCTGCGTGGTCTCTTCGCGACGATTCCCCTCCTGCGTGGTCTCTTCCTGACGATTCCCCTCCTGCGTGGTCTCTTCCTGACGATTCCCCTCCTGCGTGGTCTCTTCCTGACGATTCCCCTCCTGCGTGGTCTCTTCGCGACGATTCCCCTCCTGCGTGGTCTCTTCGCGACGATTCCCCTCCTGCGTGGTCCCTTCGCGACGATTCCCCTCCTGCGTGGTCCCTTCGCGACGATTCCCCTCCTGCGTGGTCTCTTCCTGACGATTCCCCTCCTGCGTGGTCTCTTCCTGACGATTCCCCTCCTGCGTGGTCTCTTCCTGACGATTCCCCTCCTGCGTGGTCTCTTCCTGACGATTCCCCTCCTGCGTGGTCTCTTCGCGACGATTCCCCTCCTGCGTGGTCTCTTCGCGACGATTCCCCTCCTGCGTGGTCTCTTCGCGACGATTCCCCTCCTGCGTGGTCTCTTCGCGACGATTCCCCTCCTGCGTGGTCTCTCCGCGACGATTCCCCTCCTGCGTGGTCTCTTCGCGACGATTCCCCTCCTGCGTGGTCTCTTCCTGACGATTCCCCTCCTGCGTGGTCTCTTCGCGACGATTCCCCTCCTGCGTGGTCTCTTCCTGACGATTCCCCTCCTGCGTGGTCTCTTCCTGACGATTCCCCTCCTGCGTGGTCTCTTCCTGACGATTCCCCTCCTGCGTGGTCTCTTCCTGACGATTCCCCTCCTGCGTGATCTCTTAGTGACGATTCCTCTCCTGCGTGGTCTCTTCACGATGATTCCCCTCCTGCGTGATCACTTAGTGACAATTCCTCTCCTGCATGGTCTCTTCATGACGATTCATCTCCTGCATGGTCTCTTCATGATGATTCCCATTCTGCTTTCTCATGCTTCTTTTTCCTCATGTCCCTACCGCTGTCCTCTTTATCACTTCCTGTCACTTCCTGTAATTCAGACCTGTGTCTTCTCTGCTTCTACATTATTAATTCTTCCCTCTTTGCCTCCCCATCCGATGACACACTTGCACTCTTTGTTTTTACATTTCCTTCCCTCTTTCATGTTTCCCCTGTCTTCTATCTCCTCTCCTTCTCTAAACCGGTGTGTTTTTCCTACTGAACGTATCTGCGGACTTAGATGATGTTGCTCTTGATTTGCAAATGTCCTGTCTGTTGTTCCAACTGTTCTCCACAATAAGCACACAACAATATTAGCCTTTGATGATCGAAAATCAGTATTCGTTTTTGTTTGGAGATTGTATCTGTCATGTTGCATAGTTCTTACCAGCTGCTCTGGATTTTAGCCTGTATGAGTGCTTTCCATATGCATTTTTGATCTTGATTTTTGAGCCTTTCTTTGAATGCATTCTGTTTCCCTTAGACATGCAGGTGACATTGGCTCCGCCTCCACCAGGAACGCTAAGAGTATGGAGGTCTGCTGGCTTTCTCCTGGCTTTAGGGTTTCGACATGTGTGCGTATGGGCAGTTTTGAGTAGATGTTCTGACCACTTATCTATTCATGGGGGTCCTTTCACAGGCAGCATGGGCCAAAGCAGAGGAGAATAGGAGTCCATGGCAGGGTGAACACACAGTTGCACGCCATGGGCAGCTGAAAAATGTCAGTTCAGCGAACTGGATGGTTCTGAGCTTTGGGTCGCAAACCTGATTGCTGGGGGTAACTCACACAAACTCAGGGAGAATGTGCAATCCCCAGGGGCTTGCAGAGAGGCCATGGTCCTCTGAACCATGTGGTGCTAGGAGAACATCCAGTGAATCGTATTTAATGTATTGGGACACTACAAATCGGATGGTTTTCTCAGGATCAATTTGGGATTACAGGCATCCTATCCAATTAGCTGCAGAACTGTAAGATATTAGCCTGCATCACCAATGGCAAAAACACTCAATACTCAAAAAAACTTATAGCCTTTGTATGGGATTCTTGCTTAGGATTAGCTGAAGAAGCAAGATATGAACTTCTCCTTGCAGAATGGGGGCACACGTGAATGTGTGTGTGTGTGTGTGTGTATGACAGAGAGAGAGTGCTGTGATGTTCATCCCATGAGATACCTTGCTCTCCCAGGAGTGTCGTGGGTTAGACAGCGTGCCATAGGCTTCAATGTTCTGCTTTTAGGTGCCTGGTCTCCATCGAGGGGAGTATTGGCTCCGGGGGCGCAGGAATCTATACCAATCAGACAGACCTTAATGAAGATGGAGAAAGCCAATGGCTGCCCCTCCCAACTCGGGATAGTGTAAAAAAAATCAATTCTGACTCTGTCTTCAGTGTGAAGAGCTTCCATATTGAACGGGGCGTGTTAGATGATTCCCTTGCCTTTGCCTGTGGTGGGGGGGCGGTGGGGTTGGTGAGGACCCCTCTCCCCACACTGTCCCCATCCCTGACAGGCCAGGATATGCTCCATCCTCCTACCCTCAGGCAGTAAGGTTACTCGGTAGCAGAATAGGCTATTAGTATGGACATTTTGAACATTTTTTATTATTTTCTGCTTTTTATATTTTATAGTTTTCTTTACTATTTTATTAATTTATCTATTTTTTAATACTTATTGCTATTACCCACTACAGACAGCTCTCACTTCATCGCCTGCATCTCCTGCTGTTTGCTGTACTGTTGTGCATTTGATAAATATACTTTGATTTGATGTGATGAGATGTGATCTTCACAGCTGCAGCTTACTCAGCTGGGACCGGGGAAACAGGCCCAGGGGTGGGGGCAGAGCACAGCCACGCTGCAGGGAGTTTGCCGGATACACCTCCCCCCTGCCGGCTCGTTAACGGTTCAGTGTTGGGATCTGGTCCGTTTGAATACATTGTAACGCTGTTCGGGTTCAACACAGCACCTCCTGCTGCCACAATCCAGCTCTTTAATTACAGACTTTTCCATAATTGTTCGCAATTGCATATTATCAATGCTCTGGTTATTGATGCCACAACTTATAAAATAGAATTTTAAATGCAACAGAATGCCAATCGATAAATAATGCGTTTTATATGTCGCCTTGCTAAGGAGGAACTCAAGGAGGCTGATATTTCGGCCTAGATCCAATTGTGAGATAATTTGACATCTTCTTGCAGTATAAAATGCCTCTTTTATCCTGACATTTAGCAGGAACCGTTTCGAAATGAACCTTCTCTCCGTGGTACCACCCCGCCATCCACCTGTGCCCACCATCCCATTTCGGAGCTCATACCAGAGGTGTCGGCTAGCCGATCAAGCCTCAGTGGGGCGGATGAGACACTACAGAGAAGACGTATGATTTGTTAGCCTCGCGTAAAATTACCATGTTAACATTTACGGCCAGAGTAGCCACGTTCATGTTATTCTTATCTTCCTCTCTACACCGTTGTAAATCGGTGCTATAACCCTGTTAATTAATACATTGATATTAATGGTTACGCTAGTGGAACTAATGGTGCGTAATGCGAGATAAAACATCAAAAAATAACTGGCTCGCTTCTGTATAATGTGATCCGATTGGCTGTTGTGAGTCTCTCTCGGGATAGGCTGGCTTAGAGGCCTACAGATAAGAGCCTTTTTTTTATTTCTGACCCGCCACATTTCTCTGCTGCTTTGACTATTATGGGATGTCAGAATTAAATACTTTCATCTTGTTCCCACTGGATCATGGCCATTGAGGTGGCTCAGTAGGTTGCTTCATCCTCACATCAGCTGCCTGTGGACCCAATTTGCACCCACTGTTCTGTGAGTGGGGGGGGGGGGTTCTCCCAGTGTTTCTGTAAGGTCCCCCTGGATACTCTGGAGTTTTCCCACTGCCCAAAAACATGGTTTAGGTGAATTGTTGTATGTGTGTGTGTGTCTGTGTGTGTGTGTGTGCTCTGAAATGGAGTGAGTTCCCATCCAGGGCTTCCAATATCCCAGGCTCCCCTCACCCTTGCGTCACATACTGTACTGTAAGTGCTTATGCCAAATGGATGGGTTACAGGCCTAACATCTTTTTTATATGCTGTAGTTTTATTGTCCTGGCCTGGCGAAAACATCCATTTGACCAGCGAGAATTACCAGCGCATTCCGTCTGGTGATTTAAGCAGAACGATGCTTTATCACGGCCGGTCCATTTCTGCCATGGCGGTGATGGATCACGTCCTGGGAACAAATTGCAGTAATTTTGGGGTTCAGAAACGCATTAAATGTGATTCAGAAAAGACGTGGTTTGGGCAATTTTGCCATTAGCTGTTATTTTTCCCAGAGTCCTCTTACACTAAGCATGGCGTCGGCTCAGTTGAGTGTTTTATGTACGAATCCATCACTGCTCACACTACCTCTTCACGGGACGTTTTTCCGGCCAACGTGCGGACGGCGTGGGCAGCGTGCTCTTCCCGGGACGATCTGTTTAGCCTCCATGATTCATTTGCATAAATTACTGGTTGCTGGAATAAATCAACACGCCCCCTTTCCTTTGTCACTGGCAGGAGGCAGAGTGCCGTAGTGAAACTTCCCTTAGTGGGATGTGCATTCAAACCATACACCAGCTCACCGGGTGTAATGGGAAAGATTTTCTAAGCTCTTATATTTAATACTAGATAGTTTAGAAGCAATATATGAGTGAGTGTGCCAGTCGTTACTTAATAATCCACTGCAGCCCGCCCACGCCCCCTCCCCCCACTTTAGAGTCATAAACATGCTTTTATTTCTGCACTGATTTCTGAGCATCAAGTAGAATTCCCAGCCGAAATTTTCGTTTAATACATATGTTTTGTTCTGTCTTGGGTTACTAATGGAAGACCATCATTTACACTGGTATTAATTTTGGTGCCTTTAAGTAATTTGCAGTGCGTCACTGAGGTTCTGACTATTGCAAGACTGCTGTAATTATCAAAAGAGCCATCAGAAGCTGAACGCGTGCATGGGTAGGTAGTTCAGTTAGATAGCTAAGGTATTTCTGCTTCTTATTTTCTCACGTGAGTCTGCCTTGGGAGTTCGTGTGCTTTGGTGTGTCTTACAGAACAACAGGATGGATACACTCTGGGCAGGGTGCTGTAGGGTATGGAGGCCATCGATTGTAGAATTACTACCGTTTGGATACAATTTGGCTGTGGCTGGGACTCTGTGGTGGGGCTGCAGGAAGCCAGAGGCTCCCCTGCCGTACCGCTGTCCACAAGAGTGTAACAGCAACGATGGAAGGCTCTCATGTGTCCCTGACATTTACCCACCGCTGACTTTAGAGGACGATTGATTATTTTCCAGCCTCACTGTCGGGGATTTGGGGCAGACAGGGAAATAAAGAAGAGAATTCCCTAGGTCATGAAGAGCAGCAGACCGAGACCAGCTTGTATCATCTCACTACAACCATCTTCTTTAGTTTCCCTGTCTGATGGGACCGCTAATGTTGCCCAGAAAATATCGTTCCTGCTTCTGAGCCATACTGTTTGTTGTTCCTTGGATGAAACTCATTGCTTTGTTAACTTTATTGTCCTGTGATCTACATGTGCCGCTTCATGAAAGCAGCAGATCCTGTTGGGTATCCTAATGGATGTTTTTGAGAACCACTGGAGGAAAAACACTAATGCTCTTCTGCCGTGGTTGTATAGTGATGTCTAGTAGTGGAATATATGTAGTGAAATGCCCGTTAAGTTTCGGTCAGACAAGTGAACTCTTAGTCAGTTAGACTAAGTCAGCCTGTGGTCAGGCCCCTTAGCTCTCCTTAGACACGCCGTCTTTCTCTGTTAAAAGGTGTTGAGTGCTGGAAAATTTTTTGCACATGATCTTTCCTCAGTTTATACCATTACACTTCTCATTTTCTCTTTGTCTCGCTTAGCCTTCTAATCAGAGTCGATATCCAGCGGACGATCGTAGGTTGACGTTCCTAGGTCCTTGTAGCTGGCTAGTTTCCCTCATCAGACATGAGGAGTTCAAAGCTTTGTGCAACACCAAGGGAACACTGGCTGACTTATTTGTACTTCAGCCAAAACAACTCAATTACAAAGCAGAACATCCAGACGGCTGACAAGTAACAACTGCAGGTAACGGCTAAATGAATTTAATAATGTAGGTGTACAAAGTCTCAGGCTGTTGTTTCTCTGACCCGGAGGAAAATATCCCACTTGTGCCTCTCTGTCTACTCCTGGCCACCGTTCAAACACCTTTTTGGTGCTTCTCACTGAGGTTTATGTCACTTGCTAGATGATGGACACGCCTGCAGTAAATGTTTCTTAAAACCGTCCCGTTTCAGGCAAGTGGCCAATGAAGCCAAGTTCACTTGAGCTACTTCATGCATAGCTAATCTTCTGTGGTAGTATGGGAGCACAAATGCATAGTCAATGGTTGGTACAGGAGCGCAAGTCCCAGAGAGGGAGTTTTTATTCCATTAAACCTGAGATTCACCAGAAGTAGTGTGGTAACTCGTGGAAAAACTGATCAGGATGGTGGTTAGGTGGCAAGGTTCTGGGATCCTGAGGTTGTGGAGAAAACCGACTCATTTTGTGTGGAAGTGAGAGTGGTGATTGGCAGTGGGCCATCTGTGATGGGAAGAAAAGCCAAGGTGGGAACCTAATGAAAAAGGAGAATTTGAAATAGGCACTAATTCACAATGAAAGCAGGCCATTGATATTGAGTTTGACGCCTTTGCACTAGAAGTTGTTGTAAAATGATAAAAGTGCTGAAAGCAGCAGCAGGTGTGATCAGTAGCTTCTAGCTATCCGGAGTTATGGGTGTGGCTCTGTGGCCGCGTGTCGACCAGCTGCCCAAATTGTACTTCTTGAAGTTTTGACAGGTGGCCACTGTTTGAGGTCCATCGGTCGAAGCATTGAGCGTGCGTGGGTCCCGGAGGCACCGTCATGACCTGAAATGTAGCTTCTGTTTCCCGAAGTCCAGACCACCTTCTCCAGCTGACCCTTCTTAGCCTGACAAGGGTGCATCCAAGGTTGATTGGATGGGTTGAACATAGATACCAATACTCCCCAGTCAGCCACAGGGAGGCACATAACAGGGTTTTTGTTGTTAGTCGGAGGGTGTTCTTGATGCCAGTGATTTTCTCCTGTGATTTCAGGGGGGCGTTTTCAATTCAGCACTACGGGTAGTACTCTTTTTTTAGTCTTAAATGGTGTTCTTTTGGGTTGATGGTGAGCATTCTCTGCAACTGTGTTCTACCCAACTTTCCACACAGCAGCATCATTTAGAATGGCAGTTACTTTACAACTGGTGGGCCCCACGCAGCCCAAACGGGAGGACTGTGTGCTAATGTCCACTGAGAGTATTGAACACAGTTTTCTGCTGGGCTGCTGGAATTAGTGGCACCTGCTAAGAGCCCTTGGTGAAGGTGGAGGTGTAACGGACTTGCCCTAAGACTTTATATTAGCTTGCTGGCCCTATAAAGAGGAAAACGGAGGCACTTCATTCAACTTATAGAAATTGTTTCAAAAGTAAAGGGTGCCATCTTGTTTGGGGACCAAACAATGGGGCTGGACCAAGGGCTATAGGTCTTTTGAATTATTACCATTTACTGCTTCCACTGGACTTCTTCCTCAGTGGCATGACACTGTTCCTCTGGAACCAAAACAGCCATTGCTGTACAATGACTTTGGACAAGGTACGAATGTACCCCAGATAGATAATATTGGAACTGGCTCTATCCACCTCTTAAGCCAGTTGACATGTTTGACCCATTAATTTGTCGTCATCCCAGCAAGCTGGACTATTAATTCACCAGCTGCACCTTGTCCTTCATGGCACATGGACTATGAGAAGTGGCCACAAATTTGGAGGTTGTGGTTGGGATGAGGACACTAGCTGGAACTCACTAGGTATGGCCAGCCACTTGTACAGTGGCTGAGGGGCTTGCTGGGTTTCCTCCAAATGCTTCTTCTGGTTACCATGGGAATTACTCCTGTAATCCAGTTTTTTTTGTCCTGTCTGTGTTTAGTGGTGAGGGAGTTGGGCTTCCTATGCTTCCTTGACAGTATTTAGTAACCTGTGTAGTACAGCCTGTGTAGTAAACAGAGGTCCACAGATATTTTATGTGAGACAATCTGTGCAGGTTGAAAAGGTCCTTGCTGCATGGCTGGTGGCGCTGTAGGTGGCTTTACTCAAGGACATGATCTTCAGACACCAGTGGATGTACTCCACTGGTACCAAAATGCATATGTCCCCTGGCTGGCAATGTCCCTATACAACTCTTGGGCTCCTTGGTGATGGGACGTCGCGGGGACTAGCTAGGGGGTTGCTAGTGATTCCTGGGGGAACTTCTGGGAGTTCTGAACCTCTGCTTCCGTGTCTGGCCAGTGGAATCTGGTACACTGCTGAGGGGCAGCCAGCCTTTTCGGAGAATACCTTAGTGGTAGGATGCCAGGCTGTACCAGAGTGATGATTTCCTGAATGAATTGAGGGCAAGCTCTCTCCCTGTCCGTTTTAGGGTACATCCAGCCAGCTAGGTTTTGGTGTTCTGACTCCCAGGTCTTGGGCATCAGCTCGTCACAGAGCCAGTCTGTTAACTTGAACCCCATAGCCAAAGTTCCCTCTCAGCCCTGCCGCTCCATGGAAGCTCAAGAGATGTGGAGTTGGCCTCCCTCTGCAGCTGTACTGCTCTTTTTCTGCAGCTGTGGAGCAAGTGGCACCCATGCTTACACGATTGTGGGAGCCATCTGCCTAATCATCAACTATAATGCATAGGACAGTACTTGTGTGTAGTATCCCATCAGCACTGGCTCCACCACCTGCCCGAGCCTTATTCAGCTCTGTGTCATCCGTAACGGTATGGGCTTCTGGGTCGTGTGAGGCAGCAACGTGATGCACTTACACCAATGGAAATCCTGCACCACTTTAGCAGCGGATTGACCCATCCAGCAGAGGGATTCCAAGTTCAAGATGCAGAGATTTGTGGATTATCTTTACTGGAATGCATGAACGCGATGATCCATTCCTCAGGGTTCCAGTCTCCAAATTCTGCCACGACTTGAAGCTCCTGGTATGTGTCTCCATGCTGTCAGCCACCGTGAGGAGTCTGCGTGCACTCCTAAGTTCATCTGGCGAGGGGATCTGCTTTGCCGTGGCCGACCATTGCCTCGTCACTGCCTCCGTGGGGGGGCCATGTGCTGCACAACAGAGGCTGTCTGTTGCTCCAGGAATCTGGCTCACGCTTCCACCTCCAGCGCAGCAAGGTTCCTACGACACAGACAGAGCGACTGCTTGAATTGACAACGGGCAGCTTGTGAACAGTTGCAAGTACCTGCGTGCTCCACCGGTGTGGCAGGGCATGCACGTAAATGTGCGCGGGGGGCGATGGATGTCCTGGTGAGGCAGTTTTTATTGAGTCACATTCGGGTGGAGCTGGTGGGTAAGTGGAGGGACAGGCAGGCAGGGCTGAGGTTGGATGACAGATCTGAGGCCCTGGTGTTGCTGGAGATGACTGCTGGAGTTTTTGCCGCTTGCCAAGTGCGTGTAAAATGAAGGGAGTGAGAGAGTCGTGAATGACAGTGGGGTGTCGGCGAATCAAACAAAAGATAAGGTGAAAACCAGAGGAAAGGGGGGATTTTAAATAGGCTCAGAATCACAGAGAAAGTCGAGTTGAAGATCACTGGTGACTCAGTAGGTAATATTGGGGTCAGTCCGCTGGATAAATGGGTGGGGGTCCAGGGCTGGTGCCGGGAGAGGGGAGGCAGCTGGTGCGGATGGCCTGCTGTCCAGAGCATCTCTCGCAAAGTCGCAGACAGCGCCATCGTGAAGTATTACCGAGCTCTGTCTAAGAATAAGTGTGTATCTCACTGCTCATAGTGTGTTACAATATTACAGCTATTATCTATGAAATATGTACAGCATAGAAAATGTTTAATTTATCTGAAGCTTCCAGGGGGAAAAAAAAAAAACTTTTTTGTGGCTTTAATGTCTTTAGTGATTAAATGTGTAATTTTAAGTTCTGGCATTGCTTATTACATGGCCTTTCTTCAGAACGCAGGGCTTTGAAGTGTCTTGTGGTCTGTCTGTTATGGGGCATTGCGTGATGTACCTCTGCTCCACCTCATCAGCATACGCCTGTCAATCCAGATTGTGGGATATATATATATATATATATATATATATATATATATATATATATATATATATATATATATATATATATAAAGCTCATGCCAGGAGGCTTCCAGCACCTGCAAAGCTGGCAGGGTGACATGTAATGGGCCTCTGTGGTCATATGGCTATTTGACAGCTGTGATGATACGTCTTTAGTAGACGTGATGATACATCGTTTAACATATTGGTATCAGCCAATATGAGTCAATATGGCTGGTTGGCATTTAGACTTCATTCGGTATTCAAGGTTAGCAGCACCAAAGCTAATGACATAACTACTACAATAATGGAGACAATTCCAATGGACGATCAACCATTTTACATAGTGGAGAACGAGGGAATTTGCCGGGTCATTCGGCACTTAGAGCCATGCTGAAATCTCCCCAGTTGGCACTGCAATGCTGATATCTAACTGCCTGCGCTGTACGATGTGGTTTCCACACACATTTATGGTATCTTAATAAGTAATAAGTAAGATTTGCGCAGCTCAGGGGCTAGCCAGTTATCCGTATCAGTTATTGTTCAATATCAGAGAAAAATAAATCAGTTATGGGTATCGGCCAAAACTTCCACACCGAAGCAACACTTCAGTGACCATATGGTTGTTCTTTGAAGGTCTGTTAATATCACGCTGGTCATGCCCGTTCGGTTAATTTATAATGTTAAATGTACATTAAATGTAACTGGTATGCAAAACTCAAAGATTTTCAAATTTAATATGATCCAGTCATAAATAAACGTAGATGAGGGGCACCTAATGAATGAAGAATATTATCAATACAGTCGGTGTCGGACCCCCCAAACCCCCCCCGCCCCACGCACTGCGACAGTCTCAAATGGAGCAACGATCAATACTCCCAAACTTAATTGAATAAACTGGAAATCTCAGGCCACAGTTAGCCTGACTTAATGCTGCTCATGTCTGCTCCATGAAGCTAGCGCAGGCAGATTAATAGGGCATTAAGCTCCCCAGTAAAGATTATACACGCCTCCTTTGTCTGTGGTAACATTAATAATTCGAGCCGTTAAGCTAATCAGCCAGGAGGAACCTGTTGTTATTGGCAGCGAGGTGGAAAGGCTGTAGCTGAGAATGCGTCAGCCCTCGTTCAGGAAGCTGGTCATGCTGTGCGCGCATTACCACCTCAGGGACACAGGTAACGATTCCCCGATAAAGGAAAGGCAGGAATGACAGGCAGGGGGCGCTCTCACTGCCGCGCATAACCATGAAAACTGGGAACGCTGACTGGAGAACCAGCTGGAGCTCTGCTTCAGCATCTGGACACCGGAGTTGCTCTAGGTTTTTCTTTTTCTGTGAAATGTTTTTAAAGAACAAACTTCCCCTTGGAATTAAGGAGAAGTAAACAGAGTTCATTCCGGGGTCAAATTGTCCTCTGTGATTCTGTGGCATTGCCTCTCCCTCTCGCCCTTAAATCTTGTCGGTGCACCGTACTGGAACTAAATCTTGCATCTTACAAGCATCCTCATACCTCTCCTTCTTCACACTTTTGTTCTGCACACTGCCTTGTTCTTTATTAATCATTTATTTCTCCCCTGGATGACACTGGGAGTGTGAATGAGGTTCACATCTGCAGGTGTCAATGCAAGCCGCAGCTTTCCTGGCACGTACATTGCAGGTGTGTGTGCGGTCCCCGTGAAGCTCTGCGATCCCGCCCCTCCCCACAGGAATTTCAGGTCCCATTTCTGTGTCTGTACAGGCTGTCAGGATGGGACAAAGCTTTGTAGGATTGCTCTTCACACCACACTGATTATCCGGTTATTACCACATGCGTTGTCAGGATAAAAGCACGTTCTCTTTCAGTCAGTCAATTCACATTTCCCAAACTCAAGTAATTATTGCAAACATGATAATGTTCTGAATGTACTTCCAAGTGCATAAAGATTGCCAATTATTTTTTTTCGAATCATTTACAGTGTGGCGTTGATATATTCATAGGACAGCATTTAAAAATAACCCGAGAAAAATGTACAAGTACTCCCATATGTGAGACAATGCTGTTTTATTCATTTTAGAGCACATCTCATCCAGTCTGGTCCCAAATAACAAACACAGACAAATGTGCTGGAATGGACATTTGCTATTAACCTGGCTGTACACGACGCACAGGGACTCGGAGGGACGCTGCTGCCCTGCAGGCGGGGGCGAAGCGATGATTGTGGGAGTTCCTTTCTGGCTCTAATTAACACCCCTGTGTGAGGTGGGAGGGGGTGGAGGTGTGCCCCCCTCCTTTAATTTGCAGCTTTGCACCCCTGCTTGCAGCTGCACTTGGGGTTCAAAGGTGGGGAGGTATGACGGCTTTATGCATCGTCCCGTGCGAATCCAGGTAAACTTATTACCAGCGGCAGGAAATGGAGGTTCTCCACTATCTCATTCCTTCAGCAATCCTGGGCGGCACTCCTGACAACCGTGGTTCCTCTGTCCCCGGAGGGCACTCTTGAGAACCGTGGTTCCTCTGTCCCCGGAGGGCACTCTTGAGAACCGTGGTTCCTCTGTCCCTGGAGGGCACTCCTGAGAACCGTGGTTCCTCTGTCCCCGGAGGGCACTCCTGAGAACCGTGGTTCCTCTGTCCCCGGATGGCACTCCTGAGAACCGTGGTTCCTCTCTCCCGGAGGGCACTCCTGAGAACCGTGGTTCCTCTGTTCCCGGAGGGCACTCCTCAGAACCGTGGTTCCTCTGTCAGGCATCTGTCCCCATCCTACCATCCACACCCTGGGCTCGACTGCCGCCGTTTCAGAATGCGCTCCGCCAGGAATTTTAATAATGCGAGGCTTTCTCCAGATGTGTATTTGCAATTATGCCATGCCTTTTGAGGTGCTCGCCTCTCCCATCCCTCCCCCCTTCCCCTCCACCATCCACGCAGCTCCTGAAATATTCGATCTGAGCGATTCTGAAGTGTGGAGATACACCATAACGTTGGCATAATCGCCGTGGGGGTGGCAGGGAGGCGGCTGTGGGATAATTGTGTTTTGTGGAGATCGCTGCTGTGGAAATGACACTAGAGAGTATCACTGTGACCCCCCACTCCCCAACAGCCCCCCCTTCAGAAAAGGTCCACTGCATTATTCATGCCTGCCGTAACGGTGCTGATTGCTATTCATGCTAGCAGGTCCTGGAGAGAGGGGTGATCTTAAAATTTGCCACTCAGGACGAACTGAGACCGTTCTGGGACAAAGGTTCTGTTTATTTCCTAACAGCGTGTTAGCCTCCCTGCTCTGAGCAGCTATGCTAACCACTAAGTCTTGTGAGCAGTTAGAAAGACTATATAGAGAGAATTACAGGCCTGTCTCCAGATGGGGGGCCTGCTCTGACTTTTGCGGGCCCCCTCGGGCTCCCTGTGTCTTACAGCCTCTCACTATGCCACCTATTCTCACTCGCCCTTACAGGCAGCGCAGGGACCCCGGTGGTCTTTAACGAGAACGGCGACGCCCCTGGCCGTTACGACATCTTCCAGTACCAGATCACCAACAAGTCGACGGCGGAGTACAAAGTCATCGGCCACTGGACGGACAACTTGCACCTGAATGTACGTGGAAATCCTTATTTCGCCTGATGTACTGAATGTTATAATGCAGGGTTGGCAAGGTGGCACACCTCTGGGACCAGGGTTCGAGTCTTTGCCATGTTTCCATTTTCTCCTCGTCATCATGGCATTTCCTCCAGGCTCTCTGGTTTCCCCCCTCAGTCCAAAAACATGGCAAAGTTAACTGGAGATTCTAAGTTGCTCATAGGTGTGAAAGGTGCACGCTTTTGGGTGGGTTGGTGGTCCGTCCTGGGGTGTCCCCTGCCCTCCCTTCATAGGCTCCGGGTCACCGCCACCCTGAAAGTGGGTACAGAAAATGGGTGGATGTGCATGAGCTTCCTGGAGTTATCTCTGTGTCGTCACAGAAATCCGTTATTATCGCTGAAATGTAACATTGAGTTTTTGGTTTAAGTTCTCCTGAAGGAATTACCCTTAAAATTAGGAACAGTTACTAGGCAGCTATTAAATGAAATTAAAAAATTGTTTATGAGCAACTGATATAAGGTTAAAACACTGCTCCTGATTTTAATGATGGTTGGACTCGCTGTGCGCGGCCGCACGCATGTTTGCTGGATCTGTCGCTAGTTCTCTTTCCCGACACCTTCGGGGGCCTTGAATCCTGCCTCCGTTCTGTGTGTTTGCATGTTTTTCTGTAGGTGATCCAGGTTCCTCTGAGTTTCCCATAGTGTGTGATTGTGAGTGCATGCATATATATTCTGTGATGGACCAGCATCCCATCCAGGGTGTGTCCCAGCCTTGTGTCCTGTGCTGTCTGGCGTGGTCTTCAGGCTCCTCTGAATCCTAAGCAAGATAAGCAACTGGGAGATGAAAGGATGCGTGGACATTCCCTGTGATGTCAGTGTTCTTGATTTTTATAAGCTAAATAGTGTGGCTTTTCCCATGATCCTTTGCTACCTCCTTTTAAAATCAAAGCAGCAAACATCAATAACACTTAATTAAAAAAAAAATTGGCTGAACCTGCCAGAAACCCCCCCCATTATTTTTAAAATGCAAAGTAATGTGGGGTACCAGCCAGGAATCAGCTCAAGGTTCAGTTTGACAAGTTTAATTAGAACACCACCTACTTCCGAACTGTTCCCTCAATAATTAAAACGAAAAAAAGTTGGTGGTTATACACCAGTTTCTGCGGGCTTGAATTATTCACGTGTGACTGTCAGTTTTATGGAACGGAAATAATCAAAGAATAAAAAAACAGCTTGTAGTCCTCGTTTTGGGATACTGATGTGGACCCTACACACGTCCCCCCCCCCCCCCCATCCTACCTCCGCAGCTCAAGGCTGCCAGTCATAATGCCTAGAGGTTGCCATGGAAACGGTTTCAACACCTGGAAAAGATCGGGGGTGGGGGGTTACGAGGGGCAGGTGGACGGATGAATGGGTCCGAATAAAGGGAGGCCAGCTGAGCAGAACTGCCGCCTGCGGTTATTTCTCGGCTTTTTAGTGGAGCGGCAGCCTGTCAGGGACACATAAAGGGCCCCTGAGGGACAGGAGCACCTCATTTTGGCCAGGCAGTCTGGTGGTGCTCACCGTGTTTGAGGCGGACGCGGGCGGCGCCCCGGTGTTCCTGATGGAGGCGGGGGGGGGGAGCTTCTGCCCAAAAGCACATCTTTGCTGCCATGCTCCACAAAACCGTAATTGGGCCGCAGTTTGTGAAGTACATGTTGGATGCACCAAACTAATTCTGGGCTTCTGAGATGTGCAGGTATTGGCCAAAAACTTAAATAACATGGAAGATAAATCAGCAACAGTTGCGTACCTCCCGAGTTACTGACACGGTTTGAAGTTACATTTGTATTTAAACTCCTTGGGAGTCAAACCCACAACCTTTGCTTTGGAATTGCAACGATCTGCTTGCTGAGCTACAAGATATCCCTTTATGTTATTCCTACATGGGCAAAACCTGGGTTTCTTCCATGCATTACCGATCGAGACCCATATAGTACCCTAGGAAAGTTTCAGTACTGGTGCCCCCTGTCTGAGACAAAGTCAGACTGTCTTGTTAAGTTTGCATGCCTTCAGAAAATGGCACCCTAGACGGCCGAATAATGGGTTGACCGGCACTGCTTCCATCCCATTAAATGTTACATCTATGTCTTAATGACTGTGTATATTAAAACCACCACAGTCACGTTTCAGAGCGAGTCTATTTTTTCCCTCTCTTCCGTGTCTTGAAGCACGCACCGGCACAGCTTATGGGATTTTGACACCGTGGAGTGAAACCTTTCCAACGTGTCATGTGTTTTTCTCTGCGTCCTACTTACGCCACTGGTAATTTGTGCCGGAGCGTTTTCACCAGTTTAACACCAATTAAAGTCGAGTAAAAATACCCGGAACGGCAGGCTCTGTTCCCTGCAACGCCCTCCAGTCGGATTACCAGCACTGAGGCGAAACGTTGGCAATTTTCACAGCAAATTTATAACCAGTCTTAAAACAAATGTCACCCCATGTTCCCCAAGCCAAATACACAGATTTTTTTTTTTCTTAGCCAGCAGCTGTATAACTCAACCAGGTTGCCACGTGGATGGGTGTCCATAAGACCAATACTGCTTCCTTGATTGGGCAGCGACACAGATCCTGAATTTCTAATCAAACTGCAGCCTTGTCCTTTGCGGGTTTTTCAAATAATACCCTTTTTGTAGATGAATCGGTTATTTAAACACAGTAAGTCTGGAAAAAATATTAGGTATTGACATAGCCATATAAGTTGGATATTGAATTAGTGTTGTGATATGTCACAGTTATAGTATGAAGATTTATATGCATAGGACGGCAAATTATCTTTGAGGTAAATATTCTCTTGTCGATTGATGGTAATCGTATTTTTTTTTTTTGACCGTTCCGACTGTAGTGAGGTTACAGAAAGTCATTTTTTTTTAGGAACCCTGTGATTTACACTGTGCACTGTGCCGACGGGCAACGTGGGCCAGGTAGCTGAATGACATCCAATATCCTGAGAAGGGCTCTAATTCCATTGTGGGCATTCAGTGGTATTTGTGAGCGACCGTGTGGGTTTGTTAGCGTTAAAGGCTGCTCATCCTTTGTTAGCGCTAATGGCTATTCCTGCTTCTCCTATTAGCGCTCACCGTTGCTCATCCTTTGTTAGCGCTAATGGCTATTCCTGCTTCTCCTTTCAGCGCTTACCGCTGCTCATCCTTTGTTAGTGCTAACGGCTATTTCTGCTTCTCCTATTAGCGCTCACCACTGCTCATCCTTTGTTAGTGCTAATGGCTATTCCTGCTTCTCCTTTTAGCGCTCACCGCTGCTCATCCTTTGTTAGTGCTAACGGCTATTGCTCATTTGTTAATGCTAACAGCTGTTCCTCCTTTAACGCTAACGGCCCCTCCTCCTTTGTTAGCGCTAATGGCTGTTCCTCCCTCGCAGGTGGATGCCATGCAGTGGGCGGGGGGCAGCAGGGCCGCGCCGGCCTCTGTGTGCAGCCTGCCGTGCCAGCTTGGCGAGCGGAAGAAGATGGTGAAGGGTGTGCCGTGCTGCTGGCATTGCGAGCGCTGTGAGGGCTACCACGTCCAGGCGGGCGAGTTCAGCTGCGAGCTGTGTCCATACGAGCAGCGGCCCGACCGCAACCGCACAGGCTGCCAGCCCATCCCCATCGTCAAGCTGGAGTGGCACTCACCCTGGGCCATGGCGCCAGTCTTCATCTCCATGCTGGGCATCGTAGCCACCACCTTCGTCATCGTCACCTTCGTGCGCCACAATGACACACCCATTGTGCGAGCCTCCGGCCGTGAGATGAGCTATGTGCTGCTGACGGGCATCTTCCTATGCTATGCCATCACCTTCCCCATGATCGCCGCCCCTGACGTAGCCATCTGCTCCCTGCGCCGCATCTTCCTGGGCTTGGGCATGTGCTTCAGCTACGCTGCCCTGCTCACTAAGACCAATCGCATCCACCGCATCTTCGAGCAGGGCAAGCGGTCAGTGACGGCACCGCGGTTCATCAGCCCCGCCTCCCAGCTGGTCATCACCTTCAGCCTGATCTCTGTACAGCTACTGGGCGTCTTCGTGTGGTTCGCTGCTGACCCGCCGCACACTGTGGTGGACTACGGCGAGCAGCGCACCCAGGACCCGGAGAATGCCCGTGGCGTCCTTAAGTGTGACATCTCGGACCTCTCCCTCATCTGTTCCCTCGGATACAGTATTCTGTTGATGGTCACGTGCACTGTTTACGCCATTAAGACTAGGGGGGTCCCAGAGACCTTCAACGAAGCCAAACCCATTGGATTTACCATGTACACTACCTGCATTATCTGGTTAGCATTTATCCCCATCTTCTTTGGGACTGCACAGTCAGCCGAGAGGGTAAGTCTGCACCATTGTCATATTTTACCAATTAAATATTTATAGAGTGTTTGATACACAATGTGCAAACTAGATTGCAGGAAGGAGGTCAATTGGCTGCTGTTTGGAATAAATGTCCCATAATGCATCACTGTTGAGAGTAGATGAAAACACTGTTTACTACTGTTGTTTCTTGAATTGGTAAAATACTACTTTAGGTATTTGATGGTCAGGAGGCGATAGGTGAGGTCATCATTCATCAAATGGATTCTTACTGAGCCAATCCCATTAGCTCTTGGATAGATGTGAGAAAAAGGAAGCATGTCATTGGATAGGGCAAGGTGTGCAGAGGGAGGATCAGGAGATGAGAGTTCACAGCTCTGTGAGGAAGCAGATGTCACATGGTCTGCCCGGCAAGAAACCCGAGATGTGTTTTAGTGGCTTAACACCAGCAAGAGGCAAGGTCACGAGCTGCAAATTGACGGTTTTCTTCCATAATTAGCAGAGGGGACCTTCTACCTCAGGTTCTACCAAGGTGCTAGATGCATTAGTAATGAACGTTTACCATCAGAACCATTCTCCTCTTCTGCATGTAGGTCTACCAGTGTGCCCGATGGATCCCAAGTGACGGTTCAGAGGTACTAGCCCAATAGGAACATTCAATTGAACTTGTTACCATAAATTGACCACATTTAGTTATAAAAGCACTTTAGTTTTGCTACTGTTACTATTGCTTAGCATTTTAAATTGTGTGTAAAATATAAGGGAAAAACTCAGTGTTGGGTTTGAGTCTATTTAAAGACCTCGTTAGCCTAGCCTTGCCACAGCCCAACAATAAATCCATCACCTCCATGATGCTCTTCTCAAACGCTTTGTAGCTGTGGTGATTTTTTTTGGCCGGACACCTTACATATCCATCCTCGAACAAAACCTCACTTATTTATGTTTAGTGATCTCAATCTTCGAGAGACAAGTATTCAACTTTCTCCTAGGCAACCGTAGCTCATTTCACCGAGACTAGCAAGGAAAGAACGATAACTGTGTGCATTCCAGTTGAACGCGCCTTTTCACTGGGGATGTAATTAGTCTGTAGGAAGCAGATAAATGTTTCAGATGTTTCAGCGTAACAGCAGACCTGTCAGGTTCCTGAAAGGACTGGGCTTCCTGTCCCGTGGATCGATATGTAAAAAACTCAATCGGTCTATCCCCAGGCAGGCGGACAGGTAAACCCCCCACAGCCAAGGAGAGACTGAAACCATCAGGCAACTCTGAGCTCTATCATCGCGGCCAGGCAGGCAGGTTGGGGGTGGATGGGATGAAGCTATCAACCCAAGGAACTTGATACCCCCCTGAGAGCCCCCCCCCCCTTCAGATACATCAATAGGTTCAAATTCTTAGCATCACAGCAACCTCAGCTCAAACAGCCTCCCCTCCCCGTTTAGTAATACCCACACTTGCTTTTTTGCCCTCAAGACATTTCCCCACTCGTTAAAAAATACCAAACTAAAACCAGTTATGTAGCCTGGAAAATCAGTCACCCAGATTTGTCCTTCAAATAAGTCCGAAGATTTAATGACCGCGAGGCGTTGACGTAAGAAGAACATTAAACGATAATCTACATTTGCTGCCGGTATCATCCTTCCTTTCGCCCACCAGATGTTCGGAAAAACGCCCACTGAATCTGTGCTGCTACGCTGTTATTTAGATGAACGGTCACATTATGCCGGGAGCTGGGAATATAAGTTGTCGATATGTTGAGATGCGCTCGCTTCGCCTATCTGGCATCCTTGAGAGCATAAGCATCCTTGGATTTTAAACTTTCATGAGATACCTGTGACAGTGCATTCTAATGCGGGAAGGGGAAAAAATGTAGCAATTCCGCCTGGATGGGATTATGAAAATGAGGGTTTATGGGGTTTGCCTTTGTCAGCAGATATCTGGTGAGACTTGGCGAAAGAGGGTGATGAGGGGTGGGAGTATGACCAGCCATGAGCATGCTGCCTTATAAGGTGAAGTGAGAATGACCAGCCATGAGCACGCTGCCTTAGAAGGTGACAGGAGTATTACCAGCTGTGAGCATGCTGCCCCATAAAGCAACAGGAATATGTCATCAGTTCCCAGGTTTTTTGGCTGCATTCACTGCCAAAGCACAGAAACCCTTTCATGTTTGTGCATTTGACATTCGTGGTTTTGGTTATTTGCAAATTAGCTGGAAACAATTAAACAGAATATTTTTAGAGCTTGCTGAAAGGCCGCAGAAATTCACAGACAATATGCAAGCCAAGAACAATACTGAAAATGATTCCATCCATCCATCCATCCATTTTCCAAACCGCTTATCCTACTGGGTCGCGGGGGGTCCGGAGCCTATCCTAGAAGCAATGGGCACGAGGCAGGGAACAACCCAGGATGGGGGGCCAACCCACCACAGGGCACACTCACGCACCATTCACTCACACATGCACACCTACGGTCAATTTAGCAACTCCAATTAGCCTCAGCATGTTTTTGGACTGTGGGGGGAAACCGGAGTACCCGGAGGAAACCCCACGACGACATGGGGAGAACATGCAAACTCCGCACACATGTTATCCAGGCGGAGACTCGAACCCGGGTCCCAGAGGTGTGAGGCAACAGTGCTAACCACTGCACCACCATGCCGCCCCCTGAAAATGATTCAAATGACATAAAATCATATAATGCACAAATATACATCATATACATAAATATACAGCATAATTCGTTCCGATAACTTGCATATAATGCAAAGCACTCGTATATCAAAGCGAATTTTACCATTAGAAATAATGGATACTCAGATGATTCGATCCACAGCCCAAAAATATTCATACAAAAATTATTAATACAAAATACAAAGTAAAAATACATAAAACAAATTAACCTGCACTTTACCTTTGAAAAGAATCGTGGAAGATGTGAGGGAGACAATAGAGAGGAGAAGAAGAGGGTTATTTTGTAGGATGACTTTTACTATAACGGAATCACTGCTATTTGTTGGCTCACTGGAATCTTTTTCTTTTTTGTGCGACTTTAACAAGTAACCTATCGAATAACAGCTGCTTTTGCCTCCTTTTCGATTTTGCGGAAAAGTGGACATTGCATTGTCGTTAAACAGATTCATCAGTCGCACTGCTACACCCTTATTCGGGTGGTGCTTTTCTATTAAATTTTGACTATACAAGTGAGGCACGCCGACTGAGACCGAGCATGGGAGACGCTGACCCACAATCCCACAGCAAGACGATTGCCCACAATCCCGTAGCGAGAGAGAGAGAAGAACCATCAGCTCAGGTGTGATCATGTGATGCTCGGCAGACAAAGCATATATGTAATACTCGTATTGCAAGACCTCGCTCATTTATCAAGTTAAAATTTATTCAAAACTTATGCTCGTCTTGCAAAACACTTGCAGACCAAGTTACTCGCAATCCAAGGTTTTACTGTACATAATATTTTTACGTGCAAATTTTTTGCATTTTTGGGGATCTTCCACCCTAACCCTCACGAATGTGAAGGGGTTACTGTACAGGCTACACCTGCCTTTCATTGGTAGCAAGCGGTCTGATGGGGAGACTCTGAGAAGATGAATAGCATTTTGGAGTAATCACAGTCTGGAATCGTCTTCTCTTGACTATAGGGAGGTTTCCTGAATGTAAAGTATTCCCATCGCACAGCTGGCCGCGCGATCAAACTGCCAATTTCCAATGTCACACAAAGCTTGCTGCTCAATATCATCCTGTTGTTCATGATAGATTGAAAACAGACTGTTTAGCCGGCTGAGGAAATGACCGCCAGAGAGTTTCTAACGATCCGAGTCCCTGCAATTTATCTTGGGAGTGTCCAGCAACTTGGTCTGCTTGCTCTACTGAATTGCCTAACTAGTGGTGACTTTGCAAATAAATCCTTCCATCAGATACATCAGAGAAGGAATCACACAGGTTAGACACAATGAAATATAAACAGGTCCTTGGATTTTGCAGGATTAATAGTCGGTTCTCTGTTTTTCTCTCTCTTTCAATCTCAGAAATGTTCTGGTTCTTATACATGTTTCATCAAAATATTGAAAAATGTTCAAATCAGAATACTTTGCTGATTATGGGGTAATATTTGTTGTCCCACAGTTTTATTCTAGTCTTGTCGCTTTTTGAGTTCTAAACCCATGATTTTGCTTAGCTGGAGCTGTGCACCCATGACATCTTTCTACCGAATTTCTGTGTCCAGTGGCCTGTAGTATGAAGTGGGGTTACTGGCTTATCAGGGTAACTTGTCGGATTTAAGGTACCACAGTTTAAATGGACTTACCCCGATAAGCCAGTAACCCCGATTCATAGTACAGGCCCCTGGTTTCTAAGCATCATTATGATTTCCTTGTGTTGTTTAGTTTCAGTTTCTGTTTCCTGGTTATCATCCCTGGCTCTTCTGCATATGGGTCGTTCTGGCTTGGTGTTTTCTGTGCTGTACTGTCAGACTCAGGGACCAGTAGGCAGACAACGTGGCATTGTGGGTGCAACGGTGTGGTTTGGGGGGGTTTTTTATTAGTATTTTGTCAGTTGTGGAACAAAATAAATGGATTTTTATTGAGCCCCTAAGTCCTTGTGTGACAGAAGACTGAGCCCTAATATGGACTCAGTGGAGGTTGTTAGTTCTCGTTACGGTGCTGGACAAGAGATGCCAGATGCTTGCTTTTCGGTCCACCTAGTCTAGTTATAACCTTCTTAGACGTATTGTTGGTGGCAATTCAGGTTTGGCACGCAGACTCTCAGACATCCTGTCAATTTTGGTCTGCCTCTTAGTCCTGGCACTCAGCAGACCTATTATTATTAGGTTCTCTTGGCTGTTTGTTGCATCTGGGCTTTTGTGTGGATCAGTGCTTCGTGATTTGCCCTTTACGAAGGGGGCTCGATCACACCCATACTGAGTGACCCTGGGCGATGTCCATCAGACCCGAACTGGAGGTTGAGGGTCCAGGTTCTTTTGAGACTGAGCAGCACGCTATCTGTGGAATCGCAGAGGTTCTTCCAGAGTTTAATAGTTTTTTTTTTCCTGGTGTAATGACTGCAGGAGGGTGGTGGAGTGTTGTCAGTGTTGCTCTTCCAAGCAAATGGACAGTGACGCCTCACACCGTGCCGTTTTAATGCGCTGAGGTATTTTCAGTACGTGTTTGAAAAATGTCAAAACTAAAAGCTTTCACTTAAGGTGAAGCTGTTGTTAGTGTTTCATTGACTGGCTGACACTGACACCTAGCTTAGCCTTTTGCGCGGTTTTAATGGGAAGTTGGAGGAGGCCACAGCTCCAGTGGCGATTAGCGTGGAGTGATGACTGGGGTCGGTTGACGGGGGTAAACTTGACAAGATCCCTGACACCCATAGTATCATTACTTTGTTCCCCCAATGCACCTCCAATTTTTATCTCTTTTTACAAAATGGCTTGTTTCGTTCACGTTTTCACATTTCCCTTCCTTGATAGCCTGTCCCTACCCAGTCCCTAAACAGCAGAATAACGTTTCCCAGTTAAGTCGTCATCTCTGCCCCATCCTTCTGTTACGCCACTCTGACAAAACTGGAGTCAGCAGTTTTTAAGCAGAAACCAATCATCTGTATTGGAAGACGCCTACTGATCTAAAGGGCCTCACCCAAACCCTTTGCCAGTTACGCCAATCAACATTCCAGAATCGGGGCTGATGAGATTCTATCTACCCTTTAGTCTGGAGATCCCTGATTTAGGTGTACACCATCAGCCACTGTGGCTTTTCAGACGTCCTGGTCCCTCTCCACACATCTGTCCTGAACAGGATCTGCTGGAATAAAGGTGCTTTCTTGCCGCATAAACACAGAACTGTGATTCATGGAGCTGGATGGAACCTGGGATGGAAGTTCTATGCTCACATTTCAACAGAGGCCCATGATTAGCCTAGAGCAGACAGCAGCAGGCCTTAGCCTAATGCAGACCACAGGACGCGTTAGGCTACCAGGGACCTGTAGCAAAAGTTAGCCTAGAACGTACCACCGGAGTGTATAGATTAAATCACAACATGATTTTCAGGAAAGCTTGACATAATCGCCACTTAATGATTCTGGAGATCTGATGACTGGAAGGCAAGAAGTGCTAATTTGGGCTTATGTACTGCTTTGTTTTATAAATAACCAAAAATAATTACATTTGCTTTAAATGGCAGCAATTAAGAGGCTATTGTTTGGTTGTAGGAATGCTTGTTTACTTCACCTACAGTGTTTCAGATGTTATTTAATAAGGGGTATTCATGTTCATTAGGCAAAGCACACTTCCATGGTAATCAGGTTATACTGAGCTAGACAAAGACATACCAGTTGTAATCTTATTATTGGCTCATTGATGTAATATTACAGCACCATAATGATACCACCCATGTGTCGCATGTCTGTTAAATGCGAGATCTTCGTACGATTCGTGTTTTTATTTTTCTTAGCTTGAAGTTTGAATTCTGATTATAAGTAAACGTTAGCATGTCACACAAAAACTGAATGAAATCTCCAAACAATTCTGCGTCATTTGAAAGAGCTGAACATGATTTAATTATGAGAGGCTATTTATTGCATGGTTGGCCTATTAGCTAAATGTAGACTTGAGAGGTTCAGGCCTACAGGCCACATGAAGCACTTCCTGTTCATTGAGTGTTTCGCCGCCCGCTAAGCCACCTGGCCATTCGCCAGGAGAATTTTCCTGTTCAACTCTCAGAAATAGGATGTTTTTTCGAGAGCCCTCTTGGAGTAGCTTGGAAAACAGTAGCCCTGGAGACCAAGTAGGGTATTGAGAGGTCACTTGTGTTGTTTTGTAGTGTTTTAAAAAAAAATCACTTGAATACTGCATTCGCTGCATACCTGTCCTGGTGGGAAGTGGCCCAGTAATGGAAGTTGGATGATCCATCCTCCGGAGAGGGTAGAGAACTGATCTTTGCAATAATTTGGGCTCAGTTAAAAGTGAGTTAATAGTGGTGAAATTTTCCTTGGGGAGTGGGATTAGGGTTTGTATTTGCGGTTTTGGCAAAAACATATGCAAGGTCGCACTTAGGGGGTCGCTCGTGAAGCAGATTTTAGTGGTGCACTTATTTGCAGCAGCGTTCGGCCTAATCCGTGAAAAACTAAATTAAACATGCCTCTAATTTGGGGATGGGAATCCACGTGCTCGTGGCTTAGCTGAAGCCGGCTTTCCGAAGGGCTTTTATACGTTCTTTACTCGCACCAGAAATGGTTCCACTACCCCCCTCTCCCGATGAAGTGATGCAATAACTGGAAAGCTGCCTTTGTACCCGAGGGGGGGGGGGGGGTGGAGTTCTGGCCCGAGGGTATCGCAGCAGCCATTTCCCATGTTTGCCAGCACGGGGACTGTGTCCACTCTGAACTTTCGGCACGTCCCCTCCAGAAAAGCAGTGCTTTATCGAGACCCCGTTACTCTCGTCGTCCACGGAGGCTGATGTTTTTTTCCCCCAAGTCTTTACATACTGCAGTTTTACACCCTTTTGGTTAGCGGCTGAAGTCTGAATGAAAAAATCAAAAGCTAAAGCTGGTCCGTGCGTGATTAGTGTGGGTCCCTCTTGTGGGTGGATGAGAATCGCGTTTGTACACCACCTTGATATAACACTAATCCTCAAACACAGGGGGTCGCATCATGGCAGTGGAGGCAAACGTCTGCAGTGCGGCGGTAATTCCTTAGCGGTAATCAGGGACGCCCAAAAGGGGAAGCCTTCCAGGTACCCGGACACTAGGGGGAGCCCACGAGAAATGCAGCGGTCGACGAGCGTGATGTGGAAAATAAATCACTGAATTAGAAGTTTGCGGAATGAAATGCACATTCAGAAAATCAAATGGATATTGGAAGTCTTGGTTCATGAAAGGTTAAGCGTAGGGGTTATTTGATAGAATTTTTCAGGACCCAGCCATGTCTTTGGTAATACCATTAGTGAACTGGGAGGGGGGAAATCACGGCAATTTTCCCAGCTGGTTAACCCAGTGTCACCATCTGGCTTCAGACAGGTCAGCAAAAGAGTAAAAGAAGACGTCACATTTCACACCCTGTTCTCGCAAAGAGAAAAAAAATACACAAAATGGCTTATGAATGTCTATTACCGTAATAAATTGAATAAAACGTCCATTAGCATAATGAGCTGAATGAAAGACCAAATTCATAATTCCATTGCAGGGCTATTGAGCACAACCTGTTAATTCATTTCGGTTGGATAAACAGCCAACCGGAAACATGCCAGTGTTATTGAAAAAATTTTTATAGCTGTGTTTACTTTTAAGATCTGTTCATTTTGAGGGGAGAGCAGTTGTTTAATTGTATTTATAAATGGTGGCTGATGAATGCCATGTCAGTGTTTAAGCCCTCATCCTGTCTGTCTTTCTGCTCCTCCTCCGGTTTTATTATCTGCTAGTGAGGGGCGCCTTCAAGGGAGGAAAGTTAGGCGATTCTAAGGGCCCCGGAGTGACAGGGACCCTTTAAGATGTGCTTTCCTGGGGCCCGAAATCCCTAGCAGCGCCCCCTGCTGCCAGTGTATGAATAAGGTAAATATTGGGTCTCTATGATAGGAGTGACTCTTCATATGGTCTTTAGCTAACCCAGGTCCACAGGATGCCATTAGATTTACTACAGGTATGAAATATATTAACCTGGACTCAAGAAGCCAAGACTGACTGATCAGCGTGGCTGCCATGTCATGCGACTTAGAGCATGTGGATCACAATATTAGCTTCAATTTCAACTCCATGGGAGACCCTTGTCCATAGAGTCACTTATGTAAGTAGCCATTTGTATAAATATTCTATGGTTACCATACTTTTGGAAGAGCATCCAGTGAACAGGGGCCACCTCCCCTGTCACTAATCGATTCAAAACATATCATTGGCTGATGATAAGGTGGGCGGGACAGCACAGCGGTGCAGTGGTTAGCACTGACTCACACATCCATGTGTGTAGAGGTGGCATGTTTTTCCCGCATCAGCACAGGGTTTTCTTACTCCGTTTTCCCCCCCACAGTCCAAAAACATGCTGAGGTTAATTGTAGTTGCCAGATTGCCTGTGGGTGCTGGGTTGTTCCCTGCCTTGTGCCTGTAGCCTCTGGGATGGGCTCCAGACCCCCTACGAACACTGAATAGGACGAGCGGTTACAGAAAATGTATGGATGAATGGATCACAAGGTAGACCCTTCTGTTAGTTCTGGAAAGATATAGCACCCAAAAACAATTATTCTCATTAAGCTCACTTCTGCTAAAGGGAAGGTGAGAACGTCCGTGCAGGAGTTTCTTCGGAGTTTCTGCCCCTCCTTACGCTGCAGTGGAGGAATGTCCGTTTCCATGGCGCCCGCTGTCGCCGTCCGCACCGGCTCCGGTATGAAGCTTACAGATGAGCGCTTGCCCTCGCGGGCGCCTTGCTGTCACATCGCCGCTTATGAAGCAAAGGCCATCCTTCATTGGCTGTCATCCCACATGGCGTGACGGTTTCTGGCGGACAAATTAATGGGGCCCTCGTGTAACAGGTCTGAAGGGTCTCGGGGGGGGGAGTGTGGTTATTTTTGGCGGGCGGGTGATGGGGCTTGGTTTATGCTGCTCCCGTTGCTGGGAGTTGAGAATGGGCTGCAGGGGTATGGTTGGAGGGAGTAAAGGATGTTATGCAGATTTAGTGTAAATGAAAATGGCTGTTTAAGACCACAACATGTTCTATAAATGCCAAAGCTAGATGGGGGATGGTGAGCAGTTCCCTGGGTTAGGTCCCTGGTCCTGTGATCGGAAGGTTGTAGGTTCAAATCCCATGCATATAAGTTATATCCCACTGGGCCCTAGGAGCAAGGCCTTAAACCACCACCCCCCCCCCCCAAAAAAAAAAAAAATACTGTTCCAAGAGTGCCAGAAAAATGTCCTGGCCCTCCACCCCAAGCTTCTCTCTGAAATGTGTATCTCAAAAAGGAGAATGAGACAATGTATATGTTCCCATAATTGTGCAAATAGAGCTTTGTCTACTGAAGAATGATGCTGAGCTTTTTTTATTTGTTTTTAACCCTCTTCTGCCTCAGATGTACATCCAGACGACCACGCTGACCATCTCGCTGAGCCTGAGCGCCTCTGTCTCCCTGGGCATGCTCTACATGCCCAAGGTCTACGTCATCATCTTCCACCCGGAGCAGAACGTGCCCAAGCGCAAGCGCAGCTTCAAGGCCATCGTCACCGCTGCCGCCATGTCGGGCAAGCTGGCGCAGAAGGGGGGCGACCGACCCAACGGCGAGGTGAAGACCGAGCTCTGCGAGAGCATGGACACCAACAGTGAGTGACGCCGCCGGGGAGCGAGGCCAGGCTGCCACGGGATAGGCGTGGGAATACCGTAACGAAAGGCCCGGCACTTTGGCGGACGTTAGGTTCAGTAGCAAAACATGAACAATTTCATTCATAAGTCAGTGTAAACAAACCAGAATTCAACCGAGAAGATGAAGGCCACTCTGCCGATGTGACTATTTTATGAGCCATTTATGCTGTATTACGTCTGATTTGAGGAGTTTTGAATATTTTTTTGCACGTAGTGAAGGTGTGATTAAACCTGCAGCAAATTCTGGTCGAGTCCTCCATCCACTCTGGACTTTAGAGTCCGGGGCGCGTGCCCAGCCTTCTGCCTCTCACTGGGATCCCGTTTCTATGGAGACACTTCGCATATGCCCCCGAGAGCCACCCCAAGGCAGATTCCGAGGATGTGTGATCTCAGATCTCCGGCAGCATTCAGGAGCGACGACCTGCCGGTGGCGCCTTGCTGGAGGTCATGGAAACGAACCGCCGTTGCGATTGGCTAATGAGCCGGTCATATGACTTGGGGAAACCGGCAGTGCAGGGTGTTATGCTCATTTCAAAGGAAATGCAAAGGGCCGGATTAAAAAAAAAAAAAACCTTTTGAAGTCAGCAGAGAGAGATTTTGGGTGAGAACAATCGTACTCGTACTGTCGTCCATGTTAAAGAGACACTGGAATTCATTATTTTATAAAATTCGGAGAAACTGATCTTCAATCGGAGCTTGGTGCGTTGAAAACGTAAATTCTCTCAGGTCTGTCAGGGGTGTAGTGCTAAAATCTCTGCTTAAGTTTTGCGAATTGTTTCTAAAACAAGACAGAGCTACATATATGAGAACCAGCCACTTCTTCATGCGAGAAAGATAAAAGTAAAAGGATAGTGAGCAGGTGCAATACTTCAGGCACCAAGGAGCAGCTTAGGGTTTAAGTCCTTCGTAAATACCACTTCATTTATTTAGTCACTTTTGCCACTGCCTGCTTTTGAAAACCTTTTTTTTTTCGGAATGTATTTTGAAGTGAACCTTTTGTTTTTTTTTCAAATATTTATTCTCATTTGAAGGAAATGAAATGTTCCCACTGAGGTGCCTTGTCACACATCAACATTAGCAAATGCCCCCAAATTTTTGGTCCCATGCGATTTTGGCCAGTTGGATGATAGAGCAGCTTGTGATAAACTTACAGTATGCTGTTGAAGGATAATTTTTGACAGGAAAGTGTCCTTTTATACATAACCACAGTAAAACAGAAAGTAACTGGAAAACTGTGGCTCTTTACCAGAACTACGGTTTAAATCTGGAGCAACGTTGAGGCTGTAAGCAGGACGGACAGGAAAAAAAAAATAAAATAAAATAAGAGTTTTTACATCGGCCATGTTTTCCCCTTAGCAGCCTCCTCGACCAAGACGACGTACGTCAGCTATAGCAATCCCGCCAACTGACGTCCGCTGCAGGGAGAAAACTCCAGAAGGACCACGGATCCATCACTGAGCCGTCAAGTTCGATGAGGACTAGGGTTTCAGGGGTGGGGGTTGGGGATGCTTCCGACGCTGCCCGATCAGAGTTGCTAACAACTTTCGCTTCATACCGGTGACTCAGGATGGTAAAGCAGGTTGAAGCGCGATGGACTCGTTTCTGCAGATAAACAAATGGAACAAAACTGACCTCCAGCTTGAGAGACACGGAAGACATTCGAAACTTAAAAAAAAAAGCAGGATTAAAAAAATTCCTTTGAAGACAAAGATTTAAGTATTTAAAAAAAAAAAGAGAGAAAACGTCCAAGTCAACCATGTTTGTTGTTATCCTATCTGTAAGTACTTTTGTGGTCGTGCAGATTTCTCTCCCTTGTCCACTTTTGTCTGACCTGCATAACGAGTTGAGTTCGTCTCTTGTATTGGCTACCGGGGTCGTAGTCCTGGGTCGTGAGTCTGTAAATGCAAAGGTTAAAGCATGTTTTTATACAAATAATTTATTTATAATAAAGGAATGTTTTGCAAATGTTCAGCACTGTTCGCTGTGCCTTTGAGTGGTTGACCTACATTACCTGTTTCATTTAACTCCAGCGCTGACAACGTTTAATTCAAGAAATATAAGGCATGACATGCAAATACCTGGTAATATGTAGGAAACATGTTCCATTTTGACATTGTTATTGTACCATTTTTGTTAGGTTTGGTGGAAAAGGTGGTCCAACTTTTCATGCGTCTGTTTTTAATTCTAGACCGCTTCACCCCCAATAAACTACTTTTTGTTCATTACCCCAGAAACTGAAAGTCATATCACACTTGAGCTTCCGGATTTCCCCACATGAAGCCAAACTTGTTTAGTAATAATAATGTACATGTATTATTTCTGCCAGTCACCAGTGTGAGTGCTGCGATTATGTTTGAAATGACGGCACCCTGATAAAACTGAATCCAAGGTGGCATAAAGTGGCAGCAGGAGCCTCTACGACCGGTGAGGACTGCATGACAGAGTTCAAGCTTCAGGTATTACATGCCTCAGACACAAATGTGCACGGTGCAGCTGTGTTGTGAAATGCTTTTCCCACCTATTTCGTGGATTGTGTAGGATAGTATTGTGTGTGGTATAGAACAGTGTGTAAGAGAGTATAATATGTGGTATAGCGTGTAGGATAATGTGTGGTATAGTATAGCATTCAGGATAGTATAGTGTGTGGTATAGAACAGTGTGTAAGAGAGTATAATATGTGGTATTGTATAGCGTGTAGGATAGTATAATGTGTGGGTATAGTATAGCATTCAGGATAGTATAGTGTGTGGTATAGAACAGTGTGTAGGATAGTATAATATGTGGTATTGTATAGCGTGTAGGATAGTATAGCATTCAGGATAGTATAGTGTGTGGTATAGAACAGTGTGTAGGATAGTATAATATGTGGTATTGTATAGCGTGTAGGATAGTATAATGTGTGGTATAGTATAGCATTCAGGATAGTATAGTGTGTGGTATAGAACAGTGTGTAGGATAGTATAATATGGGGTATTGTATAGCGTGTAGGATAGTATAATGTGTGGTATAGTATAGCGTTTAGGATAGTATAGTGTATAGTATGGTATAGCGTTTAGGGTAGTATAAAAGTTGGGAGTAGTGATACTGTATGTTGCCTATTCACTCTGTCATCTGCATCGTGGGTAATGTCAATTGGCGAACACCAGGTTAGCTGGGGAGGTACGCTGTCACTGGAGTCGTCATACTTCACTAGTAAGTCACTTGAGTCGTCCATCGCACCTCAAGAATGATGCCATACTTGACAGCTTCAAGAGTTAATTTGCATGAAAATCCAACGGAAAGCAAATTCCCAAGCAAATTGAGGTGGTGGAGAAATGCATTTTGTTACTGATGGAAAACGTGTTTCCGTTCTTTTCTGTGACCTTAACTTGTCAATCAGTAGCAGTCAGAACCTCGTGTCATGTGTTCAGCAGGAAGTCACCCTCGTCCCAGTTACCTCAAGTAGGCTAATTAAATTAATTCCGCCAGTGTCAGTTGGAGCGTGTTCTGCCTAATATCAGAAGGCTTCTCTTAAAATCCAAAATGCCATAGAAAAATGCTTTAGCAGTGAGCCAGATGTTCTTTGAGTGTGGACAGGCGCTGAGGGCATTTTAACCTTCCACGTAGACAGATGTTTGTCACAGCGGTGGATAGAGGTACCACGGCGGACGTCGGATATCCCACAAAACAGGCTTTGATGTTTTCTGCTTCAAACCGCAGTCCCTTGATCTTCTGACTCATTAACTAATCTGCCAGTGGTTCTCTCTTAACCTGTTACCAAAAGCCATTGCAAAAAAAAGGACTTTGGGGGGCCATGGTTCGACACAAATGGGTCTCGCAAGGGATGTAATCCACTTCTATGCAAATACACTTCCAGACGTACCCTGGCAGCCATTTTATGTCCTGGGAAACAGAGATAAACAGCTGGGTAATATAATCAGCAGAAACACAGTAGGCTGGTAGTGATTAACCTTGAAGCCAGTGGGGTGGGATATGAGCAGGGGTGTCCAACTGAATGCTTTCACCTACAATATATCCTTTTTTCCATGTCAGGGATTTTTCAAAGAAAGATTTTTTTTTTTTTTAGATCTGTTAGCATTAAAGCATTGTTTCATGAATTGCTGGTTTGTTAGTACAGGCATTCGTCAGGATTTCTGAAAACCCACAGCTACAACTGCATTTTCCAGGTGGATGGATTCAGATATTTTAAAATGGACGACCAATGGCGAACAGCGGCTTTGAGAAACTCTGAAATATATTTCCTTAATTCGGGACAGAAATGGGTCCATGGTGTGCCACTCTCAGACCTGCGATTGGTACTCGTCAGTCTCACCTGGTGTGACATAATTTGCTGAAACATTTAGACTCATTACTAACCCAACCTGAGTGGTGGTTTGATTGTGGGGAGCGAAGGTGGCAATGAGCACACGAGTGTTAAGCTGAAAGCTGTTGCTTAAAGTCCACAGACTGAATAGCAGGAGTACCTTTCAGAAAGGTAATTAGCCCCAAATTGCTTCAGTAAAATGTCCAGCTATAGAAACAGGGCAGAGTAAGCTATTTGTGGGATGTGGGGGGGGGGCTGCTCATGGCACCTTCACCTTCTCTGACCTCGCCTCCTCTCTCGCTTTGCTTTGGAGCAATGATCGAAAGAGTGTCTGGGGAGCGCAGTGAGAACCGGTGCCATTTATGGAAATGGTAACCTGTGTGGTGCGAAGGGATCTGGCTGCGACCTGTGGCTGGTTAGCGAACCGCTTGGTTCGAGCACGGTGATGGATGGGTGGAAGTGCTGACAGATGTACGGTATGCAGGTCAAAGTGATGCACGACGTCGTCCTCGTCCTCTGGAGAGAATTACAAGCCAGCGCTCTGAAAGGGGCCTGGACTTCTGGATTTCAGCATATGGTGCGTAGGGAGTGACATGACAGGGATTCAAGATGCAAGATCTTTATTAACCATATGCAACTGGTGCACTAGAATGTTTGTGCCTTCCGCCAGGCTTGGTTACAAAGAGACTAAAGACAATACAACACAGTGCAGAATGGTACATCACGGTGCAGAACAGTACAACACGGTGCAGAACAGTACAACACGGTGCAGAACAGTACAACACGGTGCAGAACAGTACAACACGGTGCAAAACGGTACAACACAGTGCAAAACAATACAACTACTGTAGGTGCATAAAAAAAGTACAGTGCAAAGCAGTACAAGGTGCAAAATAGTACAACACGGTGCAGAACGGTACAACACGGTGCAGAACGGTACAACACGGTGCAAAGCAGTACAAGGTGCAAAACGGTACAACACGGTGCAGAACGGTACAACACGGTGCAAAACGGTACAACACGGTGCAGAACGGTACAACACAGTGCAAAGTGGTACAACACGGTACAGAACGGTACAACACGGTGCAGAATGGTACAACACGGTGCAAAGCAGTACAAGGTGCAAAACGGTACAACACGGTGCAGAACAGTACAACACGGTGCAGAACAGTACAACACGGTGCAAAACGGTACAGCACAGTGCAAAACAATACAACTACTGTAGGTGCATAAAAAAAGTACAGTGCAAAGCAGTACAAGGTGCAAAATAGTACAACACGGTGCAGAACGGTACAACACGGTGCAGAACGGTACAACACGGTGCAGAACGGTACAACACGGTGCAAAGCAGTACAAGGTGCAAAACGGTACAACACGGTGCAGAACGGTACAACACGGTGCAAAACGGTACAACACGGTGCAGAACGGTACAACACAGTGCAAAGTGGTACAACACGGTACAGAACGGTACAACACAGTGCAAAACGGTACAACACGGTGCAAAACGGTACAACACGGTGCAGAACGGTACAACACAGTGCAAAGTGGTACAACACGGTGCAGAACAATACAACACGGTGCAAAACGGTACAACTAGGTGCATAAAAAAGTACAGTGCAATGCAACACGGTGCAGAACAGTACAACACGGTGCAGAACAGTACCACACGGTGCAGAACGGTACAACACGGTGCAAAACGGTACAACACGTTGCAGAACGGTACAACACGGTGCAAAACGGTACAACACACTGCAGAACGGTACAACACGGTGTAAAACAGTAGAACACGGTGCAGAACAGTAGAACACGGTGCAGAACGGTACAACACGGTGCAAAGCAGTACAAGGTGCAAAACGGTACAACACGGTGCAGAACGGTACAACACGGTGCAGAACGGTACAACACGGTGCAAAACGGTACAACACGGTGCAGAACGGTACAACACAGTGCAAAGTGGTACAACACGGTACAGAACGGTACAACACAGTGCAAAACGGTACAACACGGTGCAAAACGGTACAACACGGTGCAGAACGGTACAACACAGTGCAAAGTGGTACAACACGGTGCAGAACAATACAACACGGTGCAAAACGGTACAACTAGGTGCATAAAAAAGTACAGTGCAATGCAACACGGTGCAGAACAGTACAACACGGTGCAGAACAGTACAACACGGTGCAGAACGGTACAACACGGTGCAGAACGGTACAACACGGTGCAGAACGGTACAACACGTTGCAGAACGGTACAACATGGTGCAAAATGGTACAACACACTGCAGAACGGTACAACACGGTGTAAAACAGTAGAACACGGTGCAGAACAGTAGAACACGGTGCAGAACAGTACAACATGGTGCAAAGCAGTACAAGGTGCAAAACGGTACAACACAGTGCAGAACAGTACAACACGGTGCAGAATGGTACAAAATGCTGCAGAACAGTACAACACGGTGCAAAACGGTACAACTAGGTGCATATAAAAAGTACAGTGCAATGCAACACGGTGCAGAACGGTACAACACGGTGCAGAACGGTACAACACGATGCAGAACGGTACAACACGGTGCAGAACGGTACAAAACGGTACAACACGGTGCAGAACAATACAGCTAGGTGCATAAAAAAACAGTACAGTGCAATGCAATATGGTGCAAAACAATACAACACAGTACAGAACGGTACAACACGGTGCAGAACGGTACAACACGGTGCAGAACGGTACAACACGGTGTAAAACAGTAGAACACGGTGCAAAACAGTACAACTAGGTGCATAAAAAAACAGTACAGTGCAATGCAATACGGTGCAAAACTGTACAGACAGTGCACAGTTGAATACAATACAAAACAGTGCATAACAGTACAACTTGGTGAAATACAATAGAACATGGTGCATAACAACACGACAGTGCATAATGATACATGATAATATTTCAAAATGATGGTGCAAGACAGTAAAGACTCTGCAAAACAACACAAAACCAGACAATATATTGCTAAAGTGAAGGAACTGTGCCATGAACTCATGAGGAACTGCTGTAGGAGACTTTTGCAGGTCTAAGAGGAACCGGCATTTAACCTCATTCGATCAAAGCTTGGGGTGTGGCCTCATGCTCTCGGCCACTCTCCCTGCTTTTGTTTCGACTCTCCTTCTAAACACCTTTGATTTCTGTTCCATAGCTTTTTGTACGGCTCAAAGAAACAGAGGTTCCCAAGGTAACTGTGGACCTGTTGGAGTCTCATCAGTATTTACAAGTAGGGATTACAAGTCCAGGGTGATTTCACAGTCCCAGGGCATCCTGTCATCTTAACATCAGTCTCTCCACACGTTGGGTGTGAGCCGACATGTGTGCAAGCTCTGTAGGATGGTGTCTCAGACGACCTGTCAGGGGGAGAAAAATGAATCCTGCATGGAATCCCGCAGTGGGCGGGATTACAGTGATCAGCCAACTGATGCCAGGTATAAGCCATTAGAACCAATGGGAAGAGCGTTAAGCTGTGATTTGACGGCACATCATAACCCCACCCACTGTGGCTTTATCAGGGTCTCGGATGAATTCTTACTTGCATGCATTAATTATCGTAAGATATGAAACATAAACTGGTTGAATAAACTATGAAAGCAGTACAACATAATGTAGGTGCTTCGATCTGAATTATATTGTAAATGGTAGCACAAGTGTCTTTAAGTCCTAATAAGCTCTTTTATTAGCCATAATTCTTTAATGACACATTGTAAGCGTGACAATAATGGATATTCTTCACCGTGCACGAACAGGGCCCGTGTGAGCGTGACAGATAAGCTCACGGGGCCGTGCCGCTCTCTTATCTCCGTACGTCATTTACGGCCGGCGGTTGACTCACTCCACTCAAAGCCGTGATCATTGTTGCTTCCGTTGAATGATCCCCTGATACTTTCTGATACGAAGCCAATTATGAGGCGGACGCTCGCCGGAGCACAAGCATCTTCCAGCCTTGTTCCAAGCTGGAGGGAGCCGATAAGGTCGGCTACTCATCGCGGTCGCATGCTCGGTTTGACATCGATAGGGAAAGAGGCAGATTCTCCAGGACTGTGTGATAGAGATGTCCGCGTGGGACATCGAATCACCGTGTCTGGGTAGACGCACAACTCCAGCACAGTTCAAGACACTTAACATTTCACTTTTACTTTTATTTAACAGATGCTTTTGTCCAAAGTGTCATACAAGTGCAGCAAATAGCACTTTACAAGCTAACGGCTGTCAAGGAGTCGATTAGGCCTAAGTGCGTCGAGACTGGGCTTCCGATGAATGCCAAAGCGTGAGCAATTTTGGAGCAAGAGCTACAAAACATCTTCCTAACAAAACAAGAACATAGTAAGACTATTCAATGACCAAAACGTGGAACATTAATAGCATTCAGGGAGTATAGAGTGTTTATCATGCTAGGAGACAAATTCCTTGAACAGATGGAGTAATCAACAGATGGAGCGTTTCTTGAAGGCGGAGCAGGAATCTGATGAACGGATGTGGTTTGGCAGCTCATTCCACCATCGGGGAACTTTGTAATAATTCATAGCAATGATAGCATTAATGCTACTTGTCCCCATAAACATGTCGTCCGCCTCATGACGCTTCTTACCGCTGAAATATTCCAGACATCACGTGACTTCCCTGTCGCATCTTTATTGCTGTAAGACGCAGTGTTGACAGTCCTATAAGGCCAGAGAAAAGAATGGAGCCTATAAAAATATAATTGGATTGCTGTTATGTCAAGGCTGTTTAGCTACTGTTCTGAATTTGCCGGCACGTAATAAGTGATATCAATCAGGTTCCATTCCACTCTTTCTTAATGTACACGTTGTTGGAGCTTGATGGCCCACTATTGACTTTCAGCCCAATTTGAGTGTGCGCCGTTCGAACCTCGGGCTAAATTTTGGGGCCCCCATTGAAGTCAGAGCCTGAAACAGGAGAGGAATTATGCACTGACCACCCTTGCAGCTCTCCCCTGAGCTCTTGGTGTGGTGACAAGAAATGTGAACAAGTTCCAGTCACTGTTTCCATCCCACTGGTGCGGGGAACGAAACACCTTAGCTGAAAGGTCATTAAAATGGAGAGTTCCCATGATCCTTTGCTATCATACTCCCAGACACATGTAACGTGCACACATAAGATTTCGTTTAAATGTTTCAGTTGACAATGACAAGTTTGTCGTTCGTTTTTATAGCCCTTCACATGTATCTGATTTAAATATATGCGCATCTCTGAACTGCAATGTCTGGAAGGTAAGTCTGGTTCGGGGACTGAAATGCTGTGGTTTGAAAGCCCTGTGTCGTTGAATTAATAGCTCCTGAATGAAAGGCCAGGTCCAGTGCTGAGATTTCAGACGCGTAAGCGGCCCTTTCGATGGCAGAGTGCTTCGCCCAGTGTCACGAGTGAGAGGCGGCGCAGATTTTCGGAGCTACTTACAACAAGGCCCTTCCACATGTCCGCAAGGCATTAGCTACCAGCCACCTGCCGCACGACTTTCTGTCACAGCGAGGACCGAGACATTTCTGGGCACTTTCCTAAAAGTTTTCTGGGGGGCCAGAGGAAATTGCTTTAGGTACAAAGAGCCAATTTTCCTGCATTGTGAAACGACTTTGAACAAAGTCCTTGAGTAATTAGGCCCTTTTGCTAGTTGTTTGCCATAAATATACCTTCTCGGGGCTTCCTCGTTCCTGCTCTATCTGCTGGACTTGATGTTGGCCAGGAGCCAGAACAGGGGGGGGGAAGCGAAGAGGCAGTCGCTGATCATTTCCTGCTAGGATGGGACAGGAATGGCTTCTAAATGGACTGAACCCCACAACGTTGATGGAAGTCATGGGCAAGGTCAGAGTGCCTTAGTAAGAGAAATTTATAATTAAAGGTCTTTCTTTGGGCATCACATAAAGCTTCTAAGTTTGCTTAATGCTTTGCTGTGGGTTCAGTGTTCCAGGCAATGTTCATCCTTGGATTTTTTTTCAGATTTCTGCTCAATTTAGGGGATCCATAATGCAGCTTCAGAGTTCAACAGACCTTACAGAAAAAACACATAAGCCAGAATAAACTAGTAATACGTACTAAAGATCGCATGAAATAAATGAAAAGATGCAGCGTAGATTTCCGTACAGGAATGTTTTTGCTTGAGAGCTTCCATAACCTCTACGTATCTCAGATTTATTTTGCATAAGTCTGGATTTATTGATCCTGGCTTTACATAACTTAAGGACTGTCTGTACCACTACTCCTCATTTGGTGACCGATTTCCATTCCAGTGACCAGATCCTTAAGCGAAATGGTCACTCATTGAAAATCACGGTAACCTAAGCGCGACCGCAGACGTGCTTACGACTTTCAGCTTTCCATACCCGATCTCTTTTATCCTTCATGAAGTGGACATTTTAAACCTTTTTTACCTCATACTTCAAAGATCTCTCTCACCCTGGCATGTATTGTTGCCAGGCTTGTGGAATCTGGTCATAAATGCAGCTTTGGTCGGGAAATGAATTTTTTTGCTACCACAGTCGCTAACTGAGGTGGCTGCTAAAGGAGGAGCAGTTGAACTCTCATTTTCATGGCCCTAATTTTCTGCTCCTTTCATGCATCACATAAATATGAGTGTGAAATACATTTCACGATAATTGTTTTAATAATCAAATGCTCGTGCTCTCGTTTACGCTCTCGGATACTCAGCAGGTGATGTCATATGGCGTGTGCCTGCCAACCGGTTAACTGGAATTCACATGTCGTCACAACCTCTGCAAGACCAGTTTGTTGTCCAATGTGAAAGGTGATCTGATAGGCAGTCGGTGGCTGAGGAGTCAGAACAGGAGGAGTATCTAAGGCATAAGCACCAGACCATGGTCACAATGTCACAAGGTCACAATGTCACAATGCACCTCGCAGGTCTGTCCTTAACTTAATTATCAAACAAAGTGGCCGGGATGAAAGACATACCGTTCGCATCCATCGCTTATTTAGGAGGAGGGGAAACTTGTGGGGGTGGAAGGAGGGGGTTGGTGTATGGGAGGCCTTACAAGGACGCGTGCCACTTCAGAGATCTTCCAGAAGCTTCCAGTGAGGATCGCTGGAGCGTCGGAGGCTGCTCGCCTTCCCCGGGTGGGCGGATTGCGTTTGCTGTAAGCGGGAGGGGTGCATAGGGATCTGTCAGCAAGCAGGCCAACGAGCGCGTGATTAATGCGACGCCAGGGGGGTGATGGGTGGGGCAGGAAGTGGTGGGTTTGCATTCAGAAATTAGGCACATGTTTGCCTCGCCATGAAGCCCCAGTGCCTACTGGGAAAGCTGCCCCTGAGGAGCCTGGCCTGTCGGTTGGGGATCTCCTCATTCAGGGAGTTTGCCCCCATTCTCTGCTTTGAGGATATTTGGGGGTTAAATACCAGTGGCCACCGTGACTTTTCCAGGTCGGGGAATAGTGCCGTTCGCCGAAGCCATTAGCCTTGGTTTTTATACCCCGTCTGTCTCTTTTAAGCTGCCCGGTGGACTGGATCAGAAGTGAAAGAAAGCGCTGGCAGAATCTGGGCCATGCGTTTCTCTGTGTTTCTGTACCCCTGCGTCAGATGTTTTGCAATTCATCGCATGTAAATATGGTTTGCATCTTAACCCAGCTTGCTGGGATCTCATTTCAGCATCGCTAAATGGATTTATGGAGGAGGATTTTCTCCTTGCATGATAATCTGGAGCAGAATGAGGTCCCTGTGATTTGGGAGAAGCGCTTTTCATCGCACACTTGTTATCCCAGTGGCTGGTTTTCACTGCTGGACCTGGAGCTGACCAGCTTCCCCACAGGCAGGTGTGTGCTCATTAGCGCTGGAGCTTAGCCTCTTGCTAGACCGGGAACATCTCTACCTGTTCAACCTGAAATGTCGACAGAGGAGCGCGGTGCTATTTTAGCAAATGCGCTAGTGCTTGACCTATGAACGGCATGCATACTGATGTCCTTGTTTTGTATCTTGGGGTGAGAATTCTCAACGTGTGGTCAGAGCAAAGCCATGCTGTGGGTGTTATTATCTTAGTGTATTTGAAAACATGAATAAAGGAGGCATAAAATTACTCAGAAGCTCTGAGCCGCTAACTGATGCTAAAAGAGTTAGCATTGTTTAGCGTGCCCTAGTGACACCGTGACTGACCTCTGCTCATTGGCTTTGATCCATGTCACTCATCGACCACTTAAATAGTCCCACCCATCCTTGGGTAATTATGTTCAACAAATGCTGATGCATTTTCATAAAGACTATTTCCAGTGTACAACAACCGAGAGAGACTAGAAACCGTTCAAGGGCACAGAAGGTAATTGAGGATGAAATTGGGGTAGAATAGATTCACTAGAAGCGCAAGCCCTGCACAGTGGTTTTGTTTACATGTGCAGTGAGGTCCAGTGTTTATTTGTGTCGATAAATGTTATCCAGATGAGGAAACTGTACTTCCTTAGCTCACAGATTTCGAATGGCCACAAGAGATGGAACTCAAGAGAATCTCCATCATACCGGTGGAAAGATAACCTGACACACAGCATTGAGGCCACTGCCTTATATACAGCCGTAGAGTTACCCATCATATTCCTGTCCCAGGAGCTGAGCAGAAGCGGTTTGAACACTACAGCACTAGGGTTAAGATTTGAGATATGAAGAACATAACCTTCAGCAGAAGGGTTTGGGCTTCCTTCTGAAATATTAAGGACCTGTCCGTCAGACGGCATCTCTTTAGTGGCTGGGGGCTTCACAGGGAGGTCAGCCGTACAATATGGGAGTGGAGGGGGCAGAACATGCATTAGGGGGGGCCGCTAAGTTGACTCCTTGAAGGCGTGTATGTCTGCAATCTGCCCATGTGCTGCTTTGGACAAAACTGTCCGTTAAATATGTAGAGTGTAAAATTGTAAATGGCATCCCGCCATTTCACTGGCTATTTAAGATAAGAAAGACAAACAGACCCAGCATGGGTCAGTGTTGCGTGTCTTCAGGAATGTCTCGCCTAAAGATTGGATGTGCTGTGTGAGTGAGGCACAGAAAACCACACATATGCTGAAAGGTCAAAGGTGACAATGAGGCAGACGGAGGCTGGTGCAGCAAACTCCCCCGTGTCAGACAGGCCTGCGGTGTCGACCAGAGACGCTCTAACACCAGGCGTCCGATGTAAAATACACCCCCTTTGCAGCTTATGCCTCATTATCCATGCGGATATTGTGAAACCAGTAATTAACAAAAAAACATCTCTGAAAGTACAGAACGTTGATTGTAATGCTAATTATTCCGATGGCTCTTCTATTTTTGACTGTAATTAACAATTAGGGAGTAATGGATATATTTCAGATTGACCCTGATTTGAAAAACACTATATTTTTAAACTATGAAATGACTAATTGCATTCATAAAATTTCAAGCAATAGTCTACAGTAAGACTAATAACTGCCCATTTTTTTAAGTAAAGGTGGTTAGTTACGCCAGAATGAGGATAGTTTTTTTTTTTTTTTGTGAGAAGCTCTTCCACCTTAAACTCTTTTTTTTTTGCAAAAGTTTCCAGAACACAAAGTGAAACCAGCAACCTTTAAATTAAGGTGAGCCTGCAGAGGACTTGACTGAACTTTCTTTTCCAGCCATGTGGGGCTTTGGGATCCTGAAGGTCCTCACATGTAAAGGCAGAACACAGGTGTGCACCTCGTACTGTACCTGCTTAGTGTGAGCACCCCCTCCCCACCCCCTTCACCCCCGCGGTGTGTTTATCTAGAGCAATTTACCCAGAATACTCCGGGATTCTTTGAGCATGAAAGCTTGACTGGATAACTCAAAGCAGTAAATAGAAAATTCAGAGAGAAGTATTAGTGTAATGTATACTTGTTTCATTGTGTTTGTTTACAACAAACTCTCGCCTGTTTGGAATCCCGGGATGATTGCCTTCCCATTTTGTGATTTTTGCTCTCTCTTCATATTCCCAATTGAGGCCACGCCCCTACAGAGCTCATATATCACAGAGAGAAATTCGCAGCGTGACTGCAGTCTGGGAGCGGCGTGGACAGGCCAGTACGGGGTGCCTCGCGTTGCTTATGACGTTTCCCCTCTGGCCCAGGGTTCCCGCCCCCTCACCCCCCACTCAGATCCATCGCCGAGTGTCCCCCCCCCCCCCCCCAGGAGTGCTGCGTCGGCTGTCAGAGCCGGTTAGAGGGACGGGGATGTCGGTGGTATGGGTGGGAAAATGGCCGGATTCCTGTGAGGCGCTGCTTATCGGAAAGCATTCTACCCTTAGCCACGCCCTCTCCGGGGTCCCGCTGTGCCTCCGTAATCACCGGAGCGAATGCTAGCAATCAGACAGGGATGCTGGTCCACGGGACACCGGGCGTGATTCCATCCCAAAAGTGACGTCCAAGTGACAGACACCAGCAGGTAGCCGCCCTCGCCCGTCTGCCCCCCCCAAATCCGCCACCCCACACAATCTTCTCCATCCTTCAACTAACATGCAGTCAGAACTCAACACATACCCTTTAATCCCTGATATGCTGCCTGCGTATGTGAACAAATAATTCCAGAAGGCTATTAATAATTCGTGAGTGTGTGTGTCGTGTGTGTGTGTGTGTGTGTGTGTGTGTGTGTATATACGCGTTCGCGTGTGCTTTCCGCCTACACTCGCAGTGTCAATCATTTTAAAATCCTTGTTTACACGTTAACCTCGATAGACAGAAAACGTCTGCAATCTCTGAAATGTAACATATCATGTAAACACCACAGCTGATTATTTATAATACATACATATGGGTGCATTTGGATATATCTGTGTTTATTTTAATTAATCTCCTTTCCCCCGTGATCTATGCAGTAAACGTTACGTATCTTTAATATGTGTCCTTTGGCTGCGCTGCTCGCTTCTTCTCCCTGGGATGTTAGGATATTACCATGCAGAGATCCAATTTACACCCCCCCCCCCCCGCCGCAGTTCCCTGTGTATCTGAATCCGCACACGCTTCACCCAACGTCACGTTTTCCTGACTCTTGCCACTGGTGTCTTCTGTTCATTATGTAACAGCCCGTGGGCGGTGGGCACTTCCCGTGGGGCGTGGCGGAACTCCATGGCGACCAGCGGCTGCCGCAGAAACGCGGATGTCATGCTATATGCATCATCCCTCTCAAGAGAGAGAGAGAATGGCTAAACGCTAAACTAAACGCTAGGCTAAACGCTAAACTAAACGCTAGATGCGCATGTAAAATACCCCTTTAATCCTTTCGCTATCCCCTCCCTCAGAATGCTTCTTGGACGTCTCTCTCTTCTGGAAGCTTCCCAGAGAGCCGGGCAGACCTCTCCTCCAGCAAAAAGCCACCATCTGCCCTGCTTCAAATGTTTGCCAGGTTAGCTTCTTGCTCGAGCCCCGTGCCTGTGAGGGGGAGCATGGTGGAGGCCACCTTAGGAAAGAGGGGCATTTCTCGCTAACCTTTGGCTTCTTCTAAGACCTCATCATGAAGCGTGAGCTTGACATTAAAAAAAAAAACACAACTCTTTTCTCTCCCAGTCCCTTGTTGCTGATTGTCCGCTCCTTGTACGAGAAGAACTGATACCCCAGGGACAAGTCTGCTCTCTTTCTGGGGAGATCAAATGCTCTTGTTGACCTTAAGTTTACCCTATTTGCCGGCCTCCTCAGCCTTGACTATGAGAGTGTGATGATTAATGCCCTGGTTCGGGGCGTCCGCTCGGGGGTGTGTGAGGCATGTGGGGAGAAGTGTGATAGATTTCTTCTGCCCGCATCATTCACTGTGACAGATTCCGTGGGTGTGGCAGAGTGACGTGCAGATGTCCTCCGGGGGGGGTTTTCCCTCTGAAACACCCTGCTGGGATATCCCAGCATGCCGAGGGAGCCACATGAGTGGAAATAACCCAGACTGCGTGGGCCGGATGCAAACGAGGTCCAGCACGGTCACCTTGGTCAAATGCTCTGTCAGTGTGTGAGCGTGTGTGTGTGTCTCTCCTTGTGCTCATACTGTGCTGATTGATCGTTTCTTTCCACACAGTTCTTCTCCTACATGCATGTATATTTATAAATACATGTCTTGTACATCTGGCCTGACTGTTTCTCAGCAGCAAAGACAAACCGGGGCACTTTGCAATCTTTCTGCTTGCTGGAGTGCCGTCATGCCGCTGAGTCATCATTGCAGACTGAACGTGGCCGGAGAGGACAGCCCCCCCCCCCCAGCCCTTTCTCCCAAACACCTGCCTGGGATGGTCACAGCTCTCTAATGAGCTAACACCCCCGCCACACACACACCACCTCCTGCAGTTCCTCTGACTGCCACCTGGTGTCCTGCAGGTCTGGGGCACCGCAATGGCCAAGGTGCCACTGGGGGGGGGGTGGGTTTAATCAGAGCGCCGGCTAGGACCCCTGAGCTCTGGCCACAAAGCTGCCTCTCGTTTACCCAGCTTTAAAATGGCGAATCAACTGAAAAAAGACAAGTCTTTCTCTTCGATTGTAACAGTGAAGCACCACTCTCTCAGCTGAGTACCTCGACTGATGGGGAGACATTCAGACCTGGATTTCTGTCATATTCATACCTTTCCGGCTAAATCCACAACAGTTATGACAGACATTATACCCTATAATATTCAATCATTAATTAATGATTAAATAACGGATCGTTAATATTTAAGGATTCCATTTCCACAGAACAGGGGAGGTGCAAACTGGGCTTGATTTATATTTAACTTATTCCTGATTTAAGGGCTGATCTTCTTGCATTTCCAAATACCGTGTGTTGGGTGGGAGGGTTGTGACTTAAGTGATTCTTTCAGGGTTTTCCCTGCCGGCCGACACACGCAGGCTGCAGGGTCGTACACAGGTGCCGCGTGGAGACCAAACGTCAGGAGATCAAGCGTGGTGACCCGCTCGTTACCGAGCGTAGACATCACCCAAATCCTTCCGCCACCTTGGCTGCTGGGATCTGTCGCGTATAAACAACAGGAGCAAAATTTAAAAACATAAACGACTTGATTATAAAAAAGTCAGTGTGTCTGTCAGCAATGCCAGATCAGGCTGACGTGATCGAACACCCCCGGGAGCCTCAGCTTATGAGCTCCCCCTCTTTTCACCGTCCTCGTCCCCATTGCGGGCTGTGGCAGCTCGGCCTGTCTGCATTCGGCTCCTCTGAAGCACGTGCTTCTGTAAACAGAAGAGCACCGGTGTGTTTCCTACTAATGACCTGAAGCTGTCACCGTCTTTCACATGGAGATGAAAAGGAAGGAAGGAACAGCGACTCTGCTCAGTTTCGTACCGGTGACTGCGGTAAGAAGCCCGGAGGGTCCTGGTGGAACAAGAGCAGAGCAGTGGAAGCAGTACGAGACCGGGGTTCGGGCATCCGAGCATGAGCCCAAACCTGGTCCAACCTCTTGGCCTCGATCCTCACCTCGGATTCGGGTGTCACACGACTCGATGCTGTGGTCCTGGGGAGGGACTCCTCACCCCCCGCTCGGACTGTAATGGGCCAGGCAGCCATGCGGCTGAAAGCCAGCCGGGGATCAAGCACAGATGGCGAAAAATGGACCAGAGATATTTATTTATCTTCGAAGTTAAACGCAGCATTGCAGTCGGACGTTTCAAAGACAGAAGCAGGAATTGCCCAGGAAATGGATTCTGACTGACTTTCCCACTGAAGCGTCACTCTGCCAGAGGAATGCCGTGTCGATGGGTGGGGGGGGCTCTTGCGTGCAACAAACAAGAGAAGCCTATCGATCAAAATCGTGATCATTATTTTGACAGCTTCTTGCCTTTGTTAACGAACTTTAACCAGACACTGAAATCAGTACTCGATGTTCCTTCTGTAACATTAGTGCACTCTACTCCTGCTGTACCTGAAACATGGTACAAAACCATGTGTGGAGGCAGTTAAAATGAATGACGGAAACAATGGGAGCAAAATATATTTTTAATATTACAGCGACAGCTCTGAGGGGAATCTGACCTGATTCGCAGGGAAGCGTTTCGATTGTTCTCCGTCTCTCTCTCATCTCCTCCAGGTGTTTTACTGGGTCACGCTCACCATGCTATCCCCGTTACGCGCACGGACATTGCTCGTATGCGGCCGATTTGAACGCGGCTCTTGAGTTCTCACGGTAGACATGAAAGATTCATAAAGCAAATCAAACATGGCAGTTTAATGCATACAAATGCGGCGTAATTGCAAAGCCAATCTACTGCGGGCTTTTCTTATCTGACCATCCAGGGGAGATATCTCCTGTCCTCATTTATCACTTTTACCGCAATTTGCCAGGCAGAATGAGACACGCTCTCACAAATGACGGGGTAACTCAAACATCTCTCCGCAGTCTTATTTACTCTGCAGCTGTGGCCCGTCCGGAGTCACACTAACCCACCGAGGCTCTTCTTCTTAATTTACCGAGACCAGACGCAGTGTTTGAAATGGACTAAATGGGAAATCGTTATCCCAATAAATAACCGGCACGTTTTCAAAGGGCCCGCCAGCCCGAATGGACCAGACGGCTTTCACTGGCCATAAATTTTGACCATAAAAGGCAACACACAATGCTTCTACTTCGACATCCAGGAGATGCTTTCTGACGCAGGGAAGTGTGTGTTGTATCTGCTCTGGTTAAGATGTATTACTCACTTGAAATATCAACACAGTGATGTGCATCGTGTATAGATGCTCACTTACAGTACATCTGCTAGCACAACCTGCCTTTGAGCCTTTTGTCATTTACTATTTGACATTGAATATTCACCTTTTAGTGTTAATGCTTGTGAAAACACACTAATCAAGGAAAACTTACAAACTGAGCTGTTTAAACAGCCATTAGTATTCTGCAACAAACTGGCTTCTACCCATGGGATCGCACACCACCGGTCACAGACCTTGTGTCGGCAAAAGTCATTTCAGCCAATTATTGTTTCAAATGCTAATGAACTAGTCAATTAATGGTAATTAACAAGATGCGGCATCCTTTCCTACACAGCACTATGGTAAAACAATATTCATTTTGTATATGAATCCATAATCAATTCTAGTGTTTACCACCATTCAAACCACACATTTGCATGGGGCCTTCAAGGTTTGGGCCCCTGTTGGCCACAAACAGTCGCTATACTGGGGGGGGGGACCCCAAAGTGATTTTTTGAGCAATAAACCCACACTGTCCATGAGTGTGGCTTTGTAGTTTTACATCCATTCTCCAATTTCACTACTTTCTGGCTGAAAACTGAGGCATTGTCTCGGGCAAACTGAAACTTATATGTTAATCCTTCACAAACGACACTCACTGGAGCTTTGTATTACACGCTACGCGAGGCGGTCCTGGTGATGTGTGCTTTAATCTGTGTGCAGAGTGATTAAGCCCAATTTATAACTGACAACTAGATTGTTTAGAAAACAATACATACAGTATATCAGATGTAAAACTATTTTAGAATCAGCAAGAGAACATTCTGAAGTACTGAAAAGCATATTCTCTGTGAGCTTATAATGCTGTACCTCCTGGATGACTGTACAGTAATCATTGTCCGCTCTTGGAGGGATACCAAGGGAATGCAGGTTTGCAGAGCTGTCTTGCAGTATGACCTTATTTTTTACAAAAGGCTTGTGTCTCCACACATCTGAACAAGCCAACAAACCACCATCATGTGCAAAAGATTAAAAACCTTATTAAGAAGTCTTTTGTGAACTGTGTTAAATCGTATTTTGTAAACTGGTTCCAATATGAAGCTTTGCTAATGCCTTGTTTACTTGCACTGAAATGATTGTTAAAATAAATGTTTTGTGTTGTCAGAAGTAGCTGGCTTTTGGGCTGAAAGCTGTTGAAATTCATGTTCAGAGTTAGTATTCACAGCACAATGAGAATTCTGTGCAACCCAGGGGGCATAATAACCACATTTTGGCTTTCTGATGTAGGTTCTTTAAATAAGCCACGCCCTTAGTGTGCCGTGGGTGCAAGCTGAAGGTGACGCTGGTTCTGAATGGTGAAGTGGTAGCTGTTATTTGCCAAGCTTCAAAGCAAACTGAGGAATTTCCATTGGGAGAGTGAGTGTTAAATGAAAACATCACACAACAGATACTGTCAATTGCATCATATGAAATGCCCTTGAATTAGACCTGACTTACAAGACAATTGTTTGAGGGAGAAACTGCAGAAACAAGTAGCTGGATTCTCTACTGTAATAATTCAGTAGGACAGTATTATACGGATCACAGGCTAATGAAATATATCAAATATGTTCAATGAGCTGTAATTAATTTTCAGAGTTTTGAGCAAAAAGGCAGGTGAAATTGCTTCTGTTTCAGGGTATTTTTGTGGGATAGGCACTGATATGATCATCAGGTGGGAAGGGCGGTGAATTTAATGTGTTGCTGGCTCACTTTACATGCTATGTATATATACTGACTCCTAAGGGGTTCCTCAAGGCTCTCATCTCGGCCCCATGCTTTTCATGTCGTATATTATTAAGACAGCTGTCTAATTTATCTGTAGGAAGTTTTTAGTTGTGTCTGTTCACATATCAACGCAGGGTCAATTGACAAGCTGTGTGTTTTCCTGGAATCACCTTGTGACTATGATCATATTGCGGAATCTCCCACTGAGACCATGCTTTCCTCTTTCAGGGCAGCCTGTCACTCGGGAAAAACGTCACTTTGAGGTTTAGTGTTATTTGTATCGATCCCCCCACTGCAAGACACGTGAAGATGCTGTTCCTGATGTTTAATGTTACAAATGAGAAAATCAATAGCATGGCTTGAGGAATTTGGCTACCGTTTTCCTGCATTATGTTTTTCACAAAAGTGTGTGTGTGTATGTGTTTGTATATGTACTAATTTCAAGAGGAATGAGCATCATTGCAATGGGAGGTGCTAGATGGGACACTAGCCAAGCTACAAATGTGATAGTAACCCTCCCACCCCAGGACATGAAAGGAATGTGCACACATACAGATTCTACACACAGAGGTAGGCTTTGTACCCCCAACCCAGGAGGTATAAGGTAACAGTGACACCCAAACACATGCCACCCATAGCTCGTACTCTACTGACCATAATACTGGTAACTGGTATCTCTAAACAGCCCAGTCTGCAGGCCAACAATGATAGTGTCCTGGATCAGCAGGAATGGGGATAAATGGCCATGTAATCGTGTGACAATAAATCACAGCACCAATTTTTGACAGTTTGAATGTCAGAAATACAAAATGAACTGCAAAATACCTCCAATTTTTGGGCTACAGCCACCCCACTACATTTTCTTTTAAAAACAGATCTCCGTCCACACAGGAGTTTTCACATAGTTTACAAAAGTATTTCCCAAACATGCTAAAAACGTATAAGACACAGCTACTGTATCAGCCAACATCGTGCATTGACGCAGTGGAGGTTATTTTTTTTCTTTTTGTGCAAATATGCAGCAGTTTGCACAAACTTTGTCCCAATTCAGGGGCCGCATCCTTCGAAGAACGTAGTGGGTATAGCCTGTGCAGGGCCATGTGATGAGTAAGGACCAATTAGGGTGCTGCGTTCTTAAAAGACTCTGCTTCCATTCATCCACATTATAATGCTAAAACAGAGTTTTCAGAAGTATATGACTGTCAGAATATTCATAAAAGTCTTCAAATCAAAGTCAAAAAAGTCAAAAGGAGGCTGAAAACTCCAGGGTAGTGTGGATGGAAGCTGAAAACTGAGACTAATATCTGCGTTTTAGCAGTATGGATGTAACCTCGGTTTTTCCTACGTGTAATTACATTATTTAGACAACAGAAGGTGTAGTAATTCGGCCTGCCTCATTACCAGCAACAAATTAATACAATCTGCAGAAGTAACACTATGGAATGGCCAGTGCAGATAGTGGCCAAATTGAAGCCGAGGATGTCCCATCCACGTTTAAATCCCGAAATGTTTCAGTTTCCCCATGTTGACAGATAACAGAAGTACACAAGCACTACAAATATGTTCCAGCATTTTTTCATACAGTACAATTTTCCCAATATCAGGAATTGAACTGAATCGAATTGTGTGAATCATTACATGTTCGGCGATAAATGAATATTTGGGTCATTTTCATGGAAACAAATGAAATGGCCAACAGACAGAGGATTATTACTGTAAGTATTATTTGTGTTTTTCTCATATATATATATATATATATATATATCAAATTAAGAAAACATGAAATGAAAATATTATTTTAAAATTCAATAAAAAATAAAATAAAATCTAATACCAGATAATTCTGTTCCAGCTTTGGTCAACCTTTCAACACACAGGGGACAGTGATATTTCGCTTTGCTGGCTGGCAAAGACTTTATTGATTTTGTTGACCTTGATGAAGTCTTTATATCGCACCATCTTGGCCAGTCTGGACCACATACATTGATTTAGGTGAGGGTGTCTGCATTTTTCTTCATAAAACCTGCTTTACCTCAAACGCGTGGTCCTTAAAACGTTCAAATAATTAGTCGTCAAACTGAACTTTTATACAAAACAGCAAGATTTGTTTTCTTCATGAGAATGTTGTGGCACTAAAAATGTCAAAAAATGGTTTACAGAATCACAGTTATCACAGTCCCTGTAGCCTGTGCTCCGGATGGCTGAGAGGGTCGTACTCTTGCCTTACACCACCTGGGGGTTTGGATCCCACCACCTTCTGCGTGTATGGAATTTGCATGTTTTCCCCGTATTGAGCTGGTTTCCTCTGGCAGTTCAAAAGTATGCAGATACATTAATTGGCATCTCTAAATTGCCTGTAGCATGTGTGTGCCCTGCAATGGAGTGGCATGCAAGCCCCACATAACTCTAACCAGTGGTTGAAGAAGGATGCAGATTGGTGAAAATTTACTGTTTTATTGTCAAGCGTATTCATGCTGAATCCTTCTCCTTCCAGTGTAAATAAGCAGAGCTTTAGGCTATAGGAAACACTTTTTGATCATTATGTAAATGCAAGATAAGTAAAGGACAAGATAACAAGACTGCTTTTCGCTCAAAGCACATTCTGCAATTGGATTTTTAAGCCATGCAAAGAATGAGAATCGAATTTACAGATGTCCATATAGTCTTCATAATTAATGCCAGATGTAGGCGCACGCGTACCCCTGCACCATTAGCATGGGAAATGTCACATCTCTGCAGCACTTTATCAAATGCGACCTGAAGCCAAACATTAAGATCCATTTAAATGCAACCTGACATAACATGCTTTGCCCGTCATTCCCAGCATGGGCAGCTGTTTGCAAACAGCATATCGATCAGAATGGGGCACACTGTGTTTGGATGCGGATATTTCTGTGCAGTCGCGTACAGGCGTTACCATCAATGTATTACGATATTTTACGATATCTCTTGAATAGCTATTTGCTGTAAAAATATATATGCAAGGATGTAGCTCCTAATTTCTTTTCTCTTTAAGAACGTTACTTAATATTACTTAATCAGCTTTGTGTTTTTAAACTGGGATTAGGAATCATTCACGGTATAAAACTGAGTCAATGGAAGTGTCACAAATTTCCGGTTTCCCGCCAAAAAGCTGAAAGTAGCTGCTTGGCAAGCGGTGGTCATTGCTTCGCAAATTATTATGTAATTGGTAGTTCATCCCTTTAAGAATTGTCTGTTGCATCTTTAGTATAGATGTGAGCTTACAGCAGATTAATATGGGTCATTTTTATATGAATAGGCGGGCGAGTACGTCGAGCTCCGACGCTTCGTTATGAGCTGGGTTCGGTGTACCGCTTGACTCTATTTTCAGGCTCCTTTGATGTTTTCTTACTATGGCTAAGCTCGCTCCGGAAGCTATAGTGTCCTGTAACCAATTGTAACCAATTGGCTGGTTGGTTGTACTCAAACTCCCCAGTTTGCGACTAAGACACACTTTTCTGCATGCTTAAGTAAACGGTCTCCAGTTAAGCTGAAGTGTGACAGGCACTTCATCGCTTTCAGGAAAACTGCGTTCCGCGCAAACGCTCTGGGGAACTTTGGCCGAAGGCTGAGGATTGCCGTTTAGCTACGGATCACGGTTCTTCACGGTTTCTGTAGAAATAATTTTCCCTCATTTTGCTAAATCTTTCATTTCCTTTTTTTTTATCCAAAGGCTCAGACTGCCTGTTGAATGCACACTAACCTGTGACCGTTCAGAATTCTCCACCCATAGAATCCCACAAGGCCGGGGATTTTTAACGCGAGGTTTAATATTCTAGTTTCGCTTGCTTCGTGGTAAACACGTCCAGGGTATTACTTGGTTCTTTTCGAACATCTTTCCTGGCTGCCTTCTGGGGAATGACTAACATCCACCCCTGTCTCTCATGGCTACTTTGTCGCGGCTAACGCTAATCAGTTTGGCCATGCTTTCAACTTAATGTGAACGTGAGGTCATCTAAAGGAAATAAAGTACATTCTTTGCAGCGAATCAGAGTAAAGATGTTTGAGGGTGTTGGGGGGGGGGGGGGGGCAGTCTTGTTTGTGATGGCTTTGAGCTTGAATGTGACCCTGAATCTTGGCTTACTCATCCCAGCTGCAAGACCCCCCAAATTAAACAATGCTGATGAGGCTGCACTTTATGGTTTGGCTCCAGAATGGGTCATTGTGTTTGTGGGTTTTTACTGTAACTCCCTAATTAGATTATTAATTGGAGGACTGATTGGCTGAAGAGTCCTCACACCTGGGTCTGAACAACTGACCTAAATGTTACCCCCAAAAACCTGCATACACACCGGGTCATAGCGGATATGATTGCCCACCCCTGGTTTAGCTGCTGACGGTTGCCCATTAACTCACTAGCTGGTGCTGGGGCTGCACTCTGCGCTTCCTGCTTGCCCCTGGCCTTGTTGGCACCACACGGTCATTAAAGAAGAGAATCTGCATGTTAGCATTTTGCTTCAAAGAGGTTATATTGCTAGCTAGTTTCTATAGAAAGCAGCTGGAAATATACAAGCCGAAGACATACAACCCCGTTTCCGGAAAAGCTGTGTAAAATGTAAATAAAAACCGAATGCAGTGATTAACAAATCATATAAACCCAAATATAATTGATTACAGAACAAACACAACATATCAAATTTTGAAACTGAACAATGTTATTGTTTTATGATAAATATATGCTTAATTTGAGTTTGATACCAGCAACACATTTCAAAAAAAGTTTGAAAAAGTTGTGTGAGGCTAAAACAAAACACCTGGTTGAATATCTCACAACTAATTAGGTTAATTGGCAACAGGATGGTTGGGTATAAAAAGGGCCCCCGCAGAGAGACAGAGTCTCTGTGAAGTGAAGATGGGGGGTTGGCTGCTCGCTGAAAGATTACATGTTAGTTTTATTTGCATTCTATACAGCTGCCCAACTTTTTTGGAAATGCGGTTCTGTCTTGCACATAATTAACTTAGCAGACCCTTTTGTCCAATTTTTGAGAAACTAGGGTCAGAAAAGGAAATGAAAGATTGAGCAAAATGAGGGACATTATTTCTACAGAGATGAAAAAGCCTGGAGCAATTTCAGGTTTATAGCCTTACTCAGGGCACCCAAACGGACCACACACACCCTGCCTTAGCACTTCTATTTAACACGGCGTTGAGTTTAGTGACTAATGGTATAATCTGTGTTCAGAGCCACCCAAACTACACAAAAGCTCATCACTTTAAAACTGTGTTTTGGGGGTTACTGCATCTTTTACCTGCCATCAATGAGTTGACGCGCGTCTTTGCCTGGGTTCCTTAGGTCACGGTGAAGTGGGGGTGTCCACCGGCCCACCCCGAGTAAACGTGTCACGGTCTGATGAATTCGGAGCACGCGTCCTCGGACCTTCCTCCACCCCTGTCACCTGTGGCCCTCCTGAAGGCAGCGGGTGGTGCGATGCTCAGGCTCCGGGTATTAAAGCCTCCTGTTCCCTCGAGGAGGAGGGGGGGCTGCTTTCCCTCAAGCCTCCTGCTTAAATTCCTGCAGCAGCTGCATTGCTGGTCTTTCCCATAATGTCAGTTTATAATAGAAATAAATGATAGATGACATAAGGCTCTTAAATAAATACTGACCTTTTAAGTAAGTGACTCTGTGCATTTAAGTGGGAACAGAAAAACGTACCCCAGGTGTGGCAAGTCAGATAGGGCCAATATTTAAACTTTATTCTTTTATTAGCTCCAAATGAATTATGGCCACAGCATACTGCAGCATACAATGGCAAGAGAATATGAACAATTTTAAATAAGTCTGTTCCGCTCATTAATGTTCCAGTATTTGTCAAACCCAAATCGGCATCAGATTAACTGCAACCCAAAGCTCCTCTTTGTTCTGATAGTCTGCTGGCCTCCATGAGATCTTTTGCTCTTCCTCATGCTCTGTGATCTTCTCATCTGCTGCGCACATCTGTAGATGTCACCAAGGCTCTCCACGCCAGGTTCCTCAGAGATTCTCCTCCCCGTGAGGTTCTTGTCAGTCTTTTGTCACTAAATGCTGACCTAACTGGGATTGCACTGGTCTGAAGTCTTTACCAGCAGAAAGAGTTTGTCCCTGTGATATACAGGCAGTCCTCCACGGGTAAGAGTGTCTGACTTACGGAAAGCTTGTACTTATGGACGGACTGCAGTAAAGCCCACTACACATTAAAAATTCAGGTTAATTACAATGGTTGGTAATAACAAGCTACTTTATGTGGCTCGTGAGAACATTGGTTCTTCAAAATACAGTGCCATGTGTAATTTTATTATTACAATATTATTGTTATGTACTAAATTTTTTTCCAACTTGCCTACAGATTTGACTTAGACTTTGGGGAGCGGATCCAGTTTGTATCCTAGGGGCTGCCCATACTAAGGCACGTCCACTTGGGGGCGTCATAGTCCCCGCTCAGGCTGAAAAGCGCTGTTAATGGCAGGAAAAGGAGGGCGGGCTGTCCAGATAGAACCAGCATAAAGGAGGAGGGGCCACGCTGACCTGTGAGCGAGGCCCCTAACCCCCAACTGCTCCAGCGACTGGCTGACCCTGCTTCTGCCGTGCGTGTCGCCCTGGACTGAAGCCTCGCTAAATAAAAATGTAAATGTGACGTTCTCCCACCGCGTCGGGCACGGACTTCTTAGAGCTGTGCTATAGCGACGCTGCCAAGGCCCCCTTCATGCCTCTCCACAAGGTTCTATTTGTGCTTATTCGCTTCAGTATACCTGCTGCTTTTCAGTGACACCTGAGGTCACATGAGCTGATTAACACCTTAGATATCAGAATCTCTGTTTCCGAGACCCGCTTGTTGTCAGAAGAACATCAGCCTGACGGCGATGATGCTCCCACTCAGCGCCCCCCCCCCCCTCCCCCCCCATGACCCTGACCTTATGGGTGTTTAGGGCATCCTGTACATAACAGGCGTATATGCGAGGTAGCCGCTTGGCCCCATTAAACAAAAGGACACGGCGACCATTGATGAAGCTGGACCTCTCGTGTTTTGTAACGCTGGGCTTTCCGATACTATACATTGAATTTCTCTGTAGATGCCCCCCATCCCCCGCTTGCTCTGGCCTGCTGTGTAAAACCGCTGACTGGTGCAGCATGTTTAAAGGCGGCTTCCTCCAAAGTTCACACTTTTTATTTTCCAGCCAGATATTTATTTTTAAACAAAGCCTGGCAGAGCAGGTCTCTGATTAGACCTTAGCTTTCCAATCCACTATTTTTGATAAATTATAAACACGTCAGTCAGACTTGCCCTCTGTCCACGCTCATTTAAACACAAGGCAGCAGACTTTGTCTTGTTTTTTCCTCTTGAATGCAAAGCACACCCCCCCCCCCCCGAAAAAAACAACATTAACATTAATATAGAGAATAGAGGGCAATCCAATGAATATTTTCTTCGCTGCACACTATTGATTTTGACGGCATTATTCAACCTGTTGCCCCTGCAGTTTTAATAGAATAACAGCGTATACAGTGGAGAAAAAAAAAAGATTGCATATAGCATGTGTCTTGCGTGTGTATATTCGGGGTGGGGGGGTGAGGCGGGTGCTGAATATTTCCGCTGTCATGAAGAATGACGCGGCTAATTTAGAAGCCACTGCGGAGCAGCAGAACATTGGCCCTCCTTGCGCTTTTTCCAATTGGTGCGTAAATAGCTGCTCCCGACCCGCCACATTATGGCCCCCTTGAACGCGGCCCGTAATGCCCCCCCCCCCCCCAATCGCCCCACTCTCTCTTTTCACGAAGCACCATTTCTCTAATTGGAAACCACGACTAATGGCTGAAATTGTGGCACAGGCGGAGCTGCGTACCTCATTTTCTGATCTGCTGGCTGAATGGTGCCCCCCCCCCCCCCCCCCGCGCCATTACAGTGCCGTCCCAGCGATGGACCTAAGTGGAGCTCGAAACGTGTCCCTAATGGATATTCCATGTCCGCGCTCTTCAGTTATTATGAGATGAATTATTAATTTGCCTGTGCATGACAGTCTGCACGCGCTGGTGGTGAAATAAACGGCATGAGTGGCGTCAGTCTGGACATGTCTGCCTCGCCGTTATGACAGCATCTCATAAAGACACCCCCCCCCCGGCCCCACATCTGCTATGTGGGGGTGGCGCTGAGCACCTGCCCTTTTCGCACCGACAATTGACAGTGCCCCTTTTTAAATTTGGGTCAGACTGGTGTAATTGGTGGAGATGGCTGTCACCTTCCGACACCGGATCCCGACACGGACCCTTTAACTGGCCTCTCACTCGCACCTGATCCCCAGCCTTCGTCTCCCATTTGCCGGCTCACCCACATAGACGGCGTCAAACTCCGTCGCACGCTGTACTGCTCTGTCGCTTTCCAAACACGGACAAGGCAGACTGCCGTTATTTAGACGCCTCTCTTGGTCATGGCTGGTCATGGTCATGCCTCTTCTCCCATATCCCATCATGCTCTGCTTCGAGACATACACATGCATATAGAAGTGGCTGGGGCTCAGAGGTCAGGTTCAGGCCACTTACCCTGGGGGCCCTGGAGCAGTTTTGGAGCCTCATTCATGGTTCTATTAGAGCTGCTACCTGCTCTGTATTTCACAGGATTATCCCATATTGAAAAATAAAATTCTGTGTCCTGTTCTGAATCGATACACAATGTGATTCACGCTCTGTCTTGCAGACTTTATCATGCGGGACCTGGCATCCCTTATTTCTTCATTTACTAGCTAGCTGTTGCTGCTCTATCAAGGGCGGGACTCGAACTGCCGACCATCCGGCCGCAGAAGCCACTCACTGCCCCCTGCTTCCCGCCCTGCCGAATCCATTCGCCTTACCGACGGGCATCAAACACGCTTGGCTTTTCTTATGTTCTTACCCCGTCGTAATTAGCGAGGACTAAGCCCACGACACGGGAAGCGGTGAGCTGAAGTGGCACGTCGTGGATGCGGATGATCCGTCCGTCACACGGCGGGGACCTGGCATCTCGTCCAGGACACAATCTCCCATGTTAACCTTGCGTGACGTTCTGAAGAGGGCGCGTGTTTATGAGCACGGTAAAAATAATGGCGACTTAACGTCAGCTTGGATCACATGCTTCAACCAGTTTTGAAATGGGTTTTTAAAAATCCTGTTTACACACCATAGCATAGTCGCGCTGTGATCGTTATCGATTTTGTCGTGGTTATGAGAGAAAATGGACATTGTCCGTCTGTCATCACAGGTTACGCGGTTGAAGGCAGAAAGAACTGCCCAGTGACATTAAGGTTCCTGCCGGGGCGGGGGGGGGGGGGGGGGGCAGTGACACCTGCCATTCTGTGATTGATGCCTTTCCGCAATGAGCCTGCGCCGTCCAATCAGACGGAATTCTCAGGCTCATTTCTCTCGTGGTTCCTGTGAAAGATTGTTTTGGAGAAACACTTTCTAAAGCAGTTAAGACAAAAAAAAGTAAAGATTTAAGACGCCGTGTTTATGCACTGTTAAATTTATCCTTGGGTTGGCGGGGTTACTTTTCTTGTTTTTAGTTACTAATGTGTACGACTTTGTGTAGGTTTCACTGACAGGTTGAAGTTAACTTTCTCTGCTGCATTTTAGCAAGCCAGGTTTTCCTTGACTTTCATCTGTATAAACTAAAGCTGCCAAGCTGTGATGATCGTTGACATTATTTGTGATAATATTCAGTTGTTTGGCAAAAAAAATAAAAAAATTCTTCAGCAGTGAAATAATGTTTCAAGAGTTACAGCTCTTTGCATTGTTTAACCAGAAAAGTTCTTACCGGTTATTTTCAAAACTACGCTTGTAGATTTCTTTTAATAAAAGAAGCCTTTCAAAGGAGAAGCGCAGAGGTGGTCAGGTTCTGATCATGAGGGCCGTCTGTCGATCTGCTGCACATCTATGGAACAAAGTTGTCTCCATTGGGGTGTTTGACCCTTTGAGTTCCTCTCTAATGGCTGGGAAAATTTTCCCACGTGATCCTGAAGTCGGAAAGACGGTTACTGGGGGTATTTGAGAGATCGATGAGCCTGGATGCAGACGCCTTGGTTTTTATCGACATGTTCACTACTGTACCTCCCCCTTCCTCGATGTACCTTTTTCCTGCTTCCTGTCCTCGGCGTTCTTGCTGTATCTGGTTCTGCCCCCGGCCCCCCTCCCAATCTAAGACCTCAGATTTTCTGCTTATCTTTCTTCTGGCCTCCTTCACTCCCGGCAGCCGCTTCCTCCTCTCCTCCTCTCCTCCTCTCCTCCTCTCCTCCTCCCTCCCACACTATCGTCATTCTCCCGCCTCCCTCCCCTTTCATGCCGCTGACGCAGTCCCCTCTGCCTCCACCGCTGCCCGCCCGCTCGCACTCGCTGCCACATTCACTCTCGCCTGTGATCCTGTCCGTTTCCCTGCATTCCTCTGTGAGTTTTTTTTTCCGAGGTACTCACCTTTCCAGAACCTCTTGTCTATTTTTTTTTTTTGCCGGTGTTTTTCTCTTCACTGTCAGGAGGAGAGCGAGAGAAACATCTGCCTGCTCTGGTGAATCCACTTGATTTCAGATGTCCTTGTCTCTATAAGTGTAACACGCTCCTTCCTCTGACACTGCAGGCAGTGTTCCCAAGTTTAATGGGGCCCTCGCACCCATTACCACCATTTGAACCAGGCATCTCTATGGGGTCCCTGAGGTTTGGGGCCCCCTGTTGGCCACAAACAGTAACTACATTAAAGGGGCCCCAAAGTGACCTTTTCGGAACCACCAGACCCAGATGCTTATGTTCTAATCTGCAGATGAGCTGCATCCAGCGTCTGTCACCGTGACTAACAACGGCATCTTCCCACCCATCGTACTGCACCTCATCTCAGAATTCTATCATCGCACTTTTCAGCATTGATCTGACCCCCGTCAGGCGTGACAAAGCCAGGGCTCTTCGTGTCGTTGCCACTTTTTGGGCTCGCAGCAGGATTCCATTACCAGGCCTCGATGGAAAACCATCTGTCATCTCATCGCCTGGTGAGAAACGCGAATTGCTCTGTCTTTTTAGGAGGCCTCAATTTTGCTAAGCGAATCAAGAGTACAAGAGATCATTTTCCCTTCACTGTAGCATCCTTGGTTCAGTCGCTCTCTGCTTGACACTGCCTACACTCTTATTGTATGGAAGAATTGCAGCCCTGTCTACTGGAACAGGCACACATTCTTTTTAATTTTTTATTTTTTTTTTACATCGCGTGTCTTAACTGTATGGTGCTTGGACTGTACTAACCTTTGTCGACTTTGGGAATCTTGAGACTTGTAGTTTTCAGGCTGATGACCTTCAAAGATCTCCTGCACATCTGTAGACAGTAGGTAGCACAGACCTCTACAGTTTGGGGCTCGAACCTCACCTCTACCGGCTGTGTGGGGAGCATGCTGGTTCACACTATGTTGTATGACGTTCCTCCTGGTACTCTGTTTTCATAGTGCAATAAAAACAACCTAGACTGATTGGGGTGTGTGTGTGTGTGTGTGTGTGTGTGTGTGTGTGTGTACCCTGACATGGATTGCCTTCCTGCCTGGGGTGTATCCCAGCCTTGTGCCCCATACTGCCTCAGATAGGCTCTAAACCCTCTGAAACTAAGAAAAGAGGTTGTAAGATGAACGGATTTATGGAAGAAAAATCCCACTTTGCCGTAATTTGTAGCAAGAACACTGGAGAACAAAGACAGACTGTAAGACCGCTGACTGCTCAGTATTCAGCTTTGCTGTACGAGTAGGTGGCACAGCACATCTCCACCGCAGCGCTTGCAGCCTCGCTGCCCTTCACACAAGGTTCCCCTGCTGCCTCTGATGTTCTCACGATATTTCTTAAGGCTCGTGTTTTGGGCTCCGAAGAGTTTAAAAATCGGAGCAAAGTTTTGACACGGACTAAGCTTCTTGCAGCTCTAGTTTTGATCGTAGTGCATCAGAAGAGCACAATTCTACTAAAGAGGAATTATCTGGGGTCCACGGGAATCTCCTACGCAGCCCAGAGTCAGCATGATCCCTCAAGTACCTCCAAGCCACCATCACACATTTAGTACGAGCCTCGTCATACGATACAGCTGCAAAATATAGACTGCTACATCCGCATTGCAGCCCCATTCAGCGGACAGCTGGCTGCGTGAGCCTTTTGGAGTAAGTGGTGTCGTATCGTAGTCCTGATATGTGTTTAACCGAACCAAGACTGAACACTAACAGGATACCGGGGCTGGTCTTCCCTTCAAATGAATGTTAATATACAATCAATGCTGTTACAGCTACAGCCGCTTGTTAGCCAATCATGTGGCTGTAACTAAATACCTACAGCATGCAATCAGGGTCAAGATATTCGCGAGCTATGTCGCCAAGCGTCGGAATCGGTAAGACACACGTGTGAGGAGATTTTGAACCCGCCGTGATTGTTGGCGCCCAGCGTATTGCTTCCAGCATCTTCAAAACAGTCCTGGTATTTTCACACAATGCAGTGTCTAGAGTTTACAAAGAAGATCCAGTCAAAGGCATTTCTGTGGCTGAAAATACCTTGTTAATGAGATAGGTCAGAGGAGAATGGGCAGACTCATTAAAGCTAACAGCAAAACCACAAGTGCAAAAATAACAGTTCAGTATAAGAATGGTCTGCTGGAAGGCTTCTGTGAATGCAGTTCCTGTACCCTTGAAGTGTTTCTGGAGGCAAAAGTTTGTCCTTGCCAGTGCTAGCTAGCTAGTTGTAATGAAGTGCCAACTAAGTGTACAAACATGGCAGAGGAACCTGGCTCCCTGCAAACCAACCATTAAGTTACAGAGCTAATTATAATACATTTATAAGAAGTAACTGATCCGTTCTTAAGAGTCAAATGCTGTTTGTTCATCTGCATTTTGGGACTGCAAGCACAACTTGCATCGTTTCTGTACTCAACAATGACTGAAGGTGGCAGGACTTGCAAACAAAAATGATCTTTTTATATGCAAAAAGCCTCCATGGGGACCTTTGTGGTGCTGCTGAAGTCTGGCCGCGGTGCTGCGGGATAGGCTTTGATACCGGGCCTTTCACAAGCCGAGCATGGTTATCCGACAGAAATAAACACGAAAGAGGACAGGATTGCTGATTCTGTAAAATGTCGGGGTGCAATTCTGATCCACTCACTGGAGCTCAGGATGCAAATGAAGTTCTCTGCTCCCCACACCCCCCCAGGTTGGATTGAGCACTGGAGATGATTAGTTGGTGACAAACGTCACAACATGAAGCGCCAATAGACATTTACAGGCTCCGTAAAAAGGCACCGCCAAGCATGAACCATCTACCGGGCCTCTGTCTGCATGAACCCCCTGCCCCATAGAGAGTCCTGGGGGGTGGGGGTAAGGCGGGGTCAGACCTGGTTAAAGCACTTTGAAGGACAATCAGTCCTCAGTGATCCATGAGGTTCCAGGCTAAGTCCCCCTAGCTACAGTAAAGAGGGATATAAGAGCATTGTGTCTAGGGGCTATTCTAGGATTGTTGAAGGTGGTGGTGGTAGTGGGGGGTGGGGCTGTAACTCATACACTGAAGCCAGCAGTATCCTTAACCAATGATATGTTTTGTGTCTGTGAGTGACAGAGGTGGGACAGTCCAGGGGCCAATCAGCTTTCAGCTAGGGTGAAGTTATACGCCCCTGAGCATGTCACATGTTTGCACCAGGCATGTGTCACAACCTGGATTAATCCCACAAACGTCTGTCATGAATTAGCCAGTGATGTGCCCCCCCCCCATATGTAGAATGTATGTTCATGAATGAGTATACCTTCTTTTTATTGTTTCCTTTTAAGGACATTTCAGATCATTTCTCATGTTTGTCATATTGTTTAAATGTGTGTGTTTAACTCATGGCTTATACTGGTGAATTCGCTTAGCAATACTGCATCAGGTACATTGTGTCCTCTGCTGTACCATTTGACCTGTGAAGCTGCCCTCTGATGATCCACTTCTCTCTCCTTTGTAGCCTCAAACCACACTGTGAAAATACTGCAATTACTGACGCCAGTAGCTGGGTTTCATTCCAGCATCAAAACAGTATTTAATCAGCACTGGCATTCCTCCTTTAATAGCTGACTTTATTTTTGCATTTCTGAGTTCGTCTTCGTGTTTGCCCTGTGGCGTGTGGGTATTCCGGCTTCCTCCCATAGCCTAAAGATTTAGGCAAATTGGCATAGCTAAACATCCCATAGGAGAACAAGTAACTGATTGGCCTGTTTTGCTGCTAAATTGTTCAGACTGTTCTGGAACAAAATGTGTCGGTGGAGGACTCCAAGTGCTGAGGTTTGGCAGATACTGGAGGGCAGGAACGGGGGAGATTGCAGAAGTGCGGTCAGGCTTTGGTCCGGTTTGGCTCAGGTGATAATCAGGGCGACAGATTCGCCTCAGTTAGCTGACACTACATTAGCAAGTGGAGGATGAACGGAAGTAGACAGGAAAGCAAATCTGCATGCAAGGCCAAGAATAAGTCAGCAAAACTGAACCATATGGACCAGAGAGCACCAGGGAAGTCTGTCTATAAGAACAAACACCAAGACTCCCTCTCCCAGGGCCACAAGACTAGTTAGAGCAGGGTCTGTTACTCTGCTTCCACAAGGCCAATCGCATGGGCACGGCCCAGTAAGAGAGCCTCAATCACATAGACAGGGAAGGCTTGGGAAAGGTTCCTGGACTTTTCCCCGGAAACTCTCCTCTTGTTAGTCACTGTCATTCATTCTTGTGTCCCACGGCACCGAGAATCTGCAGGATTTCCCACCGTTGTAACAACCCTGGCATTACGTTCATGACGGAGATTCCAACTAACAGAGGCGGGAGGAAGAAGAAGATTGGATAGCCACGATGAGCGACTCCCCCATGCCTTAGAGTCCGTCACGTGACGAGGAACTAGTTTAAGCTCATAGCTGAGAGCGAACCGAAAGCAGGAGTTCCAGCTTCCTAGTTCCGCTAGATGGGATTAGCGAGGTGAGCTGACTAAGTCTACAGTGAAGCTTTAATTTCAATTAGTCTCCGATGGTTAATGCTTCCCACCTGCTCAATTAGCCACGATGTGCCAGTCTCTGTTCAGAGGGTTTAAGGTCTAATAGATGAGAAGCTTTCATTTTCTGGTGAATGCTAATGTCCAATCCCCCCCCCCATCCATCCTGCTGTATTAAAATCTTACAATGATACTGAAGCAGCCGTTGTCCTTGTGTTTAGTGTAATAGGTGTGTAGCAGCTAAGCTTTTAGCGTTGACCGTGCAGCGTTGATGCCTAAGTCACTGGGAAAATGTCCGTGTGTTGCTCTGGGAATGGCTTCTCCAGTAAATAAGCTGTCTGTTACGTTACTGGGCCAGTTTGGACAGCAGGAAGCTGCCCAGGACCTGTGCCAGAAAGAGGAGGCCGGTTCCTGGGCGTGTGCTGGTCTGCGGCAAAATCCTGGAGTGTTTAACGAGTGTTAAGACGCCTGTTGCTGCGTGTGTCTGTCTTAAGCCGCTCAGCAGTGTGTCCCCCTCCTTCCAACGGTGCAGATGAAGGGTCCCTCTTCAACTCGCCCATTTACCAACCTTAGATTGTTCCCCTTGTGCTCTGCGACGTTCAGGCTGCTGAATAATTGAGTCTCGTGAAGTTAAGTTTATCCTTAAAATGATTGTGTTGCTTTTATCGGATATAGTCCTTTGTATTCTGAAGATACATTGCACTTATATTAAATTTATGTGGCCATTTAAGGTCTCATGTGTCCTTTGGTTTTTCTCAGATGAGAGGATGCCCAGGATCTCTCACAGCAAACGACTGCCTTGGGTTCCCCGACTCGTGGCTTTACAGCGTTTACACTCTTTTTTTTTTTTTTTTTGGCCTCCAAGTGACTTAATTTAATTTGTCTTCAAAATTCCTTGAACTGTGTCCATTCCCAGCTGTGACGCGGCTTTAGTGTGGCAGCTTAAGGAGAGGAGTGTGTATCTTTTAGGCTGCATGGTTTAACATATTTTTAGCTCCTTGCATGATGCAAACGCTGCATAAAATTTGCATGCACCCGTACAGGGTGCATTTACTGCATCGGTGACACGCCCTGCACACGCTGACATGCAAGTTCACCCCAGTCATACATGAGTTCTGCACCCAAAGAAGTGGCCGCGAGTCAGTGGCTCTGGGGCCTTGTTCCATCCAATCAGACTACATTGCCCAGCGGAGGTGGGCATGCTAACTCGCCTGGGACAGAGATTGGGAAACAATCCAGCTGAGTCTTTTAATAAGGCCTGCTTGACGATGGAGCCCATTTTAGACAGCCAGTCCCCAGAGAGCAAAATAACCATATATCTGGAAAGGGTCTGCAGCAGAGAGGGGGCAAAGAAGGTCAGCACTGAGAAGGAAGGCCGTGTGGATGAAGGGCTGCTTCCAGCGCAGGGAGGTGAGGCCAGGAGCACATTAGACTTTCAAATGGAGGCGTTACTTTGCAGAGGGGCTGCCCATGCACCGTCAGCATCAAAGGGGCCTGCGGGGGCTGGGCGCTTGGGGGTCGCTCTACCGATATGAAGAGAACCTTCTGAACACAGACGTGACTCGTGGTTGGAGAGCATCTGAAACTGGAAGAGAACTGAACTTGTATCTTCCATCGATGATTAGGCTCCAGTTTTACCTTGGTGACCCTGGATTCTGACCTTGCTCCTCCGTTTATTAAAGCAGCCCCATTCTGTTTCCTATAATGGTAGTATGGCTGGGGGGGGGGGGGGGGGGGTGGGGGGGCAGCCAGTGGACTGGACCCCCAGGATTTTTTTTTCTCCAGACTCAGAGTTTTTGGTTCCTCTCCTCCGTTGTCATCTGACTTTCTTTCTTTCTCTCTTTCTTTTTTCTTTCTTCCTTCCTGCCTGAGTGCGTGTTTGCATGAAACCCCGAAGCGTGGACGTTTCCCGATGGTCTGCCGTCACAGGTCTCCCGCTTCTGCTTTATCATGCGTCCTGTGAAGCCTCTCAAAGGTCAGAGGCAGCACAGCGACTGTCAAGAGTCAGGATGAAATGGGCATGAAACAGTCGGCTGGGTTTGGTTTGTCACCGATCTGGGCTGATAGCAAAGAAAAATCCCCAGATAATGAGGTGGAATTAATCTCTGAACTCACAGCCTTTTAACTGTGTGTCATCCGAGTGACAGAAGAGCTATGCTATGCCAGAACCGCCTAATATTTCACTACTTCAGTCTGCATTCATCTACACTATAATAGAGATTCCCGCAGCCCCTCCGGTGCCGAAAACCACACTGTGGACAGTGTAGATAAATTAACCATATAGGTTCTCACCCAGGTGATAAAACGGGTACGATCTTCAGAGTTGGCCTAATACTCAGGTCCTGCACCTCACTGAGGTCACGGAGAAGCTCCTGAATCTTCAGAGGCTCTCAGGCCAGACGGTGGCTGCAAACCGTGCCGATTCCCCACCTTCTGTTTAATACTGTGTCCTTGGGGATTTCAGAAGTCATTAATGGTACTCGGCAAAGTCTCAAATGCTTACCATTTGCCTGAAGAGCTGATTAACTCCCCCCCCCCCCCCCCCCATAAATATAGCCCCGACTCAAGTTTTGAGGCCATCTGTGTTACCAAGACAACAGGATGCACGTTCCACTTCAAGGGAGTGTCAAGGTATCTTAACCTCTTCACTGACACCCTGGTGACTCTGCAGTGTCATCGGCAATTAAATTTCTTTGGCAATTAACGAAACAAACGATGGCTTGGTCTATTTAATTAGCTTTGTTTCCAGACCTCCATGTCAGTCTCCTCATTCTCTGCCCCCTAACATAACAATGCTTCCTCTTCACGTTAATCACTTTATTTATCTTTATTCCCCTGCTATCCCAGAAGTCTGCGGCTCGCGGCCCCCACCAAAACGCCAAACTTCTGTGTCCGCGTTTGAGACTCTCCGCGGCCAGAGCGCCTCTCAGGGGTGAAATAGGACGTTATGCACGCGAGGCGGAGGCATCTGGTGAACACCACCTTGCCGTGAGGGGAATAATGTATTAGAATTCATAATCTTCTTGCGGAGGAGACTGAGCATGGCAGCCAGACAGCAAGCCCGTGGTGGGCTCTGATTCTCCCGGGTCCGCGGAGGAGAACAATTACATATTGAGAATCAGTAGGAGGACGGCCTGAGGGATGGAGGACTTTCAGTGACCGTGGGATGAGTCAAGATTGAAGTCCATAAGTTCAAAGTCATTACAGCTTCCGTTAACTTCATTAAAAAACTTTGGTGTGGCAGTGCTGTCTCAGGTAAACATTTACCGCCTTTTAATGGTGTCCTTAGCTGGCCAAATGGATATGAATAAGCAAATTAAGTGCCCTTGTGGTGTCGTTACCACCAGTAGCTGACCCAGTGGAAGCCGTTACTGCTTTTAATTTGTGACGAATTAAATTGGCCTGGGCCCATTTCAGCTGGTTGTCCAGAAGGCAGCTAACTATTTACAATAAAAGTAATAAATCTGTTTTAATCACCTTTTGAAGTTTCATTACCAGCCCGGATTATCTAAGACTTCCACTGTTATCGACACTTGGCGTTTACGCGAGTCTCTGAATTATAATCTATTTCTATATCCTGGTGTTTCTTTCTAAACAAACGTGCGGATCATGAATCCCATTCAAATATGCGTGCTTCTTATTCCGCAGACTCCTTTATCCAAAGCAATGCATGTTTTTGAAGGGGGCTAAGGGCCTTGCTCAGGGGCCCGAATGTGACATCACTCCGCCCACCATATGACCACAGGCCCAGTCCTAAAAGCACCTGAAACACACACCACCACTTAGCAACATGCCTTCATAAAGGGAGATGGCTAATTTTGAAGAGTGTTTGGGTGCCGGTGGGGGTGTGCAGCTCCCTGGGGGCCTCGTGCTGATAAGCCTTTCCTCTCCCTGCACCCCCATTGGGCCCCTGTCTGCCCTCCCCTCCTGGCAGCTTGCCCCTTGCCTGTCTTACTCACTCCTGCTGGATTATCCTCAGGCCCCTCGTTCACCCCGTCCACCAGCGACGTGACCATTCAGCCTCCGTCTGAAGTCCCCGGCCATGTTCTGCCCCCTGGATAAGCCTGGCTGACCCCCACCCCCTGATCTGCTTTGCCTGGGTCTCTGAGCCTCGCATGTGGGTATGGTGACCTCCTGTAACAGCGAGGGTGAGCTGGATCTGAGCTACCAAATGCTAGGGTGGGATAATGCTTCGCACTCTTCAGAAATAATCCGGTAGGAAAGACAATGCTACTCCCAGAGATGGAAAAAACAGGCTCATTTCACACATTTCAATTTACTGTAATAAAGAAAAATTGCACCCCCCCCCAGCCTGCCCAGGGGGAGCTGGAAATGTTCTGAGGAGTTTTCTCTCCCTACACCTGATTTCCATTTTCTGTGGCAGAATCAGACTTATTGACTCAGGGCTCCTTAGTTCCTCTTCTGCTCAGGAAAAATACGTCACAGCGTCTGCCTTTGTAAATAACCACCCTGCATTCCCTGGGTTTTTGTCACGATACTGCAGAACAAATCATGCGTATTTATGTGCTCTGATTACAGTACAGTGTCATCTCAATAATATCCATCCATCCATCCATCCATCCATCCATCCAATCTGGTCATAAATGCAGGACCTTCTTCCTTTAAATTCTGATTGGACAGTTTCATTGTATGAAACTATACTATAGTAAATGATATAAAACTATAGTAAAGCTTTTCTCATGAATAAGAAACTATCCAATAAAAAGTGTCTGATATCTCTCCCCCCCCCAGCTGCTTTTTCCATGTAGGATCCAGTGCTTGCCCCATTTTCCCTTGTTTATGCTGTGTATACAGCACCTTTCAGGACCCCCCCAGAAAGCTTGTGGATTCAGAGCCCGTCTGGCAGAATTACTCTTCACCTTTCTCATTCTCTCCTGTTCAGCCAGAAATTAATTTGATCTGATCACCGGGTTTCCAATTAAAGGCGGGCGGCAGCTTCTCTGGCCGGCGCTGCGTCTTGTCGGCCACGGGCAAGCAGGCCTGAAATCGCACAAATCTAAATGTCACTGTCGGGGGACTTCCTTTAAGGACGGGGAAAAGCCTATTACCACTGACATTTCATCATCTACGCACGGCAAATTCTAAGCAAGAGCGGCAATGCCCACACGGAAATGCTGAGAATTAAGTCGTCCACGGCCTTACCCGCTTTTTGACAGTTTGACAGGTCGTTTTTTCCCCCTACGACGCTCTCGCCGCTTGGTCATACCGAACTGACTTGAAAGACTATTGTGAAATAATGAAAACAAATGCTAGGGATTCACTTTTTCTATATTTTATTTATGACTGTGTAAGAGCGGTTTGGCCTGGATTCTCACTGGTAGGACCTGTTGCTTCAGTCCTCCTGGGTTTGGGCTTTAGGTCCCTCCTCCGCCGGGTGTGTGTGGGGTCAGATCCCCGTACTGTCTGGGTTTTCTCATGCTGTACGGAGATATGCGTTTGTGCTGTGTTGCCAGCTCCCTGTGCGGCGGGACTGGATGGGAATTCAGATAACAACAATTTCAGGGATGTGCTGTTTGTAGGTGCAGTGTGTGTGTGTGTGTGTGTGTGTGTGTGTGTTGGCCCATTTCACATTCTCTGCTCTTGTCTAAGAACTGGATTACTGTTTACCCACAATAGTAAATAGGCAATTTGACACCACAGGTTCAAAGTATTTTAATTTCATAGTAAACTGATTATCCCATCAGTCTGTCCCGATATTATCTGATTCAGACGCACGTATAACTGCCATTTGTCCAAGTCTCTTAACCCAACAGCATAATTACGGCGAGTTCGGTTGGACACGCCAGCTCGCTGCTAATTAACACCGCGAACGCTGCCTTCATTAAAAAAATGTATCTCTTATTCTAAAAGTTAATTAAAAAGAAAAAAGCGGTCGATTTGCAGCGGCTTGAAAGTAGAGCCAAGCTCACAGAAGATTGATCGCAATTAAGGCAGGTGGGGAAAACACAGCCGAAAATGGGAATGGGGGTGTTCCTACATGACGGGTTACCGATTAAATCGCGTACGGCTAATTTACGGGAAATGCTTCAGTCTGCATCCAGCCAACGCGCTCCGGCACTTTCCCCGGACCACCGCGAGGTTACTGACGCCGTCCGCTAAGCCGTCTGCGGGACCGACGCTGCTGGTCTGCCTTCCATTTTCTGCCTTTTACGTATTTTAAAGCAGGTTCACAGGATGCACTTTGCCCGTAAACTGCCGCTTCGGCCCTTTTATACGTACAGTAGGTGTCCAACATGTCAGTGCCAGAGATCATCATCTTGTCGGTATACGGTCGTGACTCGTCTGTGTCAGATCGAGAAAAGAAATAATTATGCTGGCTACCTTTATAAATGGCAGGTTCTTGGTAAAAAAATAAATAAAATGCGTTTCAATCTAAATTCCTGTTGGAATTCTCCCTGATGGTCATCCCTGGTTACTACCTTTGGGAGCAGGTTAAGGAAGTCACCTCCTGACAATCGGTAAGTCAATGCTGTGTGGTGGTGGTGGTGTAGGAGTTCTAGACCCAGTGTCAGCTACCACTGGCCATTCAACACGATCTCTTCGGGTTTGGGGATCACAGCCGGTGCCACAGACTGGAGAGCTTCAGGTTCTGACAAACCCGTCAAAGTTCAGAGTAGGAAAATGTTGGCGAACAAATGACTGGAAGAACAACAACAGCAGCAGCGTCGGCAACAAATCTGAGAACATTCTTGACTTTCCAGATAATTCCGATGAAGGCTGTAGTCCCCTTGCCATAGCCATGATTGATTCTTTAATAAATTCTTACCTCCGGCCTCTGACTATAAAACCTTCCTGGGGGGCGTCAGAGGAGATCCGTCTCTCGCCCCCCTGTGGCCAGATCTGTGGTGCTACATAGCATCTGTCGGGGTTGGGGAGGGGGGGCTCAGCTTATGCTTGGAGCTGTACTTCTCATTGTTTAATCTCCTTCCTGAGGACAGCGGCCCAGATAGATGACGATAATATGTACAAATGTGGAATCGCAATTACACACATTTGTATGAGAGTATAAATGGCTCACCTACGGAATGAAGTCTGCAGTGCACTGGAGAGCCGGTGTCCCTCAGCACATTGACATAAAAATGCAGTTTTTTCGCCGCCTCCACTGGTCCGGAGCCATTACGGCACTGGCTTGTATTTCATTTCAGTCACCATGTTTGTTAAAAATTCAACAATGGACGTGGCGAATAGCCAGAAGCTCATGGAATTGAACATCACCAAGCAAACCTCTCCCCCTCCAAGGGAGACGAGTGTCTCTGTGGACGCCCCAAAGCCCTCCGTTTTTTTTTTTCAAGTACAATGACGATAATCCAGTGCTGATGCTCAGGGCTCATCCTAAGCCCCGCCCAGGCTGCACGACACGCAGATCCATACTTGTGCTGTCAACACCCTCTTGAAGGCAATTACATTGCCATATCCACAGGGATGCTTGTCTTCTGTAGGCCGGGGTTTGTTTTCTTCAAACTAATCTTTACTTAAGAGAAGAAAAAAATCATATTTTGTGTGACGTTTTGGGTTTTTGTTTTGCCAGTCTTGTAGGAGTTGGGTAAACAAAGCCAGATGTTCGCCAGCTGCTGAGATGCTCAGCGTGCTGTACCTTGGAGTCGTATCACACTTCCTTTTGTTTCATTTCCTTTTGTTTGGGGGGCAGCTGATGTATCAAAGTCGGCCGGGCCCTAATTTTGCAGTTACCTCTGTCAGCTCTTTTTCTGGTCTCGTGTCGTCCTTCTCCGGCTTTAATTTCAAGGTTTTCGCTCCCCTGAAATGGATGTTCAGTGGAGGCTATGCTCACCTTTACGAAGGCAGAGACACAGGCTCTATAACCCCGGGAAGTGACTTCAGAGTGCGTCTCTGAAGGGTGGCCAGTCAGTCCGTAGAAGTGCACAAATCTACTGGATATGCGTAATAAGTAATGTGGCAGCTATTCCCCTCAGTTACGATTCAATTGTGATCTTCTCCTAGGAAGGCCCGACCTCTGTAGTGCGTGTGTGTGTGTGTCTATGGTTCAAGTATACATTACATTGTGGGGACATTCAGTTGTTATGGGGTCTGCAGACTATATACTGAATACTGCAAAATCATCAATCAGATCAATGGAATGCAACAGCTCTGCGTTAAAAAATGAGAGTGAAACATTAAAAGGCCTCAAGACGAGTGCAAGCTAGAAGCTCGACCTGCTGATAGTGAAACCAGGGAGCCTCCGATGGTGATGTTTGATTAACCATCTTAAGTAAACAACAAGCTAATTGTTCTAATGTTTCTGGAATGAATCACGCAACTTAAAATTACCCTGGGATTTGAAACCTGTCCATTTAAAGCCAGTTATGTCTAAATGATATACTGGACAAGTAATGGACAATAAATACACAAGACGCTGACCTGCTGGGAATCGCATTATCTCAACGGTCATGATGTCGAGGATTCTCTCTGATGTCCTCTGAAGAACAGAAAAGCCGAATTACTTTAAAAATCACCTTAATGGGCTGCAGAGTGCATGTTTACTAAAGTAGCACCAGTAATATTACAGCTGTTAGACAGAGGTGAAAATTTCAGGTCCAGAAAGCAAAAATCCAGACCAATCAACTGGTTGGGTGAATCAGAATCTTGGTCTGGATTTTAACTTTCTAGACCTGAGGATGATGGATTCCTTTGCTGTTCTCCTATTTATTTTGCTTCATCTATGACAAATTAGACCTGAAAACAATTCCCAGGACTTAATATTTAAAGACAGGAGAATTTAATTCCACAAATTTGTGATGGACATTGGGATGCATCCTATGGAGAAACTAATTCAACGGTTTGGAACTTAAACTTTCATATTCGATGTTCATGTTGAAAAACTGCTTGACATTTGTTTTGTGTTGCGATGTGCTGGTAGTGCTGTCTCTGGGTGTCTGTACTTCATGGCTTCATCACGGCAGATTGTCATACAGAAGCACACGCCGGCACGCCAACTGAGCACTCCTGTTAGCGTGCGTTAATGTGCTAATACGATAAGTGCCCCGAGTGTCCTCTAGGGGTCGCCACTGAGTCGGCCAGCATCCATTATACAGATTCATCGCTGAAGGCATGTTTTTCCACCCTGGGGGAGGAACGGGAAAGCTGAGCATTTCCACTTGAGTGATTTTTCTCCTCTTTTGATGTCTGGTGAGTTTTTTGGCAACTCAGACGTAAGCCTGGCTTCAGCTTCCCCCTTGTGCTGGCAGCCGATTGCAGGGTGTATACATTGTATGTTCTGAATACAAACTGGAAAAGCTCTTTTTGGCAAAGGTAGCATCCTGATCTCATAAATCCAACACAAAATCAGTGCTCCACATTATTCTGTCTTTGCTCACGTGATCTGGCTGGTACTGTAACTGGTTCCCTGCTGTTTGTTCGAGCTGCAAAGGTCAAACGGCTAAAATGGAGAGATGTAGCGAACATCCCTGGTCCCTGACACTCATTCTCCTTTTCATGGACTCCACTCACTCCCACCTTCAAAAACATGCAATAGAACCTTTTTATTGACAACTTATTGCCCACCTTTTATCATTGGGTTTTAAGAGTCCCACTGCTGACCTGTTTTACTCAGAGGAGAGCACGCTCCATCTCCCGGACTCCTCCCAAACAGAGGAGCGCACGCTCCATCTCCCGGACTCCTCCCAAACAGAGGAGCGCACGCTCCATCTCCCGGACTCCTCCCCAACAGAGGAGCGCACACTCCATCTCCCGGACTCCTCCCCAACAGAGGAGCGCACACTCCATCTCCCTAGCTCCACCAGCAGCATTTCCGATGTTTGTTATTAGTTCCTGCCACCAGAGCAGCAGCTGAAATTGTCCATCAGACATTGAACCGCCGATAATTGCGAAGGGGAATTATGTATCTCGGTGCCATCAAATTGTCTTCCTGCCTAATGCTGCATGCGTACTAACTAAGCAGAAAGCACTCTGTCTGCGGCAGCAGAACGTAAATTGTCATACATCTGTAATAACCCCAGTAAATCTGAGTTAAGACCAGAATATTGCTCTCAAATAACTATAAGGAGACCATTACAGGCTGCTCTAAACGGGGATTGTGTGATCCTGTGAGCAGGACATGCTGTGACCTTTTAATTCAGGGTATGTTTCTGTGTTAACACCTGTTCATAATACCCGGAGAACACTCATCTCTGACCAGGGTGTGGCTCAGCTGGTGTGGCCCCTGCATCTGTAACAGGGTGGTCACCTGATCCCGTCCTTGGTGGAATAGTCACTAGTCACATCTTTGTTGGGCCCTTCAGCAAGGTGCTCCGGCCTGCTGGATGAACGTCTGACGCAAAGCTCTGCTCTCACCTTTGTATGTGTGGGTATGTCTCAGAGGAGCATGATGGGATATGTGTAGTCTAACACATTCCATTGTCCCTGTTCTCCTACTGGTGAAAATTAAGCTCCACCCTTTTTTGCCGTTCGAATGACACCCAACTCCCAGCACACAGGTCCTTGGCTGTTTGCTGGTGAACAGAGCAACTGATTTAGCCAAACTGTCCAACCTTTAGTATGGTCCTTGGAAAATCTTCCCCATTTCATTGGTCATAGAGGCCACAGAAAAAGATAATTAGTTTTGGTCAAAGCCCTCAGATTTGCAAGCACAAAATTTAGCCTCAGTCCAAAACTTGCCATTGGCTTCAATAATAAACTGTCAAACCACAGACGAGCTTCACCATTGAAATGTTCTCTGGTGGGAATGATTTGTTACTTCCCTCTATCTGTTGACTTTACGGCTGTTCTTTGGGTTCAGATTGGCGAAGTTCTGTTGTACTAGATGCTGTTAATTCTACCTGTGCAAAGAGACAGTAACAATGGAAAAGCCTGCGAGAATCATTCTTAAGCAATGTCTGCTTGGTGTCTGAGAGACTGATGTCTCGGGGCTGCTCCTGTGGATGAAAACCTGAGAAGAAAATTTTCAGGAGGGTGGTGGTGGGGTGGGGGGGACCACAGCAGATCATGAAATAGATCTCTCATCTCCTAAGCCAGTGTCGATGAGATCATTTCAGGCTGCACTTGTGAATTTATGCAGCACAAAAAGGAAAATATCTCTGCCGATTTATAGCAGAGAATTATTTTTGAAAAAAGAGGGGTTCTGAAAAGAGGAAAGTGGCAGAACTACAGCGTGTTTAACATTTTAATTTATCATTGCCAGACATCATGGTGGTTTATCTACATGCTGCAACTTTATCTAAATCTATGCTGCCCGAGTACAAACCAGAATATCACTCAGTGGCAGTCTCTGTAGCCTCTTCAGCCATTCGTATGTGTGGCCGTATTAAACTGGTGCCTCAGGAGGGTCTGAATTGGAGAATTTAACAATTGCAACACCACCCATAAGTCAAATCACACGGAACAGCGCGCTGATGGGAGAAATGAGGCCCAAAATCCTAAGAGACGAGTTTATGGTGCAAATCGCACTGCAGTCTATCCTCATGTCTCATTGGTTACATGATCAGCACCCATTGGTTTAAACCAAGTGCACTCTAGTCCCGCCCAGTCTGGGTTCGGTCCGCCTTCCACCGCTCCTTACATTTTCAAATCCGTACTTCAATATTCTCTGAGAGGAGGAGAGAGAGAGGTGAGCCAAAATGAGAGGTGTCATCATTGGCTGATTGGCGTCTGTAATGCCCAATCACATCCCATCCCTTCTGGTCACATGTTCGCCTGTAGTTGCTGCCATCTTTATAATAATTCAGACACCGACCCAGGCTAATAGCTTGTAATAAAATTTTATAAATCCCTCTAGGAATAAGCAGAACCCTGGAAAGGTTCGGATGGCAGCAATGGAGGGGGTGGGGGGTGGCGTTTTGCACATTCCAGCATGTTTGTGTGAAATATTCATGAGAGGAGAACTAAATAAGTTAGCTCATTGATGATACCGTGAGGTAGAGCCAGCGAGTGAAGTTAATGAAGAAAGTAGAGACAATAACCCCAGTGGCAGATCCGCAGTCCCAGAGGCAGCCGGCACGCCGCAGTGTTTTAATGAGCAGTGGTCGCCATGGAAACATGCCGAGCTGCAAACGCCCCCCCCCCACCCAACATGCACCAACTTCTACTACAGCTTTCCTAACTCTGGTATCAGCCAAGGCTAATCGGTGCAGGCAAAAAAGGGATGTACACCGTGACTCTGTGTGTGTGTGTGTGTGTGTGTGTGTGTGTGTGTGTGTGTGTGTGTGTGTGTGTGTGTGTGTGTGTGTGTGTGTGTGTGTGTGTGTTTTTAGCCCCATTAAATCTAGATCCATTAGCGGACACAAAAAGCTCATCCGCTAGCGTATTGTGGGACCAGCGACTTGTTTGGTTTGAAAATCGCTTCATAAATAACCGCCCATCCAGCCTCTCGGCTGTAGCATCCCCCAGTCAGCTTGACGCACTGGGTAATCGCGGCCGCCGTCTCACTCCCTTGCCCCGTCCTTGTGGATGTGGGCCGTTCAACACCCACATGGTTTCCTGCGCAGTGCATCCCCTTCAGATCAGCTCATGTCCATCATCCCCAGTGTCTAACTGGTGAATTATAGTACTTCTGTGTGGTGAGTGTACTGGTGCAGAATGGCTGCCATCGCATCATCCATGTGGGGGCGGTGGTTCGAATGGCTCCCCAAGAGTTCTGTAAGGTGCTTTGAGTATCTGAAAAATGCCATATAAATGTATTCATTCATCACTTATTCATTCGTTCACTCATTCATTCATTAATTCAATCATCACTCATTCATTCGTTCGATCATTCATTCATTCCATCACTCATTCATCCGTTCACTCACTCACCATTGTGTCTCCCTCAAAAGGGGAACAGCTGGGGTAACTGTGATCGCCCCTCCCACTCCAGAAGTAACTAAACTGCATGTGGTGTTTGGCCAGACTGGGGATGATTTTAGGTGAATTTACTCCCTAATATACAGTCTGTGCACAACCTTTATGGGTGGATCAGGTTTGTTCCTGTACAGATGTGGCAGCAGCATCAGGTGCCTCCACTCGTCACCAAACTTCACCCACATGCTCACCATTGATGTCCAGTCACAGATAAGATCTACTACTGTGTTATCAACCTGACCTGTCTAGCAGGGAACCCTCACTGCGACCCTGGGTACGCCTAAGCCCAGTCATAGAACCCATAAGTATAGCCCAGGAACCCTTACTTACAGCTAGAGAACCCTTAAATCCAATCCTGGAACCCTTAATTTCAACCAGGTAACCCCTAAATCAAACCCAACTTTTGTCTGCCTTGCTGAAATAGTTCACACCCCCCTTGAAGCGAGAAGTATGGCAGAGGGATTTTTGCAGAAAATAATAATGACGTGAAAAGCCTTGTGTCTAAATTCCTGTCATGAGCACAGCTGTCTCTCTGTCTGGCTGGGTGACATTTACAGAATCTCCCACGTTTGAACGTTAAATGTCCTCCACAGCCACCATGAACCAAACTGGAGATGTTACCTCCTGAATTTAATTGCATTTTATCCCACCCCAACCCCAAACTCCTACCAAGGTGATTGAAATTAATGTTCAGATTAGAATAAGGTTTGACAAATTGGCCCTTCATAACAATGAATGTAAAATCAATTATGCAATTACTTTGACAGCTTCTGAGTCTTCCTCATATTACACTAGTCTGGATGTTGATGGTCACGCTTTCAGAACAAGCGATGAAAATTAATTTTCGTAGTTGCGTGTTCCAGACGTGTGTACATACCTGCATTATTTATTACTCATGAGTTTTGATATTAATTATTCCAAATGGTAATTGATCAGTAACATTTTGCGGTGAGTTTGCATTCATGTCACGTTCTGATATGTTCTTTGCTGACACACCGACATGCAGATAAGATGTGAAGGTTTCTCTGGGGGTGACTTGATTAAACACTCGACTGAACCATTTGTAGCCCCCCCCCACCCCTGTAATATAAGAGTGACCTTTCAGTTTAAAGTACAATCAGTTCCTCTCTGCCCAGATATTATATTGATATTCTTTTATGACTGCCTCAGATAACGAGTCTCAGTCTCATCTGAGGAGTCTTTGACTTTTACTGAGTTTATTAGGCAAACTTGGAGTCTTTGACCCGAGGTGTTTGGACTGAACCATGCAGATTGACTGGGGGGTGTGGAGTGGGGTTGTAGGTCTATATGTAACATACATTTACGAGGAATGCCAGGGTTCCAGTACATGTTAAGGAGACAAAGCCTTCCCAGTACCAGGCCGGTCCTTTTCAGGTGTGAGTTGGGGTCCACGATGCAGAATTCACAGAGCGGACTGCGTCTGTGCTCACCACTGGAGAGACCCTCACTCGAGGGCGGCTCCAAGTGCCGTGATGTCTGGGAACGATGAATTAAAATGCTAAATAAAGCATTAAAAAACAAATCTGCCCTCAATTAATATATTCATTTGTTGGGAGGGGAGGGAGAAGCTAATTTTAGCAGAGTCTGTTTGTGTACTTAGGCTTCTCTGTGCTTTCCAGATAGGCAGGAATGTTTGAGTTACTGATTCACGCTAAACTGTAAATGTCCATTTTAATTTAATGCTCTTATCTATTATATAGGTAGCATCTCCCAAGTCTGTGGGTGGAGAATCTGTGTGCCTTCAAAATCCTACTGTCTGTTTAACTGAAGTGATTTTTGGGCGATATACAGGGGCTGTCTGTCTTAACTGTGGATGGGGGGTGGTGGTGGGGGGGGGGGGAATCATTGTAATTGTCACTCAATGTAAAAAAAAAACACGTATTGATTCCATGGAACACCGAGCTGCCCTGCCTTCACCCCCCCCCCCCAAATTTAGTCATTCAGGCTCAGGAATAGCTGAATATTGGAACTACTGTGAGATTCGAATTACAATTTCAGCATTCCTCTAAGGGCACTTCGCTAAATAATTTGATTTTTATAATACAGCTTTAAATCTAATTCTAAACCTCCCCACAAGGTTAGTGTGAAACGCTCACTTAAGTGCCCACCCCTTCGGAAATGCCTGTTTTTTTTTTTTTTTTTTTTAAGCAGAAGGCCACAGCTGAGGTTCTGAAGGCACCTGACAGGCAGCTCTAATGAATCCAAACAAAACCAAGAAGTGCAGGAGTTTCGCTCTTCCGAGGCACAAACATTCAGTATGAAACGTTGAAGGTCTTTTAATTTAGTGACCCCAGGGCCATAGTGAAAATCTAACTTTTATTATCGTGAGATCAGAATAGGAATATGCAAACACCCCAAACCATGTTATAGAGGACAGTACACAAAGCCATCATTTGTAAGGTGCCCAATCATGGGGACAGACACACTGTGTACATCTACGATTCTTAGACAGGAAACTCCTTTCTTGGGACTGGACCAATCAGGGGTCCAACCTTGTAATTATCCAATGATATGTTTTGAATCCGTGAATGACAGGGGAAGACCCCACCCCTGTACACACCCCTGAGTTCAATACACTCATGTAATCATATATTCACCCCAGGAATATTCATAAATGACCAGAATTTTCCCACCGTATTTGAGAGCGTGGGAGGATTATAGAAAAACATAATTATCCATTCATGTACTGATTACTCCAAATCTACATTTTAATCAATCTTAGATGTTCAGTGTGCAGTCATCTTTGAAAACAAAACTTATTTTTACAAGGTGAAAACATTCTTCCTAAACACTGTGATGTTCCAATACTGGTGTCAGTGTATAATTTGAGATAGATGTATGTTGCCTGAAATTTATGAATATTAAAAAACTAAGTTGATTTCTTACCATTCAAGAAATTAGATTACAAATTTATTAGCTAATTAGTCTCCTGTAATTCAACATTCAGAGAGCACATGCACATCCTGATTTTACCAAGCTCGACATGTCAACCAAGGTTGGGGCTTGCATTTCACTTTAACCAATCACAGTCTTCATCGTATGACATCACCACATTTGTCCGTTTTTTTTCTCATTTTCAAACTCAAGGCTTCCAACCATCCAGTCACCTGGCCTGGGGTGGTCTGTGGCTCAGCAGGCCAAGCCTATGCGCTTGTGATCCGTCTCAGGAAGAATCCGGCCAGAAGGCATTAACAGACATCTCCTGTTCATAGTTCCTGGATTTGGTTGTCGTTTCATGAACCTTTTTCGACCCCACTAAATGGTGCTCTTGGTTTGCTTTGTGCCATTTTTTTGTTTAGAGAGCGCCATCTAGTGGGGTCAGAAAATACAGCATATGGTTCATGAAGTGTCATTTTGTACTTCACTACTCTGTGGTGATTCAACCAAACACGTCAGTACTCTGTGACTGTGACTCTTTATGCTCAAGTGGTTGGTTGAAACAAAATCTTGGTTTGGATTTGTACTTTCTGGAGCTGAACTAGGCTTCAGGAATCTTACCCTTGCTGGCTGGGTGGCGGGAAGACCACCACTCTTCTCATAGCATTAGTTTCACTGAGCAGCTAAACAGATACCTGTCTCTGGCTGGGTGATGTCAGGCCGTCTCAAGCACCAAGTGGCCTTGGACCCCCCGAGGGATTTTTGTCTCTACCCAAGGCTTTTCATCTTATCTCTGCTGTTTTCAACCTGTTTTCCCCACTAAGATCTTTGTTGCTCTAGAACGTCACACGCTGTTGTGTTTATTCTCGACGCTCGTCTTGCTGCTAAATATTTTAGTTCTTAACAGTAACAGTTGTGACAGGTGCTCTATCATTTTTTATGATGCCTGGTAATTTCTGTAGTATCCATTCATGTCTTTTCTATAATCACTTGTTCAATTCACGGGCGGTCTGGAGCCTATGAACACAAAGCAAGGAACAATCCAGGAGAGGATGTCTCGGAAGAACATGCAAACTCCACGCACATGGACCCATGGCAGAAACTCAAGCCCTGATCCCAGAAGTGTGAGAGAGCAGCACTAATCACTGCACTACCATGCTGCCTATAGTAATTTTAACCAAATGGAAAGCAATTCCGTATCAAAAGCTGCATTCTGAGTTTGATTACTCAGGCTTTTCTTGTTGACTAGCATTACCTACCGCACAAAGCAAATTTGGGATCTTGCAATGTACTATGCTTGGTGTCCTTTGTATTAAGTTATACCAACCATTTGTTGCCATGGAAATGGAAGAGCTCTAGGACAGGTTGTTGTGAATCGATTGTCTTGACGTAAGACTGGGATTGTGTTCAGGTAAGGTCAAGTAATGGGAGACCAGAGGGACATTAAGTTAGTTAACCAACCATAAAAAGAAAAGAGTATTTAATGGTGAGTTGTGCATAATCCAGAAGACTGGACCTGTCAGAAATTTGCCATTTTACCCCATGTGTTCTGTGGGGTTCAACATTTGACAGTGCTTCAGAATTATAATTAAAATAGAATTATAATTACAATAGAATCATTGTATTATTCTTCCATAAAGCTCATTATGCATTTCAAATGTTGTCTTGTTACCACACAAATTTAATTATCTTTAATATAATATTCAGTAAACCTCCTTTTGGAGCCTTTTGGGAAGCCTCGCTCCTGCTGCATTCACCCACCAGTCATCCACTTTCAGTGGGATTATTACACATCCTTGTGTGCCTTTTGCAGCTGTACTAGACACATCCTGTCTACTGTCATAAGTCAATTATGATGAACTCCATGCTGCCCCCTGGTGGGGGACCCAAGACAGGATGGCTGTCAGACCGGGTACCCATGCGGTTTCTCTCTGCAGCGAGAAGCGCCTCCATGTCCCATGGGGTACTCTCAGCTCTAAGCCCTGTGGCTTCATCAGCCTCTCTGGCTCCCAGCACTATAGCCTGGCCTCTCCCTGTATCTACTCCACTTGGATGAGGATGTGATTTTTTTCCCGTTGTCCCAGCCCCAATACTCAAAGCCATCAGGATCATCCCTGTCATCACTGACACGCTGTCAGGATCCTGCCCTGTCATTTTCCTGCCTGGCCAGCAGGTGTTGCTGGTCACCCCATTCCTAGTGTTTGAGTCTTTTGTGGTTAGTGAATTGACTCATACCAGCTTCTTATTGCCCCTAGTCTTTAGTATTTGTTTGATCGCAATGCCTCACACCTGTTCCTTGTTACCCTTGTGTTTATGAATTTACCTGCCCTTGCTTTGTGCCCCAGTTGGTCATTGTGTGTTTGGTACCTGCACATTCTCTTATGTGAATAGTCTTGCAGTAATCGTTTTTTTGCTTGTGTTCCCTCTGCTTGCCCTCTTGTGGTTAAAGCCGGCGTTTCTCCTTATGTACCTGCTACCGTTCCCCATTTCCCAGTAAATCGCACTTTGGATAGTCCCTTCCCCCATCCCTGTCCCTGACACACGCATGTGGTGTCACCAGAACACTGAGCTGGGGTGGGCATTTTGGTATGCTGGGAGGGGGGGGGTGGCCAACTCAAAAAAAAGTGCATATACACGTTTATACAGATTTACCATACAATGCTGTACACTATAGAGTACTGAAGCAAACAGAGTAAACACTGCAATATAGCACAGGAGTATTAATATAACTTTATTGAGGTTTCTATTTTAAGCCATAGCAATTATGTTTGGTGCTTGCAAGGGGGAGGATCAGGTGACCGGTGAAATACGTATCGATCTGTTTCGAACCCCCTCTCTCCCGGGGTTATACAGGGTTATGTGTGTTTGTTGTGCTGCAGTAGCATCAACCTGAGTGTCACTGTGCCTGAGCAGGAAGTCAGCACAGTGAAATGCTTGTGTGCACAGCATCCCTCCCATCAACGTCCCCCTGCCCCCCACTCATCCCCAAAAGGGGGAACTCCAGCATTTCTTACCCCTGTGTCCTGTAGGTCTGCTCAGCAGCTTCCGCAGGTGTTCCCCCTCCTGGCTCTGTGCCACACCGTTCCTTAAATAAATCAATAAAACAGAAAGCAGAAATGTTAAAGACTAAGCCTTTTCATTTTGGGTTCTGCCTGCGTGTGATCATCACTATGCTGTTAGCGGCTCATTCTCCTCCTGTCTGCTGAGGTTTGTATGTTCCTGCATCGCTGGAGATTGGCGGGTCGGAAGTTCAGGGTCTGGCTCTTGCTGGAGATGGTAATGTGTGATAAAAATGCCTGAAGCTACACCGAGCAACACTGGGTCAAACGGGCGGCTGAAAAAGCCGATTTAACGTGTAACACATCTGGCGTCGCTGGCGTACCCCAGACCCAACAAACAATCAAGTTTTCTGCTCAACAGTGTATGAGACCATGGGAAAGGACACTGTAAGAATTTGGTGCAATGGTAGCAGAAAGGGTTAGACACTCAAAGCAAACAGCAAGAGCAGTAGGTGTTGATGATAATAAGCACCTTAAAACTGAACTAGACAGCATCTGGGAAAGCTTGGTGGCAGTTATGGTTGAGCCATTTCCAGGAGTACCAGAGAACCCCCCCCCCCCCCCCCCCCCAGGAAATGAAGTTCTGACCAATGATCTATTGGATCTGTTGATGCAAGAACATTTTCTGTGCAATATAGCAACAGAGGAGAGGTGTTGGTAAACGGCCTTATGGATCTTCTGACAGTGGTGCTCCGAATAAATGATGTAGATAAGGAGCTGCACTGTGGAAATTTCTGGAACTTCTTCGGCACCACAGCACTTCCTGCTGACGTGCCACTCTCCGCACCCAGCACTGACACGTCATGGAGGAGCCTATCATTGCACATATACCATCTGCTAATTTATTTTTATTTGTATTTTATTTCCCTAATATTCGTTTTTTCAGGATATTCTCTGTGTATGGTTCTTTTAATTAGTTTGCACAACATTTTCATGTTTGCAGCATGTGAATTCTCTTTGTATTTTGTCTGTTTTGCATTATTTGTATGTCTGTCTGAATTCTATATCTCTAACTGCTGTACACACCAGAAATTCCCCCTGGATCAATAAAGTTTTTTTTCTTACCTTATGTTGCTGTGAACGAACCCTATTCCCACTCATGTTCAGCAACGTATCAAGCAAGGCTCCGCATAAGTGCACTCGCTGAAGAAACGTAGCCGACCAGGGCTGACTCTCACTCATGTTGCATTCAGTCACAGTCATGCTCCGCAGACCTCCAGATGGTGATGCATTTCATGCATGAGTGCTTTCAGATATCGATTGTGATTGTGGTTTTACGTATATGCAGTCTGTGCATTGCATTCAAAAGCCCAAATAAGTGAAGTCTACGCTGCCGTCGTCGCTTGTCTTGTGTGGTCAGTTAATCCCAAACTGTCAAGCTGGGCAGTAGTGATGGACAAAATGGCGCCTCTAGATGGTGGTCTTGGTTTGATTTGGGGCATGCTTTGTGCCCTTTTTTGACGAGAGAGCACCACCTAGTGGGGTAAAAAGATACAGCAAATGGTTCATGAAGTGTCATTTTGTCCATCATCACTGGGCAGTATGAACTAGAGAACAACAACCTCCAGCTCTGACCAAAAAGGGCGTAATGGGAAGTGGGGAACATCTGTCAGATCTGTCTCCAGAACTTCGTTTTGTCCCCTTCAACTCAAAGCACCCCTCCCCCCAAGAAGAACCCTTAAAGGCGCTTACCTGCTCCTGTGGCTCATCCCACCGCTGCCCGACTCGTAAGCATGCAGGGGCCATGACCCAAATGGTGTGAGCTCTCGGAACATTTGGAAGAGGGACTCGGGGATTCTCCCACTGTAGAAAATCAATTCGTTTCAGCCACATGTAAGATGGTGCCGTGGCTCTAGGCAATTAAATCCATTTGGTGCTTTTTATGAGACATGAAAAGCAGGGAATCTGTGGGTCTCAGATTTACATAGGGTTAAGGTAAATACCAGTGTAATGAGATGTGTTAAGATAACTCTTTAAAAAACACATAAATGCAAAAAAACACAATATTTTCGAAATATACTCTCTGTACTCCTCTGTTTACCAGAAGAAATGAAGGGAGAGACATGAAAGCCCCAGTTGATCAGATTAAATGCTCCCTTGCTTGCTGTCACCTTGTGCTGTGGTCACCTGCATCTACTCCCTGGAGGCAGAGCAGAAAAGGCAAGCTGGGCTTTCATTAAAACATAGCTGCTTCTCATTCTTCCGTCCAGCATCCGAAGGTCAGCACCTCGAGCTGGGCTGTCCGGCGGAGCGCTGTGGAATTCGCATGTCCTCCACCCATTGAAGACGCTGTTCCGGAATGTTCTGTCACTCACTCTAATGAGTTTTTAAAAAGACCTGCGGCATCCATCAGCTGGAGCTGAACCAGGTTATTTTTGCCTCTCTTCAAACACCTATCAGCGCCTTTATAGATCCAGGCAGCCAGTCCTGGTGTTTTTTCGAGCTTTAATGCCAGTGAAGATGTGACTGTAGTGTAGTGACTAATGTCGTGTGTAAGCATGTATGTAACAGCCAGATAATGGGGGCAAAATATGGCCCCTCTGAGATCAACGCCTTCATGCAACTTTACGGCTTAGTCTACCTCAATAAATGGTCAGGAAATAAAACTCATATTTAAGCTTGATAACATTTTATTAAAACTGAGTTTAGCGCAAATCTTGTCACGAAATCTCTGAGTCAGCCTTAGGGAGGTGTCTTTCCCCAGTGCAGCCAATCAAAAACTTCCAGATGTCCCTCATATCCCAGAAGGCCACTTTTCTGTTGTCACCCTAAATTCCCAAGTCCTCATCTCCAGAGGAGATATTAAACGAGCTTCCCGGAGAGGAACGCCATCACAATCGAGGCATACGCCAAACTTCTGCTCAAACTGTGGTGTAGATTGATGTACTGTCCCTGTCCGTGGTGGAGAAGAGAAGGTGTTTTCAGGAGGGCCCTGAGGGTCCATATTCACACAAAAACAGCTCTTTGTCCCTCACCTGGCAGGATGGATGCTCATTGTATGGACCTGATCCACATATTGCATTAGAAATCAAATTTAAGGAGGCAGGAAATATCCCTGCCTGCTGGGATGAGCTCTGTACTGTGGGGACAGCCCTCTCCGAGCTCTGATAGGAGGAGCTCTCAGGGACGAAGCTTTGCAAACCCACAGGACCTGGGTTGGGGAGAAAAATGGTGATAGGCAATGATCTTTTGTGCCTTCGAAAAAGCAGACATAGGAGCTATAGAGAATTAAGAGGCCAGTGAAAAGCCTTGCATGTCTGACTATGGATTAGGGCACTGAAGGGCAGCGGAATGACTTAAGGATGGGGGGTTGGGTCTTAAGGACCCTGCAGCTGTAAACTTGGGCAAGTTCACTTGCCAGTTTTCTCCAGTAAAATAACTGCTAAGGTTATAGCCTACTATCTTGGTAAAATCCATTAGCTAAAGAACACGTCAATGACAGCTTAGGAGGTTACTCTGAGTTACCTTCACCAGATCATTTAGCTCAGTGGTTCTCAACCTTTTTTTACTCAAGGCCGCTCTTTGTCCAGGAAAACATGTTTCCCCCCCCCCACCCCCCCACACACATAGGTATTGATATTGTTTCTCTTGTACTTTCTGCAATGAGGTCAACAATTGCTACAACAATTTATTAATATAACCATATTTTAATTTGGTTGCACCACCAAACAATGTAATTTCTTTTGAACTCAGTTACAATCCACAGTGTCCTTTTTTTCTCAGTTTATGACATTGCACTCAAAACAGAAGGTAAATATTTATGAACAAAAAATTAAACCTAAAACCTATTTGGTAAATGGCTTTTACAGAAGCCTGACAGCCATTAAACATGCGCTTAATAACTGAAAAGACCTTCATTTTATGGCATTGGCCAACAAAATAAAACAAATATTGCAAATTATGATGTTTTTAAAAGTGCATTAAAACGAACCAACTAACAACGATTTCTACCCCATCAGCTTCCCTGAGAGACGGTAACTGATTGGTTTGATTTTAGCTGGAAATGTTTTGGAAGGAAAGATATTGGTTTCAGTTAAAAATCATCAATAAAGCCTTTATTTTATGCATAATAACAGTGCATCAGTATTATCATCCAAAATATAGCAATAGCAATGTCTTACTCTTTTCTAAACTTTCAAGTATATTGTGCAGGTCCCCTCGATGCTCGCTGAGGCCCCCTAGTGGGCCACCCCCCAGTGGGCCACCCCCCAGAGAACCATCGAAGCAGCTTATGAGCACAGGCAGAACTGCAGCATCCCACCTGTTTCACTCGTATGATATGCTCAATACGCTCTCATATGATATGCTATGATATGCTGAAAATGGAATGAATATTTATGTGACCAAACAAAACTTAACATGAATTTTAAAAAGGCCTCAGCTTGGTTATTATACCTACAGCGGTGCAGCCACCTCTTTTGCCCATAGCACATGGAAAATCTCTGAAAAACTGAAAAATCATGGTACAAGGAATTGGCTTCATGCTGGGCACCACCTTTGAAATGGAAAATCCTGATTCTGTCCATAGAACAATATAGCGTCGCTCCAGTACTTAATGTAAATGCTTCTTCAATTAAAATCTTCTATTAATTATTAATACATCAAATGTACAAGTGATATGAAAATAGGTCTTTTGAAGTTTTGGCTACCTAATTATTTTCTTTTGAAGATCATCTTCTGATGCCATTTCTGAGCTTTGGCATTTATACACATAACTTGCTGACGTTAATTAATATTTAATCTGTTGCACAAAACTGAAAAATTCTTCAGATACCAATGCCTTTTGACTGTTGTAAAATCCATAACATCAGGATTCTCTCTCTGTGTTTAAAAATGTGGACTGTCTGCGGCCTGGGTTGGGGAAACAGCGAAGATGGCTGACGAGCACTATTCAATTTTTTTATTTCATCAGGTGCTTTACCTAAACAACTTGTTTTTTTGTGTGAAAATGCAGTGTCAGTCAGGCCCTGGAGCAATTTGGGGGGGGGGGGTGGAGTTAATTAAGGAGCCCGAGGGTGACATCACTCTGCCACCTCTGGGATTTGACCTGGTCTGATCAGACACACTCTGCAAATCCACTGAGCCACACAGCACCCCTTAGCAACACTGGAGTAACACTAAAATTTAAGGGCATCTTTTTGCATCCCTGCAATCATTCTCCCCCACTTCCCCCGCTCCATTGAACCAGTTTGCATTAATGGAAGGGGGCGGGACATTTAGTTAAGGTTAATTACTGCTTTATGTGAAAGGATGTCTTTCGCTTTGTCAAAATCCTCCTTTGTATTCTGAATTGTTAATTCTGAACCAACGCAACCTGATACCAACGTTAATGAGGCCTTTTCTTCGCTTATTCGTACGTCCGTTCGGTGCAGATATATGCAGTAATTAATTTATTAGCAAGTGCTTCAGCCGGGCAAGTAATTCTCTGGGCAAAATCAAAGAAGCAAGTAATTCGTGAAGCCCGAAGGTGACACAGCGGCTGAAGGTAATTCGAGCCATCCCTCGGAACTTGCCCGGATCTAATCCAGAAGATGTCGTTCTGTTGGGTGATGTTAGGTCAGCGCTGACTCACACATGTTATGCTTAATGGGCTCTGATGTCTGCTCTCCTCTTGTCAGTTCATTCTCTGCTGTGGATGATCTGAATTTCTGCCTAATCTGACGCCGATGTTTGGGCGAAAACCAGTCGCATGGTGTGGACAACGTTTCTAACGCTGTGATGACAGGACACCAGGATGCATGAGAGGATGGGTGGGGAACAGAAGGCAGATATACCTTGTCTGTGGATCTAGTCAGGCTCACAACATCAAGCCTCTGCATGACTCTGTTGTGAAAGGCGCTATATAAAAATAAGTTGAATTGAATTGAATACCCTCTGAGCAGCTCCACTTCATCTCTGTCACCTGAATTTCTTGTTACCCTCATGTTCCTCACATTTGCTTGGAGGTTCCTGGAGGGTTTTATGACCGAAACTGGAGCCCCCAGGTGAATTATGAAATTGCAATTGTCTGCCTGGCATGGTTAATGACACACACCTCATCATTATTACAGTTCATAAAGTTTCATGCTCTTGAAAGGCTTTGGGGACGTCCCTCAGACTCACAGAATGTATCTGTGGGCTTTATGCTTTCACAGTCCCTGCTCGTATTTCAGACCAAGGAGAATCACTGCCAGTTTAATGCAGATTACTGTGTTTGAACCGAAGGACACCTGAACGCTAATTAGCATTAAGTAATAAACACTTCTGATTTAAGACTGAAGACAATGTCTGAGTCCAACCATGTCTGATGCTTTGTGGACACTTGGGATTTGCTCTTCATTGAAGGCATCTGAAAGACGATGACCGTGTGTGTGTGTGGATTAGGTCTATATTACATTGTGGGGACCAAATGTTATTTAGATGTTGAGGGGACCATTTCTATAGTCCCCACAAGGAGAAACTCAGTTTTTTAAAAATCTTTGACTGCAATAAAAAAAGTTTTGTATTTTGTTGGGTTAGGGTTAAGGTTATCATTGTTGGGTTAGGGTTAAGGTTATAATTGTTGGCGTTAGGGTTAAGGTTATCATTGTTGGCGTTAGGGTTCTAATCCATAGATGGGAATGGATGGTCCCCACAAAGGTATGGATACAAGTGTGTGTGTGTGTGTGTGTGTGTATACACCATGACGTAAAAAAACACCCCTTGCAAACTAATGATGACAGACAAGCACAGTCATTAATACTGAGATTGTTCTTGGTGACTTTTGGGACCGACGACGGAACTGTGACAAAAACAAGATCCGTAACAGATGGCGGGGGGAGCCGAGTGAGTGGGGTAATCTGTTTGTGTCCCTCGCTGTCATGCTGGTCATGATGCGGAGGGGCAATTGGAGTGTGGATTGATGGCACTCCAGCACTTGCGAGATATTGCAGAGATGCCTTGGCAAATCGGTATGAGAACTTTCGCATTTCTGCATGTCTAACTGAGTAAAAGCCTTGGTGAAAAATGCCCTCCAGAACATGATGGTTTCCACAGTAACTACAGAGAAGGAAACCTTACATATTGCTACCACGCACACACAAGCACACACACACACACAAGTTTGTAATTATATCTTCGTGGGGACTCTCCATTCATTTCTATGGGAAAATTCTAACCCCAACATGATGACCTTAAGCCCTACCCAGCCCTAACCTTAACCATACTCAAACGATATAAAAGCCATTTTTACTTTTTTGATTGCAGTCACAGATCATTTGGTCCCCACAATGTAATATAAACCTAATCCAGACACACACACACACACACACACACACACACACACACACACACACACACACACACTGAGCGTGTATCCATACAGATGTGAAGCTTTAAGCACAGAAGCCAAGAAAAGATTCATGTTCTGCAGAAGTTTTGATTAATAAGTATAATTTCTGCAGTCTGGATCTTTCATTACTCTGCTTGATAGAACGTGGTAATCTCCAAATTCTAGAGATAAATGTATAACGAGTGTGTCTTTTCCTGAACATGACACAAAAATGATGTCATTGTTCCACACGACCAATTTTTGTGGACAAGACACTGAGCCTTGTAGTGAAATAACGGGTTTAACCCCCTCACCCCCCAAATTCTTCTGTGACTGATCAGAACCATAGGCAAATAGTAAAATTATGAGGTTGAAACCCCTCAGTTTTCATCAGGCCCCCACCCAGGTGAGCTAAATATACTGATGCCCCCCCCCCCCCCGTCAGTAGGGCTGCTGGACCACCCGCAAAATTTATTCCTGCCTCCCCCCCATCAGACCTGACTTTCTCTGTTCTGCAGCAGTCGGACTCCAAACCACAGTCCTGTTAATACCCGGAGACAGTTTGCCTCGCAGTGGTTTAAGTTGTACCAATACCACTGTACCAATAAAAAGCAAATGTTCCTCCCAGGCCTGACAGAGGGAGCGAGCCAACGGATCGAATTCATCATTTTATCCGGATGGAAATCGAACGCACCTCCCGCTCCCCGCAGATATTTATAAACGTCAGCGCCGCACTCTCCCTGTGTCCCTGAACACATGCGCGGGGTCCCAATGCTATTTGCGGACTTTTCTTTTCAGAGAAAATAAGAAAATAGGCTTCTTCCTCGCTGAGTGTCCTGATAAATGTTATGAACGCTGCGAATATGTGCGGATGGGTCTGGATCAGATTTCCGAAAACTAATTTAAAGGGCCGAGCGTGTGGGCAGGGAACATAATCATTCCCGTGCCGATGTGTATATGGCTGAAGGCTGGAGGGCTGAGGACCACGGTTACCTGACAAACAGGAGTGTGAGACAGCGTAGTGCTCATGAATACCTCTTATTTACCAAGGAGCCGGGACTTTCGGCTCAGTCCTGCTCCACCGTAACAGTAAATCACTCCAAACACTTTGTTTTCTTTATTGCGTGCGAAGCAGAATCACTACGATGAATAAATTTTAAAACGGCCTAATAAATCGGGCAGCTACAGTGACTGTTCAACAAACATCTCCCCTCAAGGCTTATAATTGATTCCCCGGATATCGGCACTCGTGTATGAAGGAGCCGCGTGATGAGGCGCGGCTGACAGGCCTCCATGTAATGCCGAGCTCAGATCTGCCGCTGAGGTGCTTCTACAGGAGCGACAGTGCCAAACACACAATATCGATTCAGAGGTCTGGGCACCAGCGCGCACATCTAGATAAATCCATTTTTCCCCCAGAAACATTTTAAACTTTGAAGTCACTATGACATACTTATGATTCTTATCAGTGCCGCCACTTTTCCGGTGAGCCAGTGGCTGCTTCCTTCCAGCCCGGAGAGGTGTAATCCAGGCAGGAGAACGCAACATCTGTCAGGTTTATATGCTCCTCCTTTTCTCTGGACGAAAACAATGGCATATCTTACTTAAGCCCCGCCCATATCTTGTGCTTTTGTTACCCTTGCATCCCTCAGTGGCAGATTTTTATTTCCTGTGAGGCCATGTTGATTGAGGTAAAATTTCTAAAATCCTCTGTAAACCGTGAGCATCACCTTTAGTAACGGCGATGCTCCCCGGTGCTTCAGGAGATGCTGCATGTCCTGATTGGCCAGCACTTCCCTCGAGGTCGGGGGTTCCGTGGGATGTGGGCACCGATGGCTTGAGGACAAGAGAGATGAACTTTGTCTTCATTGCTAAACTTTCAGAAGACCATAAACCCTCAAAGAATGAAGCGAACATGCACTACTTCCCCTTAATGTGCAGTGTGTGTGTGTGTGTGTGTGTGTGTGTGTGTGTGTGTGTGTGTGTGTGTGTGTGTGGCGTGCGTGCCTGCGTGTGTGGGTTATATCCATCCATCCATCTATTTTCCAAACCGCTTATCCTACTGGGTCGCGAGGGGTCCGGAGCCTATCCCGGAAACAATGAGCACGAGGCAGGGAACAACCCCGGATGGGGGGCCAGCCCATCTGGGTTATATATAAAACATAAATCCTGTTTTTTTGTTGTGAGGACCATTTTTTCGGCCCCACGAGGAAAAACTCAGTTAAGAAAGTTTTCTAAGATTAAGTGTTGCATGATTGCATTTAAGACAAGGCAACTTTTTTTCATAACACATTTCATATAGAGAAGTAAACACACTGACAAAGAAGGATATGGCGTCACCTTGTATAATGTTTACAGTGCTGATCGTTGACATTATGGCTGACAATACGAGTGATTTAGTTCCACTAAGCCTAGTATATTACTGGGATGTCTAAGTCTGAATCTGATCCAAATGCTACTCTATCATTATCTTACTGATTATTTTGCAGATAAACCTAGTTACCCCCGGTCCCTACGAACCAACAATAAATGCCGAGCTGTTCTTTTGAACAGTTCTTGGAAAATAACGGTTTGGTTGGAGGTCTGTGCTTGAACACGGCATGCTAACACGCTAGCCAACCTACAGCATTCTCTCAGGACCAAATGTGTGATAAATTAAAAAATCTTCTGTTTGCTTGAGATGCATTTGGCCTTTTCACTTTAAGAAAAACATCTTGTCTGTTTAGATTATTTCCGTTTCAGTGCCTCCCAGGTAAGGAGAAAGCACAGAATGCAAATGAAAGAAGGTTTTCTCAGCTTTCCCCAAATTTAAAAACAATACGTGCCAAACCTGTCGCAGTGTTTGCTGTGACTCAGAGCCTGCCCCTCCCACAATGCACTTCTCTAAGCTTATTAGAGGATATCCTGCAGCCATAAGGAGGCCTACATCCGCACAGACTGTTGGGACCAAACTTGCCTTGGGTTTGGTTCTGCCTCACAGTACAGTCATTTTTCTGTCTTTCTACCGACTAGAAAGGAAAATAGTGCCAGTTGTCAAGGGTGCCCTCTTCTGACAGGGCACTGACATGGCGAGCCAAATCTACTTTCTCGGGCAGCACTCTGTATACTACTGATGGACAAAATGACACTTCATGAACCTTTTGCTAAATTTCTTGACCCCCCACTAGATGGTGCTCTTGCTCTTTGGGGCATGTTTTGTCAAATTGCTTTGAACAGAGAACACCATCTAGTGGGGTCAGAAAATACAGCAAATGGTTCATGGACCGTTATACTGTATGCCTCTTGAGCCCCTACAGGTACTTGAGCGGTGTGGGCGCGGAATAGTTAGGTGAGGTGGGGAGCAGGGTGGGTGCAAGTGGAGAAGCTGGCTGAGGGAAGTTGGGGGGGGGTGTAGTAAAGCTTACCAAGGCGTCCACATGGGCTGCAAAGAGCCGGTTCTTAGTTTTCGGACAAGAAATTGGAGAATGCAATCAAGAGACCAGAATGGCATCTACATGGTCGTCAGGAGTCAACACTGACCTGAAGGAACTTCATAATAATAATTAGCTGTTGGACCTTCCATTTACCACTGTAGATGTTGGCGGTCAGTTGATGCACCATCTTTCCTATCCCGGACGAGAGGGACAAGCTTTTCTTGGAGTAGTTGACTGACAAATGACAAACTCACATTTCTAGGTTACTTGCTGTCTAATACAATCAGTATTGTATTGTCCAGGCATATAAATGAATATGCGTAACTGCTAATAACAGAAATTTTGAGCTATTGGTACTGCTTGCTCTGCAGTTAAATTCACAGCTGTTTCATTATTAGGGGTAATTGTGCTGCCTTTATGATTACAATAATAGCTTTCTTAGACTGAATGTCACATTTAAAGTTGTTTGTACTTTCATACGTTCACAAGGATATAAAGTTTCAGAGGGTGTTAGGTGAATGTGCATAAGCTAATTTGGAATGTGTCTCTGGTACCTTTTCTTACACCTCATTCGCACTCTGACTCACTAGTGAAAAATGTTCTAAGTTACAGAAAAAGGGACGGTCATCAACGGCTGTACAGTCTGCACACCCTGCCGTTGTCAGAGGATTGATCACAAGGCTGGTAATTGAGGTTATCTGATGTTTTGAACCAGTGACCCGTTTTTTGAGGTGATGTGCTCAAAGTGGTTGACCTGTATGTGAGAAACTGCCTCATTTTGATTGGTCGTCAGATATGCTAAATAGCTGCAAAGTTGCTCCCAGTGCATTGTGGGTTATTCGAAAGTCCACGCCAACTCTCCTGATCTGTCCACCAATCCACCTCATTAATACTGATGAAAACATAACTAGCCGAGTAGCTGGGTCTACATTTCTCTTAGAGGAGGTCATTCCTTATACTTTTCCAACAAGCTGTTCTCAACCCAGTAACCCAGCACAATGATCCTGGGGAGGCTGATCAGCTCCGATCTACCTGACTAAAACAACACTCTTATGTGGATTTTTCCAGTTACTGCTTGAATGGTATCATTTTGCAGAAGGTGAACTATTTTAGGATTATTCACCAGTTTAATTGGAATATATGACTGTTTTTTTCTATAACTCTTGAATGGTTCTATTTGCTTTTTTTTTATTCAAGGTGTCCTGACATACAGGGGAACTGGCTTTATTATTGCGATTTAACAAGCGGCATTTCCACTCTGTGGCAAAGAGGAGGTCTGGGTGAGATGTAGGACGTCACACTGTAGAGAGAGAGAGAGAGGGACTAGGAGAGGGAGTGAGAGAATTTCAATTTGAAAAATCCATCCATCCATCCATTTTCCAAACCGCTTATCCTACTGGGTCGCGGGGGGTCCGGAGCCTATCCCGGAAGCAATGGGCAAGAGGCAGGGAACAACCCAGAATGGGGGGCCGGCCCATCGCAGGGCACACTCACACACCATTCACTCACACATGCACACCTACGGGCAATTTAGCAACTCCAATTAGCCTCAGCAAGTTCTGGACTGTGGGGGGAAACCGGAGTACCCGGAGGAAACCCCACGATGACATGGGGAGAACATGCAAACTCCGCACACATGTGACCCAGGCGGAGACTCGAGCCCGGGTCCCAGAGGTGTGCGGCAACAGTGCTAACCACTGCACCACCATGACTCCCCCATTTGAAAAATCCTTTATTACGAAATAGTAAGTTTCCAAAAGTACAAAAATACATCAAGTTCACAAAAAAAATGAAGAGACTGAGTGAGAGAGACCTTCCAAAGTCACATCAGCACCTGAAATATTATGTGTCCTGGGTCTAATTTGGAGACTTCATAAGATGCAGTCTAATCACAGCAGTTAATTAGCGTCTGCTGGGAGGGTGTGAAAAAACACAATGCAGACAAAGTTGGGGAATATTAATTATACCCGTGTTTGCGGTGTGGGATCAGTGTGCTGGCTGGCTGGAATCTATGCATCGCTCTGTGCTGAAGGCCGTGTTGCCGTCCCCATCACTGCAGGCAGGGGGTCTGATGTAACTGCTTCGGAGAAGACCGACTTCATGGCAGAAGAACAGGGGCCATCTGAAATGGAGAGCTATCTTATGGTATTATTTTTTTAAAACTCGTATAGAAGCAGTGATGAGTTTCTCAAAACAGAGGTCAGAGGATCTCAAAGATGGGGAGAACAGAGAAAATGGGCAAGCTTAAAATTAAGAATCTTTTAGCAGGTTTGGCTTATCATTCAGTGAATCTGCACAAAATATAATAGGAATTTTACGTGCTTGTGCCTCAGTTTGTGTATTGAATCTCATACAATTTTTCTTTCTCTTTGATAAATCATGTTATTTGATGTTGACATTTTAAATTACTAAACTGCAGTACTAGCCCCTCCTGGTTGCTTCTGCCCTTTGCAGCTTCTAGGCTCCTGAAACAGCCATTAGTTGTTGTTATTTTTCTTGCGCCGTCTCCACAAGGTCTATGTCCCCACCAGGCCTGATTCCCCCACCAGGCCTTTATCCCCATCAGACCTGTATCCATCCCACACCTTCATCCCCCACCAGACCTGTATCCATCCCACGCCTTTATCTCCATCAGGCCTGTATCTATCCCATGCCTTTATCCCCACCAGAACGTGTATAGTGTCAGGCTGATGTCAGGGTAGGTGCCCATCGGGACCCTGCCCCTTCGTGTTTCTTCCCTGTTCTGAGTACCAGGTCATTCGGTTCTCTCTCCCATCATGTAGTCCCTTCCCCGCAGTGTGTTCTCCTTGTCCCCTGGATGACTGCATAGCTCACTGGGTTGAGTGTACAGCTCAAACTTATCAAGTCTCCAGTTGTAGGTTTGTAGGGTTTTTGTTTTCAGATTCCCCTGGTATCTGTTACTGGTTCTTTTGCTTCCCTGTTTCCCTTCGCCCTGCTTGTTGTCTGTCTGATTTACATTTGTCTTCCTATTAGTCTTTCCTAGTGTAGTCTGGTCTCTAGCGCTTCACAGCCTTGATTGTTGCAGCTCCTTAGTCCTTGTGCTCGTTTAGTGTTTCCGCTTCCAGCTGTTGCTTATTGCCCTTGTTCCTCTCTTGATTGGTTAATTGATCATTAGATACACCTGTTCCTTCTTTACCCTGGTGCTCCTGTGTATTTTAGTGCTCACCTTTGTTTCACCCTTTAGTTTGTCGTTGTGAGGAGTTAGTATATGTGCTTGGTTGTTCACGTTTATGGTTTGTTGTGAACTCTGCTTGGTTTTCTAGTCCTGCTCCCTCTCTAACCCAGTTCTTTAGTTGAGATATTTTCAGGGTTCTTTAGTTTATCCTTATTTCTCCCAGTTTGTGTTTAACCCCTTGTGGTCCTTTCCTTTAGTATTTTACCCCAGTGTGTTCTCTTCTCTTCTCTTTTCTTTAATAAACCCCTAAATCTTGATGCTGCTAGTGGGTTGTCGCCTCTTTCCTGCCCGTGCCGTGTTGTGTTGTAACGGTGGAGACCAGTGTGGGCAGCAGGGGGGGGGCTGTATCTGGTAGTTTGTGGGGGGGATATATTGTTGATGAACCTTCTGTTCTTGTGGTTTTACTATTTGTGAAAATTGCTCTGAATTGTGTAAAGGGAGGAAGGAACAGCGACAGCATTAAGAAAATTATGATTACAGTTGCAATATCTTTATTTAGCAGAAGCATTTTTGAGAGAGCAGTATCTGTCCCTGGGACTGCCAGGAGCAGCAGGGGGGTTAATAGCCTTACTGGGGGGGCCCAATGGTGTCATCACACTGCCAACCCTGGAAGGTGAACTGGCTACCTTCCTGTTACAGGCGCAGTGTTCTAACCTGCAGTTTGGAAGGAATGAAGAGAGGAGATGGTGTTCTCATGGGGCAGGATTGGGGTGCAGTGTCAGGCATGGGGGTCGGTCTGTGGTCTAGGATGGAGGAAGCAGAGCCCAGGCTGATATGGGTCATCAGGGATGAGGGAAGTAAATGACTGTCCTTATTAACTAGCTCTTCTTCTCTCCAGAAGTCCATACTCCTACCCAGTCTATATTAGGTGCTGTCAAGTGAATATTGACTCCCAGGGTTTCTCCAGAATGTCCTGTCCTCTGTCTGGATCTTCAGGCATCCTAAGTTTTATTGTTACATGGGTACAAGATTTACAGTTGCAGAGGATGGGACAGGTACACAGGGGGCAACAGGAAAGAGAGCAGCGTGACCATAAACCACAAGGTAGTTAGGAGAGTGTCCCCTACAGGAGGGCTTAATACTCGCAGGCTTACAGGTAAAAGTCCAGGCAGTATTTTGGTCCATGTGTTCATTCAGTATAGACTCTTATACTATCTCAGTTCACAAAGAGAGAAGCCCCCAGCTGCCATAAAACACCCAACTGCACCAACTGCCCTCAGCTTGGGCTAATTGCATACCTTCCTTCTCAGAATTTTTATACTTTTAGATTCTGCTTCCCAATCAGCCCTTCCTAAACCCCCACCTCCGCATGCCCAGCCTCTTCAAGGCCCATGGGGCTGTTTTTGCTAAAGAGGTTAGCAACGGCGCTGCCAGTAAAGGGGATGCAAAGGTCCAGTATGCTTCTGCTGCTGGTCCATTGTGCCTCACAGCATCAGAAAGCGGTCAGAATGGGCGTCATGCGGCTCCGTCGTTCTCGCTGTGTGATTTTGTAGCCTTGCGTCAGAGGCCGCGGGCCACTTGCCTCTCCCTGCCGCACCGTGCAAAAATGGCTGGTGGCTTCAGCTCTGAAAGGCATTCAGTCAGCAGCTCTCGGTGAATCACGGACGGGCACGTGAGGATCCTGGTCTTAATTAGTCCATTTGGTGGCTGGGATAACACTGCGAGTTCTCAGTTTGTATTTAATGTTCTTACTGTCTGCAAGAAGCCGTTACTGAGTCTAGAAGTTCACGACTGCGCTAGGAGGAAGAGAGGAGAGAATAAGAAGACTGCTGAAAGAAAGGGATGAGGGAGAGAGGTGACTGTGCTGGGAGAAATGGAGGGAGTGGCTATGATGGATGGCTGGATGGATGGATGGATGGATGGATGGATGGATGGATGGATAATATACCCATAGCTAGTATTGCCACCTTCTAAGACGGAGCAGGATGTTAGAAGTCGTTCTGTTTGGAGTTCTTTTATTCTTCAGAAGATCTGGCGTACGACTTAAGCTGTCCTGTGCTGCAAACATCAACACCCTCTATTCAGATTTGTATGGTCACAGCAAGTAGGTATGTTTATGGATCAGAGAGTCAGGGCTCTGCTTCCTCCCTGTGTTCTTAAACGGGCCACACGGTGCATTGTCTGGTGGAACAGCATCAGCGAGCCGGATCCCCACACGCAGCAGCACGTCCGCCGTCGCTCTCTACAGATCTGCCCGATGGATCCGGCCAGAATCTCGGCTGACAATGGCGGCCTGATGGGTCGTGACGAATCAAACCAGTTTCTGGCTTGTGAGACAAGCTGGTGAGCTGGAGGCCCTCTGCTTCCCTGGAACTGCCCATTCTCCCCCCAGAAGATGTCCCAGAAGTCCAACAGAAGATGATCATGTCTGTCGCCCCAGTTTTATGGAACCCGCCGCAAATTATGCAGATTATGCAAATGTGACAGCTCAGCCCCCTCCCCGCCATAAAGCCGCGTCCCATGGCCGACGCCTTTTCAGCGCCTTGCGTTTGTTCCCGTGCCCGTGTCTGTCTGTCATCCTGTTCAGAGCCCCACACAGGCCACCGCCGAGCTTCAGAAGGTGCTGCAGACCAAAGGCAAAGTCATCCGGCTCTTTTCAGAAGTTTACTGCTCAAATGTTGCTTGGTCTTTGTTTACGATTGTTTTCAGGGCAGCTTTGTATGACCAGCAGCACAAACAGCCCTAAAGTACCTCTGATTGGTTTAGTCCTTTTCTAAGGGGTTCCCTTGCCAGTTTGGCCAGTATAAAAACAGACCAGCTCAGCAAATGGCAGGTGTTTTGATAGTATTTTTAAAAGAATTTCTGTGCTCTAATGGGGTGGACCAGTGCCCCCCAAGTTTAATGTATTCTTATTACTTAATGTAGATTAAGGTTTTGGGGGCGGCATGGTGGTACAGTGGTTAGCACTGTCGCCTCACACCTCTGGGACCCAGGTTGAAGTCTCCGCCTGGGTCACATGTGTGCAGATTTTGCATGTTCTCCCCATGTCGTTGTGGGGTTTCCCACAGTCCAAAACTTGCTGAGGCTAATTGGAGTTACTAAATTGCCCGTAGGTGTGCATGTGTGAGTGAATGGTGTGTGAGTGTGCCCTGCGATGGGCTGGCCCCCCATCCTGGGTTGTTCCCTGCCTCGAGCCCATTGCTTCCGGGATAGGCTCCGGACCCCCCGTGACCCAATAGGATAAGCGGTTCGGAAAATGGATGGATTAAGGTTTTGCCCATAGAAATGTATGGATGAATGTACCCACAAAGATATGAATGCAATTGTGTTTGTGTGTGTGTGCCGTGTGATTCGTTGAATGACTTGTATTCGCTATATTTTTTGAGGCATGGGGCTTCAAGCTCACCTCACCCTTACTGATGTAGGTGTGAGGGATGGATGGATGGATGGCTGGAGTGCCCTGTAGATGCTGTGTCTAAACTGAAAGTACATCCCTACCATACTGACGGGCTTCAGCAGATGCTGGGTGAGCAGAGCATCAGCCTGAGAGTTACAGGGACTCGCGGCATTTATCGCGGCTGAGGGATGACTGGCCAGCGAGCGCTATAAGCACAGCACACATCCCATAATCCTGACCCTGTGACCGCTGCTCTTCTCACTCTTGCCCTTAACTTCTGATCGCTCGACAATGACAATAAAATGATACATTAAAAAAACGAAGCTTTCAGGCAAGATCTGTGACCCATAATTCACGCAGAATCTCTGAAGATAATTACAGCCTCTGCGCCATCGGTGCCGCTGCAAAGAGTTTCTCTTTCTGGGAGAGAGTTTTCCAGTGGCCAGCCTCTATGACATGAATCCGATCTCCCGACAAGCCAAGGATAAATTTTCACGGAGTTGTCAGACTTTTATTAGCCAATTCCTGTGGATAAAATGGATTTATATCAGTTTTTTTCACAGATGAATTGTTCCTCTCCAGCCAATGACATGTTTACTAGTAAACATGTAAAATTGTATTTCCATTTGTCTTCTGATTTTTAAAATGAATCTTGGGTTTGATTTGGTGATTTTTGCTGTGTTGATTTATTAATATCTAAGTTTAAATCTCCCCAAAGGGTCCCTCCATTTACCTCTGAAAGAAAAAAAACGGTTTAGGGGCAATTGGGGCAAATTTACCCACAGATAAGGGTGATAGATGTCATGTAATTTACTGCATGTCTGTGTTGAATTATTTGTATCCTCCTGGGCCTTGATGCTGGCAGCAGGTGACGTAACCCACCATAACAAACAATGCTGATAAACATCCTGGTCTCTACAGCTGAAACCCGCTTTGAACCGCTGCTATTATTTTAATTATGTCCGTGCAGTTTGTCTAATTGCGCGATTTACCTTTTCATGCCCGGGTCTCGCAACAGTCGCAGGTCGTTCAAGCCACAGTCATCCGCAGCTCTTGTTTTGGATTACCCCGCTTCTCCACCAGTGCGCTTAGAGGGCGAGAGAGAGAAGGACTGCGGGGGAAAGCTGACCCCCCAGTTGACCCCTAGGTGCCCCCCGTCCCATGTCCCATTAGTCGTCTTGTCGACGAGCTTTCTTCGTCATTCCACGGTCCGTTTTGACAAGCACACACGTTCAGCGATGGCAACGTTGGGGGATCTCACGAACTAAGCGAGGGTACCAGTGTGGGGGGGGGGGGGGGTGTTGTACAAATGTATGCTGGATGATGTATATATTGAAGGTGGGGGTGTGACTGCAGGAAGGCACTATCACACTGTCATGCTGGTCAGTGGCTGACACACTTTGGATGGAGATATGACAGAAGCCCACTTTCCCATCCCCAAAAAGGAATCCTTTGCCCAAAACTCACCTGGGGGGGGACTTCTTTATCCTCCACCTTTTTCCCTCCATTTCGTGGCAGAAATAGCTTTCTCCTGCCCCTCTCCTGTCCTTTTTTATCTCACTTGGGTTGCCTGATTCTTAACACAGTTTTCTCACACTGTACCGGAAGCCGTGGAGCCTCCGCTGCTTCATATATTTCAGCAGCATGGAGGATCTAAGATGCTGATGGTGATGTCAGACCCACTGTGGTGCCCCCTGCAGTGTGAAGGCTGTTCTTTAATATCTCAGGTGGCAGTCATACTGCTCTGGTATGAATGGAGAACATGGAGAACATCCATTCATTTCTTTATCTCACAGTGTTCTGGTGCCTGGACCCGTGGCAAGGAAGTGTTTCACGTTGGGTTCTCTCGTTCTTTGATGACCCCCTTGCAGCATCATCCAGTGAAGTTTCATTAATGGCTGAAAAGCGTGACTGGGGGGGGGGGGGGGGGTGTGTGGGATGGCTGTAAGTGGTCAGCGGGTGAGGAGGTGACTCTCAGGGCCTTACCATAGCCAAGCAAAGCCCAGAGCCAAAGAGCTCCACTCCATGTATAAAGTCAAGCTGTAGAACGATGAATCTCGAGGATAAGCACAGAGTGAAGTGCATAAGACCTGCGTCTGCGTCTGAGAACCTTCCCGGCACGAACACACACCCGCACGTTTGTTTACCTGCCATTATCGACACACCGACGCTCGCTTTAGTGCGACTTTTAATCCCTGCCTGCAACCGAAGGAAATTCACAAGCGCATGAAAACCGATAACGAAATGATTCTGTGGCACATTCTTCAAATACCAGCAACAGAACTGCCTCGTTTTCGTGTTTTTGTTACTCTCAGCTTTGTGGAGATTTGTTTTATTAAAAACGTCGCCCGCAAAGAGTCAAGCCTTGTGTCAGCCGGCTACACACACACACACACACACACACACACAAATACACAGAAACACACACACGTGCCTGCACACTCTCTTGTGCCGGATATACTACACTGATATCTCCATTTACTACGTATCTCAGCACCCAAGCCCAGTAACCTAACATAATTCCCAGCACCATATTAGCTGCTCACCCTCGCTGACTTCATTTTCCTGTTCACCTCCTTGTCTCCGTCATGCAATGGACCCCCACCAGGACAGACCCAACATCTCCGCCGGCGTGGCGAAATCTCAAAGTGTGTTTGTTTACTGTCAGGCGCTTGTCGCCAGTATCCATGGGGGCGCGCGGGGGGGGGGGGGAAGTTATCGCCCATGAAGTTGGCAGGTTCTCTTGCTTTGCTAGGACTCTATGAAATGTGGTCTTTTTAATCTAGCAAATAGTCTGTCTGTGACATAAGACGGTTTTTCAGCCTTCCATTAATGCCCCCACCACAACCCTCCCCCCTGGACCCAGGAGATGAAGGGCGGGTCCTTCCTCACAAGAGTGGCTTGTTTAAACCTAGCCCGCATTCCCCCCACTACCCACAGATAATGCTGTGCTGCATGGAACCCAGTTCCCTCTGGGATCAATAAAGCTAATCTGGATCTTGATCTTAATCTAAATCTCACGGTTCAAAGTTTCAAGGTTTTATAATACACAGCTTTACTTCAGTACAACGTGCAGTGAAATGCCTGGCTGCCCAGCTCCAGCCCAGTGAAACAGGGCACATAAAGTATGAAGAGACCAGACATTAACCAGTAAACATTAAACCACGCATCTCGCCTTAGGCATTTGGAGTTTAGGAAGGTGGATAAGGCACTACGGGGAGGAGACTTGGGGGCTGGCTAGGCTTGGGTGGTATTATGGAAGAATTATATATTTCCGTCATCATCCACCCCCAGCAAAAAGTTGAAAATATAAAAAATTAGATACCGCCCAAGAAGTAGTGCTACCTAACACTGTGGAGGGTACAACTTCTTGCTGGCTAATTTTTTTTTTTACTGCCGCCGAACAGCTGAGCGACACATTTCCGGGACACTGGGTGTCATTCGCGGGTGGGGGGTGCGGTTGTCACTTGACGGGAGACTCGCAGAACTTCCAGCACAATTGGTGGGACGTCTGTAAAACAATCATAAATATCCATAGTTTGCCAGTAAAGTGCCAGGTGATGGAGTGTAATGAGTGCAGGAATAAATGAGCGTTTACAGCCGTAAGACCCAAGCCGAGCAGGCTGGGGTCTGTCTGTTCGTCCATCGCTTCCCTCGGACAGACCCCATCCGTCCATCTGCCGTGAGATGAGCACCACCTATGTTCCTCCCCTGGATTAATTAGTGCTACTTGCCGCCTCAAAGATGAGATCGTCCCCCTAAGACTTGAGAAACGATCTGCACGCGTGCGTGTTTGTGCAGGCGGCGGAGCGAGCCCGACGCGGAGTGGGGGATGCGATCCACTCCCGCCGGACCCCCTAATTAGCGGGAGGTGTTCACGCGCTGACAGCTGCCGCCGGTTCCTCTCTATAAACTGCTGGTGCCAGATTCTGCTGAAAGGTAAACCGGGGAGGGGGGCCCCATTTGCATAACTGCAGAAATGTTTTATTTCTGTCTATATTCTTCAAGCTCGGCCCTAACCCTTGGGCTGTTGAAAGGCGACGTGCGGGCCAAGCCTTAATCACAGTAGATGGATAGATGGATAGAATGTTATTGTATATTGCTTATATATTGTATATATGGTATGTGATTGTATGTGTGTTATCGCCTTTCTTTTGTTTGCTACCTATTGTTCTCCATCATTATACGTTGTTTAATTCTGCAGGGAGGTAGGCAAGCCAGTATTTCATTGTACTTGTACAAATGACAATAAAGCTTTTGAATCTCTGCATCCTTGAATCCAGACTTCAGTGATACCCGACGGGAAATTGAAGTGCAGCCCGCAACAACATCAAGCATCCACTAGTGCAGTTACAGGATGTAAATAGGATGAAAGACGAGCAACAAAGCGAAGTGAGAGAACAAAGCTAGCAGCTAATGGTCCGAAGCGTTACAGAACGTAGTTAGGCAGCTGCTGGTGGCGCCCCCTGGTGGTCCCAGGGCGCCATGGCCTGGGTATCAGCTGGTAAAGTGCTTCCTAAAGGCACTGTTTTGTGTCTTTTCAGCTAACTGAGGGATGAGCGCCGCATGCCGTCACCCCCACCCCCCTACACGCCATTTTCTACTGGTATCAACACGTTTGCCAAGAAGGTGTGATAAGGTTCACAGCTATTTGTGAAAAGTAGTGAGGAGGAGAGAGATGTTTTCTCCTGACTGTGATAATCCATCTGCTAGATAAGGTCCATCTCCAGCACGCCGGATCTCACCTTTGATTAGAGTTTTTTTTTTCTTCCTTTTTTACCCCTGAATGTGTAAGGCACCTCTGAATGGATTACATTTATCTACCGTGCTTGCAAATGTGTTCGCCGCGGTAAGGTCGGTGTTTCTGAGAATACCCAGTCCCACCGTCCCCTTCATTTTAATTAAGAGTTCCGTCCTGCTCGAACGGTGGCTGAAATGTGATGGCACACACAGCAAGGGGCCACGCAAAGGCAGCCAACTAACGTGAAATGCATCGATTCAGCTCTAAATGAATGACTGATGAATGGATGACGTTTCACACTGCTCATCACCAAGGTTTCATGAAGTTCATTTCCTATTTGCAAGTGTCACAGCAATAATTCTATGGAGTGAAGTGTGTTACATCATGGTAGCGTGTTCCGTGATTGGCCCGTTCCCATGATTTTTGTGGGTCTTTAAAACTTCCAATCTGCTGTGACGTATTTAATGTGCAGACAGCAGGGCTGGATTGGACCAGAGGGTGACTGTTCCTTACCCAAGGGCGATGCCAGGATTAAAGTGGGAGGCATAAGAGGACCAATAATTCTTACATAGGGGTGAAACTTATTAGCCAGTGATATGTTTTGTGTCAGTGAGGAAGAGAACACTCCGCAGGACCAATCAGCTTTCAGCTGGGGCCAGTGGCCCACCGCCACCCGCTCTGATCGCAGTATTTGCAGCTGCGGTCACTCAGTCAGCCTACTGTCTGCCCTGCAGATCTCTCAGGGGCCGGACCGTCGCTGCGCTAATGGAGATAGCCGTTATTTGTTGGGTGTCCTCTCATCCACGAAAGTCAAAGATGCTGCCTGTTATTCCCCCCCCCCCCACCAGTTGGGTTTTCTCGCTTTTACTGCTGCGGGTTACCTCCTGCCTTTTTCCCTGGAGGGGGCAGCTCTCACTGCATGCTTGTCTCGGTGCCCCCCAGACAAGCATCAGACGGAGAGGCCGAAGTGGACACAGAGGACAAGCTGTTACCATCCCAGCAGGGAAAAATCAGCCGGTTCTTGGTGTAGGTTCAGCTGCATGACTACACGCACACATGAACATGTACACGCAGTTACAGCACCTCCGAAATGCACATATGTTGGACCTCAAGGAACAGATGCCAGCCAAACCGAACAGGGACGAGAATGGTCCCTTCCCAGAAGGCATCAATCTCCTGAACTGCAGACCCAGCTCGCCGGTGCTCTCACCACCCAGTGCCTCATTGGTTTCAAACTTTTTACCCGGAGACCCCCCAAAAAATAGTTTGGAGACCACACTTGAGAAACATCCCCCAGTTGAGGTATCCTTCAGAAGCCCTTAACGAATCCTCAGCAAGTCGCTTCGATTTTTCACAATGGTGACTGTCGCCAAGTTCTATACATCTGCTGACGAAAATATGACAAGCCAGCTACCTTGACCAGTCCAAAATAAATCTGTGTCCATGATAGAACGCTCCTGTGAGGGTAGAGGGGGGTGTGCGGGGGATGACAGATCGTGTTGTGAGAGGTGTCTCTCTCAGCCGCTCGCAAGCCACAGTCAAGCGCATCGCTTCAGATTTCCGGCACTAATTGGTGACAGGTTTATGACTCCGAGCTGGGTGCCATTTCTCAGTCTCATCGCGAAGCCATACCAGTTTGGTCGCCAGGTGCAGTCAAGAGTGGGGGAGGGCTCCGCTGTGATGTCACATCAGCTCTGCGTCTACCCTGCGGTCTGCCCCAAATGTCGAGTCCCCTCACGCTGTCTCCTAGGACCCACTTTTCGTAGCGATAGGATGTAACCCCTCAGCCTTCCGCTTTAAATCTGTGATTTTGCTATCATGCTAGTCAGTGGTATTACACAGCTGCCTGTATACACAAGGCCAATCAGGGCTTGGCGTTTCTTTGCCCTTGGTGCATGTAGTAGAGGAGTCACGTAGATTTAGGGTGTAGATCTGGGTGTGTAGTAGATTCACGTCCCTAACAATATTGTGGGAGTTCTGAATGTGCCAAGAGGGTGGAGGGGGGGCTGGGGCTGATTCCAAACCTACTCCCCCTGTGTAGATGCCCATGCCAATAAGACAACTCAAGGCATTTAGTCACGTCAGACTGAAAGTGAGCGATTACAGACTGACTCGCGTCATTCCACTGCTGCACAGTGCATCGAAATACAGCCTTGAAGCAGACCTACTCTGTCCCAAAATAAGATCACATGACCTGCTCCGGCCACTGTGTTCTTAATCTCATGACTGGATTTAAAATGTCTCAATCAGGTGTTTTTGTATTTGTTGGGTAAACATATTTTGGGGAAATGTCCAAACAAGAACATTGAGAATCATCACCATGGAAGAGACCCCAAGACACCCCGATCTATTTTAAACATTTTTCATTTCATCTGCTTGTTTTATAAAGAAACGAGCGTGGGCGATGAGTAAAATACATACAGTAAGCCCTCCGCATTCACAAACTTGACATTGGCAGGTCCCGTTATTTGTGAGTTGTCTGTGAACAATTAAACAGGAATATTTCTGGAGCTTGATGAAAGAGCACAGCAAGCCAAGTACAATACTGAAGATGATATTAGTACAATACTGAAGATGATACAAATATTAGTGATACATATTATTTGTCACTGTAACTGCATGCTATCTTTAATATTAAGTCAGGGCTTGGGTACGTCCAACATCTTGCATTTCTTGTACTAACTTTTCAGCTAAATTAATTTAGTATTTTTAATAATGGGTCTGAAACAAAGAGCTCCCAGTGTGTACAGTAGTAACTCCCAACATACAGGGGCATCATTTAGATGGTTTGTATATTATATAAATAGGTCTCGAAAGGAAAATGACAAAGCGATTTAACATGCAAAGTGTGCAGTACTGTAGTGTTTCTTAAGAAATTTGCAATAAATAGATGTATTTTGTTATTGTTCAGGCTCAGACTGTTATGGGTGGATGTTGGGGGGTGGGGGGGTGGGGGGGCGAGTATTATTTGTAAATGTTCACATTTGCAGGAATCTTCAGAACATCTCCCTGGCAAATGTGATGGAGTGGCAGTGAAATGCATTTCAGCCCTACCTTACCCCCGCCTCAGATGCGGTCTGAGTCAAGAATTTGCAGTGACAGTCTGTGATGGCTTAGCTACACACAGAGCCCCCCCCCCCCCCACCTCAGGATGACATCTTCAATCCCTCCTCTTCCCACCTCCTGCCTCTGGAGGAATACACAACATTTATGCCTCTACAATCCTCCAGGGGTACTATTGCTCGCCTTTTGGTTTGGGCAACCTAATGCCTTGGAATTTCCAGAGTGGTGAGCGGCTCCACAGGCTACCGTCTTTGTGCGTGAGCAGAAGGCTGCTGGTCTGAGCCTTGGCAGGGCAGTCAGATGTCTGCGGGCCCTTAAATAAGGCCCTTAACCCCCAGCTCCGGGGCTGCCGCCTGCTGGCTGACCCTGTGCTGTGACACCCAAGGTGTGGAGAGCAAGATTTATCGTATGACGCCACACCAAGCCTCCGTAATGCGCCACACCAAGCCTTCATAATGCGTTAGGCGCCCAGAAGAAACCGTCCTCAGTTAATTTCATAATTAAGAGCACATCAAACTAAAGGACCACCTCTGGAGAATGTTACAAAGCGCTATAACCGCGTACGGTCCAGGACTGGAAGCTGCACCTTGTCGTGCCTCTGCTGTCTCCCTGCCCCCCCCCCCCCCCCCCCCCCCACTAACCCATCAGCTGATTTTCCCAGCAGCCCCCTCTGTCTGCAGCTAAATGGCGGACAGCGAGGTTTCACCCTCTTTTAATTTGCCTCCAAGCCCCTTTCATCTTCGGCTCCTCTTTGAGATCCGCTCCAGGGGCCGTGAAGCCGCCAGTCTGGGCCTTACTGCCCCCCGTCCTCGTAAACTAAGCCTTGCCATTGTTTTATGGTTAATCTGAAAAGAACATTTTTCGGGGGGTGGGGGTGAATATCTGACGGGAAAACTCTAATCCTCACAGAGGAAGCTGGAGCGTGCGGCGCTCGGAGAGTGAGTCACTGTCAGACGGACTGTATCTGAACACACGCGTAAGGGAGGGACCTTGAAAGCAGGATGGTTATATAAGTCTTCGAGCAATTATCTGCATAAGATAAGTGGGACATGGGAGCCTTTGTGACATCGGGGTGTGGCACCACCCTTCTGTGTTTTCATCCAATACTCGTTTGCCGCTTCCTGGCTCTCGGCTCTGAGTTACAGGTTTGCACTTTTTGGCAAACGGCGCTGTCTGGTCCCATAACATCATGTAGGTGCAGCCATGTATGTGATGGAGACAGACAATGCAATTTACCCGTGTTACCCAGAGATTTGCCCAGGGTGGAGGGGGGCAATTGTCTGATGGGACGTAACTGTGGGCCATAGGGTGCCGGGGCAGCTAATGGTGTCCTCGGAGGGGAACTTTTCATGCAGAATCCCTCTTCTGTCTCTCTCTCCTCCTCATTTTATCCCTCATTCTTTTCATATCCCAGAATTCCCAGGGGCAGAACACAGCTGGAACTTGGAGAACTATTCAAACTAGGGGCGATGTGGGGATTTTACTTGAGCATCAATTGAGGTGTCAGGTGAGGACCACCTACTTTTGGTTTTCAGCAGTTTTTTAAGTGAGCTCCGGGTGCGATATCCAGAACTTTCTCTGTGCAGGGAAGGATGTGAATGCAGTAGCTGGGAGATGGGCTTGGCGAGCGGGTCTGTGGGGCTCCGAAGCAGAAAGGAGGATCCTTCGTGTGTATCGCTTCCCCGTGTTTGTGTCGCAGCGTGCATGGGGGGAGGCTCATTATTTTAAATTGTTTGATGTTCAGTTTACTCTCCTTTTATTTCCCTCGCCAGACCGTCCTGCCTTTAACCATTTGCACATCTTACCTTTTCACACACCACTCTGGCGAACGAGTAAATATTTCATTTTTTAGCAATTTAACATTTCATAAATCCAGCTTTGTCACTCCTCTGTAATTTTAACTGGGTCCGTTTTGGTTCTTAATTGGCTTTTAATTAATTAACTATAACTATGCTCCCTTTCTGCCGTCAGCCAGCACGGATGTCGAAGCCATTTACTCCTCAAGACAGCGTTGAAAACTGGCTGACTTTTCCTTCATGGAGGGGGAGGTTTTTCGTGTTCATTTACAGCAACTATCATGTCCCCTTAAGGTTTGACCAGTGTCGGGAGGGGGGGTTCACATGGTATGGTTCACCCACATCCTCTAATGAGCAGTGGGTGCAGGCAGAAATAGGGGTGGGGGGTGTGAAGACCAAAAGGGAACATTTCTTACAGGGTGAAGCATCTATCCCCCTCCCCTCGAAACACAGGGCCACATCACACGCTTCTAATGGAATAAAAGTTACAGGGGAACGATTACAAGAATGCCAATGAACGTACTGGCGCCCCTTACAGGTGCCTGAGATCATTACAGGGAGATATTAACTGTTATGCCTTGCATCTTATGGACAGTCTGCTCCAGACTGCATTTAAAGGCACAGCTGATAGGTATTACGATAATATGAGTGCAAGCAGAAGCAATCCCCTGTACAGGGGGGTTGGGGGTGTGTCCATTTGATGTGTGTCTGCATCCACAGGTGGGGAGAATCATCTGAGCCCCCCCCCGCCCCACACCACCACACACAGACACCTCCCCCAAAGTGCTACTTCGGGGTGTGGAATGCATCATCCTGTCTGACAGTCACTACAAGGTTCTGTACCGGTCCTACCGACCCCCCTCCCTCCACCGCTCCACCCCATTTTCCAGAGCAATCCCTTCTGCATTATGACAAGGCATGAGCAAAATGAATATTGCTTAAGCAGACCCTATTAAATCTTCACCCTATGGCTATTCACATGCTGTTCTTAGGATCCTACGATTTTTTTCCCTGATAGACTTCTATGCATATTTATATTTGATATGTAATATATTGCTGGAATAGCATCTAGGGGGGGCAAAGTTAGGACTTTCCAAGGGCCCCTGACTGACGGGGGCCCTTTAAATTTTGGAATTGGATTGGTCTGGGACGGGGACCAGTATCTAGCGGCACCCTTGGGTCCTCGGATTAGGGGACCCACTGCAGGGGTGCTCGTGCTGGTGTCTCCCTGATGCTGTCCCGGTTCCCCTCCTGCTCCCTGGGTCCCCCTAAGGAGCCCTGGATTCATTCTCATTCCGAGTGTGTTCAGAAATTCTGAGGGTAATTACTGGCCCCATGCTTCGACACTTGATAAATGATGGCAGCCTGGAACAGACGTCCTCCGAAGGGACTGAACCTGACCCCCATCCGAAATTCGCGATGGCTCCATGCGACTGAGCCGGCCTTTCCAAGAACAGGCCCCACTGCCTGCACTATTCAGTGCCGTGTTTCCAGAAATCCACTCAGCGCTCCAAACGAACACAGTACAGATAGTTTAATTGCTTAATGAGGGTTGCTGGATAAAGCAGAGAGGTTTGTTTAGTTAGGAGCACTGTAATCGTCACTAAATGAGCAAAGGTTAACCTAGTTTGCGGTACTGGAACATTCTAAATGACTATCTGTGTCCTGGCGTGTTGCATGAATGTTATTTAAAAACTGTTTAAGTTATTGCACTTCCGATTTGTTAAAGGGAAAGAAAAGCAGATTCTGGAGCAATGGCAGTGGATCTTCACTCCTCAAAGATCGTGTCCCCAAAGTGGATTTAAATTGGCTGTTTAGGGGAAACTCTTTATCCAGTGCAGCGGAAATGTGCTCCCTCAAGACTTCCAGTTGTCCTCTGGGATTCCAACCATGCATATAAAAAGCAGAAAGAGGTACAAGCAAGGGAAACTCCACCCAACCACCACCCCCCCCATGGATCCCCTTGGTTGCCCCCTCCAGTGAAATTCTGCATGGCAAGGCTGTGACATGTGACAGGTCATATGATGGTACAGACTTGCCAACACTTTGTTGTCTCTCGAAATCCCAAATTGTCCATGTTTTGAGTAGCCCCCTCATGGCAGACCGATACCCACGAATCGCGCTCTGATGAGCTCGCATGTGTCTGAGTCGCATGAGCGGCAGAGAGTGCTGTGGCTGCTTCAAACCACGTCGGCTTCAGCACCGCCAAGTCCTCAGATGATAGAAATGAATCATATTTCATTGCCGCGGGTCCTCGATTTCCTCATCCTGCAACATGCTCTTCTGTTCAAGCTCCACAGCGCCATCTACTGCATGTTAATAATCGGTGTCAGGAAGGGGACGGCCTGTAGCTTGGCGTGTATCAGGCGCTCTGGAGGAAGGCCAGTTTATTTTGGCTTTGCTTTGCCCGAGAGTAAATCAGCATGACTCTGTAACAGATACACGTATCCGTGAGTAGAGCTTTCCAGGATTTTCGTTCTCTGGGTCTGGGATTTTGTGGTTGGGGATTCCCTGTATGGTCCATCCGCTCCCAAAAAGAAAACACAGTCAGCTGTCATTAGCTGTCATGCTACATTTCTGCATGAACAGGTAACTCTTTTACTGCTGCTACTTGCAAGGCTGCCACTGGAGGGCCCCCTTCCTCCAGTCCCCCTTTTCCACGCCCCTCAGTTCCTCCACACTCCGAGTTCCTCCACCCTCGGCATCCTGTGGCAGGATGATTCCGCGAAGTAGGATCCTTTAGTCATTCCAACGTAGACTAAAATCACGCAACGAGCAGAAACTGCTGGGTAGCATTGGACCAGAAGGAGCGGTTCCCTGGCCCCCAAATAAGCTCCGCCTCCTCTACGAAATGCCACTTAAATCAAGCCCCACCTTATGTGAAATATCAGACATGGAAGATGTCATATCTGCTGCAGTGAGATAGCTGGAGATCGGCCTCCCTCTCGGCAGCCTTACGGAAGTCTTACTGGATTCCGAGGCGTGGGAATCCTCTTGGTTTTCCTTTTGAGCCAGAGGTCGGAAATGGAATTGTGCTGAACACCGTTGACTTTCAAACTCTAGCAGGAGCGATGATGGGAGCGAGGATCAGATGCATAAATGTCAGGCCTCGAAGAAAAGCGGGATGCTCCGTTTCTGAAATGGAATGTCTCATCTCTTTCGCTCCAAATCACACCAGGCTGCTTGCTCGACCCGTTTGTTTTGTGAATTATTCAGGACACCCTGGCAGAGTCGAGACGGCAGGGAACGTGGGGGGCGAGGTGGTTGGGGGTTGGATCCTGGGTATTTGCAATCGGTGCACTGAACATGCTCCAAAGACTGAAGTGGCGTTTAGCAGACATTGCATCTCTGTCACATCCCTTCACAGAAAGGTCGGGGGGGGGGGGGGGGGATTTCAGAGGTGAAACCAAGTCCTGAAAAAGCATGAATATTTAACAGGGCCTCTCAGAACCTACCACGCTGCCTGCGAATAAAAGCGATGGAGGGTTTAGGTTACGAGGATGGGGTCTGTGTGAACTATGGGATTCCGAAACGTTTTACTGTTTACAAAATCCATACCCACAGAATCCATAGAGATTAAGCATAATGGTTTGATCTGAGATGACATAAAATTAATACACTGACCAGCTTTGGTGGTGATCGTGAAGTAGGGCACATGTTCACAGTAGCATGTGAAGAGGCTTTTATCTGAAGCAGGACCAGCCAGTGCTGGGAGCAACTGAGGATTATGGGCCTTGTTCAGGGCCCTGACGGTGAAGCCGTTCTGCAGACCACGGAATTCGACCTGGTGACCTTCCGATCACAGGAATCCTGACCACACTAACAGCAGGAGGATATGCATTAGTAGTGACCGCGAAAGAAGTGAGCATCCAGAGTACCAGTGTTGTTGTGAAGAGTTCTTGGAGCAGGCAACATAAAATGAAAAGGTCTATTCACTCAGACCTGCAAGCAGAGAGCCTCTGGAAGTCTCAGTCATTTCTATTTCCGGGCCTCCATTTTCTTTACAAACGCACTGATGAATTTCACCGTGGCTTGTTAACAATCACCCGTTCCCAAGGTTAAACTTCAAGGCTGTCCTCGCTATGTTTGATGTCGTCTTCCAATAAATGGGTTTACAATGGCATCCAGCCACTTCCCTGCGAGGGGAAAATGAAGCATGTGAGGATCCACATTTCATGTGAGAGATGCGTGTTTGCATGTTGTGGATGTGCGTCTGCGTAGGGGCGTAACGATATACCCAGCCCTCGAGACGAGACGATGTTGGGTTGACGAGAACGAGACGAGACGATATTTTAACAATATCTTAAGGAAAACTTCAAAGGGGAAACGTATTACTGGAAAGCAGTCTTTTATTTGATTAATTTGAAAGACAAAAAATGCTAAATAATGCAGATGTATGGTGAAATAAATGTGTTAAATAATCACCATCATCATATGCAGTAAAGAACAGACCAAATATCTAGCACCATGAAGTATTTCACCACAAACTCAAATGACAGGCTTCTCTCCTATTTGACCTTGCAATTGAATATAAAATAGAATATAAATAAAACAATACAATTAACAAGCATAAAACTTATTTTTAATATCTTCTTTACCGGTACCTTTAGCAGCAGCATTGGCCGCTGTATACGGCGTTATTTTCCTACGATGCTTACAGATGTTTCGTGTTTTGTCTGTCACCCTTTCGCCGTTTATACCCAAAATGCTGCCGCACAAAAGATTTAAAAGTGTCTGGGGCATCGACTGTGGTAATTTCGTCAGACGCCGACATGCTTGCAGCACCTGATTTGCAGAGCCTTTGCGATCTCGGCATGTAATATCGCGAGATCTCGTGACACGAAATCTCGTTACACCCCTGCGTCTGCGTGTGGGAGACACAACAGTACAATACTTTTTAAGAGTCACATTGTTATAGCCATAGCATTTAAAACAATAACATTGTTCAGTCCAGATACATTCTAGCTTACTTTTAAAATTACTGAATGATGTCAAGGCCCCTTAGCTAAGTGCCTTTTGCAGTTTATTCCAAGCTTAAAGAGTACAGAATGAGGAGGCAGATTTACCCAGTTCAGTATGAATATAAGGGACTTTTTAGAGAAATTTTACTGAAGATCCGGTATCCTGACAAGTAAGCATAGGGCAAAGTCATTTAAACAAGTTCTAAAATGCACGGTTGAGAAATGCAGCACTCTTAAGAATTATAAGGAAGTAAATAAAAGACTAATGCATCTCAGGAAGGGATTTTAGGCCAGAATATCTGCGCAGACTGACAGGCCGGACGTTTACTGGCTGGTGGACTCTTTCTGAGCGTAAACACCAAGCTCCGAGTTTAGCAGAGTGTTCCGAGCGCTGTGGCACCCCCCCCCCCCCCCCCGCCTTTCCTAGGGGGGGCCCTGCCCTGTAATTTGTGCCTGGCAGAGAGGAGTGCGCAGGTCAGACGATCAATCATCCTTAATGGAGACTCCTGTGACATTTCAGCAGACCCTTTTCGGGCCTGATGCCTTCGCTGTGCAGGAAGACGCACAGCTAATATCTGTGGGTGCTGCCCGAGGCCAGGAGACACTCTCATTAGGCTGTCTTAGGTTTGGGCATACCAGCCATTTCCCAAGGCCTTATTCCAGTTTGTCACACCAGCGTTCGATGGATTAATTCCGTATTTCTAGATCTCCTCCCGGAGGTCGCCCACGATCTTCAGAAGTCGCTGGACTCATTCACCGTGTTTAATGTGCTGTTTTGGGTGCATGGCTGCCTCTGATTTTTAGCCAAGAGTGAACCGCGAGAGGTTCTTGCTAACAAAGCCGCAACACTGGCATCGGGGGGGCTGTGCGCATGCCTGGGCTTTGAGGGCGGGCCCTGGCTCAGGACGTGTCCCCGGGTTGGCTGGCCGTGAACCGTTTGCCGCTCTAATCCTTGTTATCACCCACAGACGGTGCCATTGCTTTGGTGCCGTGAGGAAACCCCATAAATCCCAGCCCCTCACTCGCCGTTTACCATTCGCCTGTGTTGCCTGCTTGATAACACATTCAGTCAATACCCCCCACCCCCCCAGCAAAAGCCCCATTCTCTTCGTAAAAAAAACTGCAATTCCTTCAAATGATCCCTGTTTTGTCCTTGTGAAAATCCTTGATGTCTCAACAGAAGACATCGCTGCCCCCCCACCAGTACCCAGTGCCCCCCCCCCCACTCCATAGAGGGAAATCTCAGGCTCCCTGCTGGATGGGTATCAAAGATTAATTGGTGTTGCTCTGTCCAAGCCGCTGATGCTCGCTTATGAACAGAGTCATGTGTCACGGTATTTTAAGCATGTAGGATTAGCCCCCCCCTCTGATCTTTTCTCCCTCTCTGGTCCCCACTGCCTACCCCTCCCTCCCATCAGGTGCTGATGCCTCCAATGTCGAGGGCAAATCCTGCCTTTACCTCCACAGAGGCTAACAGGTTTTCGCACTGATGAGCTATATCTGCCTGCAGGTCGGTTCTGATTTGCCTGCTTTCGGAAATGGGGTATCTCTCTCTCTCCCCTCGTCTTTCTCTCCCTCTCTCTTTCTCTCTTTCCCCCTCCCTCACTTTCTCTCTCCCTGCGACATCCATTTATCAGAGATTCCGAGAATTCTTCTTTCCTGAAAAAGCTGTAGACAGGGCAGCTTGTTTACCGATGTCCCATCCAGCTATTTTCCTTCCCAGACTGTAAATTCCCCATTAAATGACTTTTTATGGACTTCCCGGCCCGTCTGAGCAAGATAACGGCAACCCTGCGTGTCTTCCTGACATTTTCAGACAGTCTACATGTACTCGAGGCTGTTTGGGCATTCAGAATCGCCACTGAGGGAGCCAGTTACAGATTACTCCAACCTTGTGATCGTATTGAGTCTCAAAAGTTGAGTATAGAGGAAAATCAACTAGGAACATGTCAGCCACCTTGCCAGGAATATTTTTGAGGTGACTGAGACTGATGGAATTCACTTAAAGCTGCTGTAGGATACCTAAAGCCTTGCGTTGGATCGTATACGATAGGAATGCTACATTCAATACTGCTAACTCAGTCAGCTATTCGAATGTTTATTGTCCAGTATTTGCATGTGTTGCATGTGTGTGCCACACCCACCCGGAATGCGTTTAACTGCAGACAAACACCCGTCTGTATGGATGACTCAGTGACGAAGGTGATTACGGGAGAATGAATCGTGAGATCTGAGGGCCATTTAGCCAGGAGTCAGAGCTGTAGGAGCTAGAGAAGGACAGGCTTTTAGCTCGGCGTCTCGCGGTCCTCACTGCAGGCACCGAGACGCTCCGAGGAACAGCGAGAACCCGATGAAGGCCTGGCGAGTGTCTCCTCCACCTGGGATGATCGACTCATTTCGACAGAAAAGTTCCAGTGCCCAGGGTTACCGGATGAGCTAAGGAACGTCAGTGCAGGAAGCAGAGGCTTCGGGAAACAGCAGGACTGATGGACGTGAAGCAGGACCCCCCCCCCCCGAAGATCTCCAGATACAGTGTGTACTCGTCCTTCGCCTGGGAGACGCCGTCGCTGCGGATCCTCCAAAGTCACACTGTACCCTGTTTTTTCCATATTAGGTAGTAGATTGGCCTCCGTTGATCACTGCAAAAATTTAATTTCACGACTAGAAAAAGCCTTAATATTAAACCTGTATTTCTACACTCAGATGTTTTCCTCATTAAGCACCTGCTGTAGGGCAGAGGACCAGTACCGTTTCTGAGAATTTGGACCTGCTATTTAATGGACAGCGATCTGATTTCGTGAGCTCTAGGGACATAGAGAAGCAGATCTAGGTGTTTCCTTCGCGTTCAAATGCCTTGAGATTTTTGGCGTGGTGATTCGCGTCCAGCCCCCGCTTGCATTTGTCACGCTCCTAGCTAATTAGCTTATCGCTAATCTGCGTAGCATGGGCTTGGGGTGGCAGGCAGAGACTCTTCCGCTTCTGCAAGCGGCCCGGGAGTGTCATGGAGGCTGATGCCAGCCCCTGGGATCTCTGGAACTTAGTGAAGACATCCCAGAATCACAGAGTATTCGGGCTAGTATCTTTCTTGCCGCGGGTTTTATTCCGCCAAATGAAATGAAAAACAAATGAGAAGCATTTATTATGCCCGGCAGTGTGTACTTTTTTATCACTCAGTGAAAGCTCTATTGGGCCCCTGAAGCTTTACCCGTCTTCACTGTAAAATAAAATCACTTCATAGTGCTGCAGTTTCCAGGTCTTCTTGCCTTTTTCTAAAATGCAGCAGGCAGCTCTTCTGTTTCAGCTAATATGGATACGGAGGCATGCGAGTCGGATTCGGGCCGATGTGGGAACACGGGAGAAGATAATGGTGTCCCCGGACGCTACTGTAAACCGCACTGCGCCGATCCTGTTGATGTAACCTCATCTCTTCCACGTAAATAAAAACAGATAGCTGTTCCCTGCCCTTAAACAGTTTTACATGCCCAATTCCAAGGACTTAAGTAGCTCATTTCTGGGGGATATGGCTGAGACTAACAGTAATACCTCTGTCAGGGCCATCTCGAGCCGTGTGGTGCTTCAAGGGATGGTGATGAGGGGATGGATACGGCGACCGGCCCGGAGAATGCAGAGCGAAACGGGGATCGATGCCCAGGATTCCCAGGAGCACCTCATCCTCCGTCCAGTCCCTACCATTGCCATGTCAGTCCGTCGGTTTTCAGAGGCGATTCCCAAAGCCGCGAAAAGAACATGAATATTTAAGAGGGCATGTCAGAGCCTACGACGCTGCCTGTGAATGTGAGCAATGGAGGGTTTAGGTCATGAGGATGGAGTCACGGTGTACCACAGGACTCTGAAACGTATCCGTGTTTGCAGAATGTGCACCCCCGGAGATTAAGGATAATGGTTCAGTCCCTCACTGACCAGCTTTGGTGGTGCAGTTTAAATCCCAGAGATTATAATGTATGCCACTTTTTAACAGAGGCAGGGACAGAAAGGTTAACATGTTTCATCAAGGACGGATTTATTTATTTGGCTAAAGCTTTTATCCAAAGTGACATACAACCGAGAAGGCAGGGTACACCAGTCCCGGAAGCAACTGGAAGCTAAGGGCCTAATGATGATGTCACCAACCTGAGATTTGAACCAACAAGCTACTGAGCACAGAGTCCTGAGCAGGAGTGCCATACATCGTCATGCTAATACTAGCACTTGAATAAGATCATGCATGTACACACATGTCCAATTTATGGATGCCTTCACTCTCTCCCAAACGCAAAAAAGTACACAGGTATACATATGTCAACTTTATATGCTTGCCTCTGACACTCACACACAATTTCATTCTGTCTCTGTGTCTCTCTCTCTCTCTCACACACACACACACACACACAAACACCTGTATGTCACTTTAAGACTTGCTCCAGCCGGAGTGGTGAAGCAGAGATTCTCTTTCGATAGAGAGGTGGGGAGGAGAGGAAAAGGAAAAAAATATGAGAGCCGTTTGGTACGACTGTGTCATCTGACTTACAGTCACCTTCGGGGGACATACAGCATGAGCTGTCATTTCAATCACGTCATTCAATCAAAAGGCTAATTAGGGGGAGCGAAACTGATTGTACCGGCAATCGGGACCACAGCTTAGGACGTGACAGCCTGCATAGTAAGGCGATTCTCAGCAGCCCGCTTAAATCGGCAGAACTGTAAGCCAGTCTGATAACAGCCAAGAGAGAGTCATTGTCTGTCACCATCATTCTCGTAAAATTCAGACGGAGCATCTCTGGCTGAAAACTGCTCTGAACTGAACGTGATGTTGGCGTTGAAATGTCAAGAATGTTCTCCAGTTTTAAACGGCTGATGTTGGGGGTTTTTTACGCAGTAATTAGTGATGGGTGTTAACTGAAAGTTACATTTCTGAGCAGATGACAGCTCTGGGTAGATTTTCCCCGTCTACCGATCTTCGGCCAGGCACCGGCTGCTCTGACTCAGATAATCTGTCTTCCTCCAACCCTCCCCTCATCAGTCCAGACACTTACAGGTGCAGGGTTGCTCTCATTCCTTTTATATGACTGTTTCTGCTGAAGCTGCAGCCATCGGGTTCTGCTTCTCCATCTGGCCTCCCCCAGTTAAACCGGCTCTCTCCCGCACCCGTAGGTGTGAATTAATATTCCTTCTTCCGAATGTGTTCCTTTCAGCTCTTACCAGTCATTCACGGATGTATCTCAAGATGTATTTTAAGTCATGAAAAGCTACAAGCCTCCGAAAATGACCTGAATGATGAATTTTCACCTCTCCGGGGAACTTAATAGAAAATATATTCACAGAAACTGCTGCTCACTAAGGTGTCACAGGAGCGAGTTGAGAATAAACTCAGAATCGGCATGAAGGCTGGAACATTCTGGCTAATGTATGCGCTTGGAAATCTGATCTGCACACAGCAGGCTTTCGGTGTGAGGATCACATGCACACTCCTGCTTGGTTAATCCTCGCTTCCTCTTTTCCCGGCGTTCCCTCGCGATCCGGCTTCCACACTTCGTCATGTCACTTCCTGCTTCCTTTTCCGCTGCCACTCTAAAAGTGGCCGTTTAACTCCGGCTCTCTGTGACGTGCCTCCGTCTTGGTGCTTTACTGCCTCGATCACACACTGGAGAAGCTCTAGACGATACAGATTGTGGCTTTCATTCCACGATTCGGGCCCGAGTTCATGCCACTGCTGTGGACCCTCCTCCGGGCCAACGGACCACTGCCGTCAGCGTGTAAACAAGGTCACCTCTGAGGACTGCAAACTGAAGAGCTGCACTTTATAAGGCATCGTTATTGTATATAAGGCACATCTCCTGTCCGATGTCAGCTTCCTTCACAGAACCTGTAGCATTTCTCCAGCATGATTTCTTTATCTATAAATTAAAATAAGGACAACTGACATTTTATTTGATTTATATACTGATTTATTTTATGTTATACTGTGCTTGTTTTATTATGTTATACTGTGCTTGTTTTTTTAACCTTATTCATTGCACCTCTGAAAACCCCAAATCCACCACGGTTTACCGCAGTAAAGAAGAGCATATTGACAGTGAAATCAGGTGCCTACATCTGCTCGTACTCGGCATGCAGGCTACGTGGCCCCCGACTCCGGGTGGCTGCATGCCGGGGGTCTGTACTGGAGGGGGGAAGCTGCCTGTCAGGCTGTCCATTATTCATACTGCGACACAGCATGGACACCTGTGCTGTCAGAACAGCAGCCTGTACCCCCCCCTTTGATCTCAATCGGGGGGCGGAGGGTCCATGCGACCACTGCAATAGTGCTGCATGGCACCCTGGTGGCCATTAGTGATGAGAAAAGATGCGTCTGTCACCATCATGGCTCCACTGGCAGGATATCGCCATTATCAGACGTAGCTCAGCGGAGGGTGAAAATAGGCTTAGGAATACTAACATTCACCCATGGGAGTTCAGAGTAAACAACAGGATTAATAGTACAAAGACATGAAGTACCAAATACAAAAAAATGTTAATTTATCCCATAATGCAATGCTGTTTTCACATATATTGGACTAACAAACCATTAAACTGCACTGCGCTGTACAGTCAAACACAGCAGTACAGACTTTCACAATTACAAGGAAATAAAATCTGTCATAATAGTGCTAAATATTCGCTACGTTAACCTACCAGTATGACTGGGAATTGATATGCCTAGCTGGCCTAAAACAGTCCTGCTTTTCCAAGCTACATTAATCCATCTGTTTCTGTGCATAATGATTAGCTTGAATTTAATGTACCTGTACGTACGTGAACGCTTGTATTTCACTTGGTAATAAACTTTTCCACTTTTTCTTCATAAGTGTGAAATGTTCCGCTGCGGCGTAACAGATCCTGAATGTTATTGGCGGCTTGTTTCCGGGAGATGCTGCCAGACTGGGCCCAGACAGGCTGTAAAGGGCTCATCAGGCAGCAGCCAAACCGCAGCACAAGAGGCAGTCGCTCAGGCCTGGCTGCCTGCTGCCACCGTCCTATTACTCATTTCCTTGCCGAAGAAAGTGCAGGCGGGTGGTCGCACATTCGCCTGACGTCCTCCTGAGCTCTGTTCAGGGCCTGAGTTTACCACCACTCAAGCCGCATGTTTGAATGAGGCCCCCTGTTGGCCACAAACAGTCACTACACTAAAAATTAAATAAACCCATTCCTTGATTAGGAGATTAAAACAGCATGTTCTGCTAACCAGGTAGCTAGGTACTATCTTCTGACTGTACTCGCTAGCAGGGAGCGGTATGAAGTGACTTTAAAGAAACCTGAGCCTGTCTTTGCTGCCCCTTGGTACTCAACAGAATGCGACAGGGGAATCATGCATGAATTCCAATAACAATCAAGCCCGAGTTTTGATTTGTCCATCATCATTGCACATAAGAATGGTCACCGCTGCCTCGCTCTGTTTGCTGAGCCGGAGATCTTTTGGTCACAGTGAGGGTAGCAGCCCGGTTTAAGCCCAAAGGTGGAGCTATTTCACATATCTCAGCAAATCAAATGAGTGCTAGAAATGGGCGGGCGGAGCCAATGTAGGCTCCACCCATTCAAGGCTCCGCCCACTCACTGCATATTACAGCCCATTCTCCATGTAACTGGATGATTTTATCAGCGCAGTGGATGATGGGGATGAAGTGCGATTACAGGATGCCCACCCCCTTTTACCAGTCTGTTTTAGCCACCGTGTCTCCATGCGTTTGGTATGATTATTGCTGTGATTCGCTGCCTGTCAGCATCTGAATCAGACACCAGGATTATTTGCCCTTGCAAGCCTTCAGTCGCGCGCCATTGACTGGCAGGAGAGCGGCTCTGATTTCTGTACACATCTCAAGGCGAAATCACAGGGGAGGCTTTATTCTTAAGAGCGACAGGTCGTCTCAATTCCCTGCTTCATGGCTGGTAATGTCCGTGAGGCTGTAAGGCTGTTGTTTCAGACTAACTGGATGTCAGACTGGAAGAAAGTTTCCTCTGAATTTACTGCAGCAAAGTGACGAATCAGGATATGAGGTTAAAGCACATGGTTACTAATGGTTTCATGTTTACCATAATATGATATTTATGTTTAATTACACGGAACATTTTTGAGGTCCCCATTGGTCTTCCTTCGGTTTTCTCACTATCCTAAATATTCCCATAATTCTGTAACTCAGCAAGCTGAGTTAATGGCCATAACAGAGCAGATTGCGGGGCATTCTGCCCCAAAACTCAATCCTGCCCCCTGCTGGCAGGTCATTCCCAGGCTCCCCGCTGAGTCAGTGCAGCAATCCAGATGCTGAGGTCTCCAGCCCCTGCAGATAAACGATGGCTAAACGTTTCACCCCTGCACCCAGAGTCTTAAATAAAGCCTTATTATTCATCTGCTACAACACAGGAGGCTGGGAGGACTGGAGCGTCCCAAAGCCAGATCCGCATTCCTCATTCAGCAAGGGCCCGGTCAGCTCCTCAGAGGGACCTTCCCAAAAACACTTAACCGAGCTTCATCCTGCAAAACATCCATCCTCGTGAATAGGTATAATAGGTATAAAAAAGCTTGGGGGTCTTACAACTGCAGCGGGACGGCGTGCTGACCCCTGCTCCGTATTATTTTCTGCAGAGGTAGGAGCACACGCTCCCAAAATAGACACACTGCCGGAGCAGCGGGGAGCTCATGCCGGCGGGGCGCTGCTGATTCGCCCGTGATAAACGATGACACATGAATGAACTCCAGCAGAAAAATCCCCGAACGGGGTTTGGCCTGTCATGCAGGCTGTCATCCTAAAGGGGACTTTGTAAAGATACCTGTCAGAGGTTTGGCTGCTGGAGTTTTAGCATAAATGTCACCTCTCACCCTAGGTGTCCCGGGAACTGAGCACTGTTAAAATCTCCCATGCTAACAGATGGGGAATTGCACCGGAAGGGGGACTGGACGACATATGTGGCATGCATTGGTGGTGGTGGTTGGTCGGGGGCGGTCTGTGATGCTTAAAAGGTTCCATCTATCCACAGGAATAGTGTTGAAGCTGAGAGCATTGTGGTACCGGGTCACGGTGGGGCGTGAGATCTAACCATGCAGACAATCTGAAGCCAGCTGGCTGTTCTGCACTCGATGGAGGGAGCTGTGTTGTGTACAGAAAGCAATTGTTTGGATGGAGGGTTTCTCAGCCGGATGCAGACCTGGGATTGAAGGCACCTGCACCGGCACCTGCACCTACACCTGCTCCTGCACCTGAACCTGCTCCTGCACCTGCTCCGGCACCTGCTCCTGCACCTGCTCCGGCACCTGCTCCTGCTCCTGCACCTGCTCCGTGTCACCCGCTGATTTTCTCGCCACCTGCAGGGCATTCTGGTGGCTGGCTTTGTGTCATGATGACCACAAGCCTCAATTTGCAAATCAGTCAAACTGCAGAAAACAAAAACATAACATTCATGGAGAATCTCTGCTGTGACCAAATCAAGCTACACTGCAGTGTTGGGTAATACAGGGGAAACTATGAAAACTCACAGGAAGCTGATAGCCACGTGTGAGATACTGAGCCATTTTGATATTCATCCACACAATAAAGGGGCAGCCAGTTATATATACAATTGCAGTGAAAAAAAATTAACATTAGACTTAAGGTAAGAAAGAAAGTAACATGGCCGATGTACTGTAAGTGTTACTGGATGCAAAACACAGAATACAAAATGGCGGGGGCTGGAATTGAAAATAAGGAATCGGCAGGAGTCGTTAAAGGAACAACAGCAGTCTGCACTTTGCAGTTGGAGTCCCGCACTCTTGACTCTTTTCCTGGAGGTGTAATTGCGAGCGCTTCGCTGCAGGAATACTCAAGCACTTTAGTGTTGGTGCTCTAGCGGCCTCTCCTGGTTGGCAATTGTAATTGTTTTCTTTAGGGCGTAACCTAAATACGAGCAGGTTTGAAAGCTTTTTTTATTGTAAAAAAAATTGCAAGACAGAAAGTAATAAAAAAAACTTAATTTTGTCAAAAATGCATAAATATGCCATTTTTTTCTGTATCTGTATTTTCCGTATTTTAAAGATTTTCAAAGCTTCCATCTTAGGAGGCAAAATTGCAATCAATAACTGTGATACTAAATTATCCCAAGAATCCTACTTATTTACTGGTTTATTGTTTAATTTCAGAGGATGGAAGGTCGGTCCCAAATGGAGACAAAGAAGAGGCATGAAACGTGGCTTTTTCTGAAGGCGACATAAAACAGGAAGCATTAAAGCCGACTGAGGTCGGGGGGAGCTGGGCTAGGATATCAAAATAACATCAGAGGCTCTTCCACTTTTGAACAAGTTTATTGAAGTCAACGGGATTTGTGGAGCCCTTGATATTCCATAACAGGAAGCTCTTGCGCGCGTGCGTAACTCGGTCCGCGCTGCACAGGCACTTTCGGCTCTTTGGGGATTTGACTGGACAGGAATATGTGGCGTTTTTGGAGCTAAACACCAGCGCCTATTTCACGTTCAAATAAATCTAATTCTATAAAATTGCTCACTTAATCTTCAAAAACTACACATGAATAAGACTTTGTAAACGGATTTTTATATGATTTAATATGGGCCTAATCTTCATTAGGTGACAGTTTAATCAGGCTGCGGTTAGCGTTTGTAACTCGTTTGATGCGAATTATTTCTTCCCGTCTCCGTGGGTCCCATTGACCACATCACTGATGCATTCAGAAGTGCTTGGAGGTTGATGTTGTTCCGTCATTAACGTCACCCGCTTGCCCTCTTTTGACTGCCCGTTTTGTGACGCTAAGATGCTTGAGTGGGGATATTTCAGTCGTTCCGTTTTCATCCTCATTTGTGGCTGCGTGTCTTCACCTCGCTGCCATGGAAACGCGCGTTATTCTCCTTATAAATGAGCACAATCAGCCCCCCCCCCACCCCCCAAGCGGATCGTGACACCTTCGTAATATACGGAGCCCTCAGTAAGCCGAAAGCATCTGATACCGGGAAATCCCAGGGTAAAAAGACAACGCTTCTTCTCTGAGTAACCGCTTCGTCCCCGGAACAGGCGCCTCACTCCCACATTCTGATAAATAGCAGAAGAGGTTTTGCCCTCCCGAACATCAATATACGCGTAATTCCAGGCGTGTTTCATCGCCTTGCTGTAATTACGTTGTAATCCACTGTACAATATTGCTGCGTCGCGCACAGCACTTCACAGGGCTCTTCTCATCATCTGAATTGTGCATTACCCATTAATCCTGGTTGGGATTCTGCATTAGGCTCGCATCACAGCCATTATTCGGTTATGACGTTTTTAAAGTTATTATCTGATGATTCCGTGCGGTTCTGGGGAGTTATTAACGTAACGCAGTAAATCTTTATTGGTATGGGACGCTTTGCAAGCTCACTGACAGGCGCTTTCTTTAATGGCTGTGGGTAACGTGATTGTGTCTGGTCTCTTAATTGAATAGATAACGCAATATTGTGGTGTATTGTGTGTGGGGGTGTTGGCGGTAGGACAAGGAAAGGACTGGATACAAAGCCAAGAAGAAATTGGGAAATACGACGTAGAGAGGCATTGAGCAATAAACAGTGCAGTTCGGCTATCTCACAATATTACAGGTAAGGAAAATTAATGGAAATGTTTAACCCGTCGCGGGATCTTTAACAGGGCAGGACTGGCCCTCCGGCGCACCGGGCATTTACCCCAAAGCCCATGGACTTGTGACACTAAGTGCAGCTGTGGATTCTGGGTAATTTGGACAGAGCTGAAAATGGATGAGGTGCTTAGTAGGTGGCGTTGTTGCTCCACACCTCTTTTGCCCCTTCTCCGTGAGGGTGGGTTTCCATTTGCTCCTTCAGTTGTGTGCACCCATGGGTTCCCTCCGTAGTCCAAAGACACGCATTTCCGTTAACCATTGTACCTAATAGCCCATGGTGTGTGTGTGTGTGTGTGTGTGTGTGTGTGTGTGTCTGTGTGTGTGTGTGTGTGTGTGTGTGTGTGTGTGTGTGTGTGTGGATGGATGGATGGATGGATGAGCTACACAGCGGGGACATGTCGGGCTGCGAGCAAACCTAATGCGCTCAGAACACTGTCAGGATTTCACCCCCCGAAATCGGGGGGAGCTGGCCCCCCAGTGCCATCGCCGGCAATATTAAGGAGAACCGGGGAAAGCATCCAGTCGATATAGGAGTCATGCATAACAAGTTCATGTACGCCTCCTTTTCTAATGAGCTTTTGACACACGGTGCGCGTCCAATCGATAAACCGAATCGATGGCTGTTTTTCCAATTCCCATGTCTGAATTAAACGTACGAGGCTGTATCAATTAAAGCAATGGAATAAATACAAAAGAAGGATGTTCAGTGAAACTGCAGTGGGTTTCTTAACCGCCACGTTTCCTGACCAAGGTGAAGCATCAGGCAGCAGCTTATCCGTCGCCGACGGTATTTATCGACAGATCTGACAGTTTCTCTCGGCATAGACTGAGCGGACCCCAGTTCTCGGTCCGAAAGCAGCGTGTCTATAGTGAGCGCTCATCCTAAGGCGGGAACATAACACACATTTTGGACCCCAGACATGGTAGTGTGTCCACCGCCCCCCCCCCACGTCTGGTTTCTCGTGGCGGACCCCTCCGTCCATGCAAGACCCTGCATGGTCAGGCCCTTGTCCTGAGTTCTCTAGACATGAGTGTGAATATCTATCTATCTATCTATCTATCTATCTATCTATCTATCTATCTATCTATCTATCTATCTGTCTGTTTGTAAATGGTAAATGGACTGCATTTATATAGCGCTTTTCTACTCCTAAGAGTACTCAAAGCGCTTTACATTTCATGCCTCACATTCACCCATCCACACACTCATTCACACACCGGTGGCGGAGGCTGCCATGCAAGGTGCCAACCTGCTCACCGGGAGCAATTTGGGGTTCAGTGTCTTGCTCAAGAACACTTTGATGGGGTCAGGAGGAACCAGGGCTCGAACCTGCAACCCTCCAGTTGCCGAACGAAAGCACTACCTCCTGTGCCACCGTCTTCCCCAAGGACAGATGTTTGTCTGTCCTTGGAGAAGCCAGAGGTGCAAGGCATGGGAGGGACATGTCCCCCCCCCCAATATCAAACTCTCTCCTACTCTGCTGTATATGAGACACCATGAACAAAGGGAATTATTTAAATTAATTGTATTAATTTAGTCATGAGGGTAATGCTCATTTCAGACCCCCACCCATCCAGCTTTGGTCTTAATCCTTGGGGATAAACTAAGTACAGCCACACAGTTATTGGGTATGGATTTTGGCAAAACCAACCTATTTCTCTGTTCTACAGATTGATATTAATATCATGAACCGACTGTCATGAACCAAAAGTCATATATTTAACAGGTTATAAATTGTCTGTGAAACCTGTTTCAAGGCGGCGAGCCTTTGAAACCTGCTGTGGGCGGCTTATTGTGACCAGTCAGTCAGTGTAGCTTTGAACCCACCACCCGCTGTTAACTGTGTTGGCGTCCTTTGGTTTTGGACTCACGATGAGCAAAAAACTGCAGGAAAATCTCTTTCCTGATGCTTTCGATGCTTTGTTCCCGCAGAATAGCCGTCAACAATTTAGGGAAGACTGTATGCCTTATTTACCTCGCTGCTGTATGCAAATGAATTCCCTCCTGAGTTCAATCCAGTATACCTTATTCCCAGATCTTCTATGAGTCTGGACCCTAGTAACAACCTCCTCCGTTTATGTGTATGGCCAAAACTATATCTATAGCCTGTACTTACTTAGTGAAACAACTTCAGAATTGGGAGACCAATTTAGTTAATTCCTGCAGTATTGTCTAGCAGCCACGAGTTTGTATTGGTTTCAAAACCAATGCCTTTTCCCCTTTTAATGGAGCTGATCTGGGAACGATTGATTTTTCTCGTCTGGCTTCCCGCCAAGCAGTCTTGCTGGGATTAAGACTGCAGCCTCAGCGGAAGTTATTCTACCATCCCAGCCCCTGTGCGCCCCCTAGTGGTGATTCGCAAATTTAGAATCGATGCGACATAAGACATAATGCGACTCTTTCTCTTACAAGACAACAGCCTTACAGGAAAATTGTCGGTGGGTATTTTTGCTCTAAATCTGACACGACTTCCCTTTTTGGATTCACTTCGCCTCTCCTCGATCTTACGCGAGACACCCGTCTTCCTTTACCCCGGAATTCTGGCTTTCCCTTTCTCCTAGTGAGATTTCTCAGCCCTGCAGCTGCATGCAGTGCCGCCCCAGGCTAAGACAGAATGGTCACAGCGGGAGGGGGAGGAGAGAAGGAGCAGGCGAACACCAGCACCTGGGTGGATGGGGGTGTTTGTTTTACTTCACTGCATAATCTGCTGCTGGCTGGACGTTTTAATTGCAGATGCTCCTCGGGTTACGATGGCGTCGCAGTCGTCATTTAGCCTATTTTAGCCCCCCTCCGAAATAAATGTGTATTTTTTAGCTGAATTAATGATTTATATATATATATATATATATATATATATATATATATATATATATATATATATATTAAATTAAATATATATATACACCTGTTTGCCATCGCCCCCCCCCCCCCCCCCAAGAAGACTCAGCCCTCCTGTCAATTGATCTCTAACTACACCCCTAGATGATGCAACAGCGATGCACATTCAGTAGTAATCAGGCTGTGAATTTTGATCCGCTTCCTGCCTTGCGATACTTTCTACTGATGCCGGGCGATGGCAGCATCCATCCAGCCACGCATGAAGTCTCCGTAGCGATCGCGAGCGTAAACATCTCATACTGTTTAATGATGTATAGTACGGTGTTTTTTCTGCGATTAACCAAAATATGCCAAGTCCATTATGTCTACTATACACCCATGTGTCACGTCATATCGGAGTCCTATTCGACTTAAGACATGTTTTGTACCTACGATGTCTTCGCAGGGAACGTAACCCCATCGTAAGTCAGGAGCATCTGTACTCTTTATAACTGTTTATATAACAAACAAAAGTTCTCTTCCTGGAAAATGATGGATGTTTTTTTTGCAATTGTGGAATGAAGTGCTGTTGTTTAAGGATGTGAACTTCATCTTTCAGACCTAAAAAATAAGTGAAAATAGGAATCACAAGGACGTGCAGCTGCAGGTTTCCGATTCAATCCCTGGGTGTTTTCTACTGTTGTGCTTTGGAGTAAGAAAACTAATCTGAATGTGGTTGTGACTATAGGGCACTTGTACCCATCATGTTGATATTCTGATTTATTGTTCTTTAATGTACTTCTCCTTTGAATTTACACATTTCCTACCCCCCCCCCCCCATTTTTGCCGAGTGGCTCCCACCATAGCGTTCTTATTGCGTTTCTTCGTTTTGTGAGTCTGACACGTCGCTTGAGGCTGATCCTACTCTGCCGCAGCCTCCCTGCCAGCCCCCATATCCCCCTACTGCCTGACAGCAGCAGAATGCAGGTAAACGACTGTGCCGGGGGGCCGCCTTTGTCAGAGGATTACCGGGGACCAAGCTCTCCAGACCTGTCAGAACACTGGGGAGTGGAACAAAAGCAGGGGCCTCGGAGCCCCCATTAGCGGGCCGCTTTAGCCCCGGTGTCCCTGAGCGGCCTTGTCAGAGCCAGTCTGCGTTTAAAGTGCGGTGCGGTTCAGCAGCTGGAGGGGTAAGAGTGCTGCTGGAACACACGACCCCGCCAGGCAGGAGCAGAACAACAAAAGGGCAAGTCGCTGGTGGTGGGGGGCGCTCCTCATGGTGCTTTTAAGCTTTTAATGTGGGGGGGTGGGCTTTTTGCAGCCTTCTGCAGACAGTTTTGACGTTCTGCAGAAAGGAAATCAATCGAGGGTGTCTGGAAGCTGCTCGGCTGTCATGCAGACAGGCTAATTCTGCCAGGATCCTTGTCATATTACATATTTCTCTTGGTATTACTGTAGTACAGTTAGCTGGCAGAGGCTCTCAGGGTGGGACACGCCCTCAGGCCCTGATGTCTGTCACCCAGCTGTGACTCTTCCGAGCATGAACGCCCACAGGCCCTGATGTCTGACACCCGGCTGTGACTCCTCTGAATGCGTACATCCACAGGCCCTGATGTCTTACACCCGGCTGTGACTCCTCTGAATGCGTACATCCACAGGCCCTGATGTCTCACACCCGACTGTGACTCCTCTGAATGCACACACCCACAGGCCCCAGCGTCTCACATCCAGCTGTGACTCCTCCGAGCATGAACGCCCACAGGCCCTGATGTCTGACACCCGGCTGTGACTCCTCTGAATGCGTACATCCACAGGCCCTGATGTCTCACACCCGGCTGTGACTCCTCTGAATGCACACACCCACAGGCCCCAGCGTCTCACATCCAGCTGTGACTCCTCCGAGCATGAACGCCCACAGGCCCTGATGTCTGACACCCGGCTGTGACTCCTCTGAATGCGTACATCCACAGGCCCTGATGTCTGACACCCGGCTGTGACTCCTCTGAATGCACACACCCACAGGCCCTGGTGTCTTATATCCGGCTGTGACTCCTCCGAGCATGAACGCCCATAGGCCCTGATGTCTGACACCCGGCTGTGACTCCTCTGAATGCGTACATCCACAGGCCCTGATGTCTGACACCCGGCTGTGACTCCTCTGAATGCACACACCCACAGGCCCTGGTGTCTCACATCCGGCTGTGACTCCTCCGAGCATGAACGCCCATAGGCCCTGATGTCTGACACCCGGCTGTGACTCCTCTGAATGCGTACATCCACAGGCCCTGATGTCTGACACCCGGCTGTGACTCCTCCAAACATTCTCAACCCCATCATTTACCCCTTGTACTGGCACTAAACCGGTTGCCTTAAGTCCTGGCTCCTCCCCAGTGCTTTGCTAAACCATTATTGTTCTCTTCCCTCACCCTCACGCCATGCAGGTCAGTCCCTCTTCCCACTCAGTCTCACCTTTACACAGCTGTATGTTCTCAGAAGGACTCCACAGCAGAAGCCCCTGTAGAGGGGTGTCTACTGGATCAGGTTTACAGATTTAGGAGGTTTCTTCAGGCTTACTTCCAAGTTTTGGCTACTGCAAATCGTAGCTCAGTTTAATCACCACCCGTTTTATGCAAACCTCAACTTAACTTACTCAGTTGATGACCAGCGTCATAGTACCATTTAACACTTGTAATCAGGGTTAAGCTAGCTCTGCTGAGTTAACTGGATATGTAAATCTGACTTCATATCGTACCCCCGCAAGGTATGAAAACCTACAACCACTTTATTTACAATTTATCCTTTGTTTTGTCCTATTTACGCCTTTATCCAAACAACATACATTTCTGAGACAGGATGGTCAGCTGGAGGTGAGGAGTCTTGGTCCTCAGCTCGATGGTAACGTCACTCCGTCAACCTTTGAACCACAGGAAGGGTACAGCCCAGGTACAATTTGTTCCTCAAGGTTGGTATAAAAATTTCATTCCCATACCTAAAAAGGTTCATTCACCTACAGTTACGGTACAACTGGCAGACCCTTGAGGGTACGACCCAAGTGGCAAGTAAGTGTACCTTCAAAGCTACAAATTGGTACTGATTCCATGGTTTTTAGTGGATGGTCAGGGTTAGCTGGGTGGACTGGTTAACAGATTAGCGTGTCAGAGGTGGGTACCTAGGGAAGCGGGCAGGGGTTTCTATTCAAGCGCAACTAGCGGGTGGTCTTATTGGATACTGTGTTTTAATTGGCTATTACTTAATTTATGGTTTTGGCTACACTGTGATTCAATACTGCACTTCCTCCATTACTTAAATAAAAAAACTAATATCTAGTTCGGCAGGCGATCTGCCGCATTGTTCAACATTTTAGTTGATGGTCTTTTATAATATGCCTGTGGCTTTAAATCTCCTTTACCGTTTGTATAAATCAGCGCGTGCTCTTGTAAATTCCTTGTAAGTTCCGCCAGGGGGCGCCCTTGACCCACAGTTGGCTTAGACGCCCATATAAAGCCTACTGTAACTGCACTGCATATTTGATGTGCATCAGTTGGTAGCACCGTTAAATAATGTTGCTTCATGCATTCGCCGTGTGCATGAAAAATGGAGGTCAACAGACAGTTTTACGCGTCTGCGCGGAGCACAAAAAACACCAGTAATTCAAGTTAAAATAATATTCAGCCTAAGTGTGAAAGCCCATTAGATATGATAGATGAACCATTAAAGTTAATATATTATGATGTAACAGATTTGTCTTTAAAGGTCATGCATTAATTTTAAATGGCGATGGTCAGGCGCTTACTGTGTCCTGAGAAGCCAGCAGCAGAGAAAGTGGTTTCATCCACGGTGCCTCTAAGTCACAATTCTAATTCTACAAAAGCTGATCGTAAAAAATGTTAATCCGGGACGTGGAGATATTCGTAATAATTAATTCATAACTGTTCAATTAAACAGAACTAACGAGATATTTCTCGCACAGTTCCCTGTGTCTGTCTCAGGAAGTATTGTGTTGCTGTTTACATGGGATTTTCTTATTTTTAGTTCTTTCTGGACAGCGGGCTTTAGGATTTGCGCCTTTGGGCCGGGGTCCCCTGTGCTGCCCCTTCGGGCGGGGGTCCCCTGTGCTGCACCTTCGGGCGGGGGTCCCCTGTACTGCCCCTTCGGGCGGGGGTCCCCTGTGCTGCACCTTCGGGCGGGGGTCCCCTGTGCTGCGCCTTTGGGCGGGGGTCCCCTGTGCTGCACCTTCGGGCGGGGGTCCCCTCTGCTGCGGCTCCAGCTCATTTGCAGTCTGATAAGATAAAGGAAAAGAAAAAACTGTTACGGCCAGGAAAACTGAGGCAGTTGAATCCATGGAATAAAATTCTCAGAACTGAAATGCATGTGTAACTATTGTTAATATTCTTTAATCACTTTTAAATGAGGGGTTTCGCAGCAATACAACTACCTGGGTCAGTTTATTTTACTTGTAATACGTATAAGGATAATTTAATTCCATATGTATGTGGCTTTTTCCTTCTTCCTTTTCCTGCAAACCGTGTGTCGGCGCTGACACGTGCGTACGGCGGGTGGTGCCCAGCTCACGGCGTGTCATTCTGACGGATTTGCCCTGACAGATCCGGGTTATCCGCCAGGGGACCCACTTCCTCCTTCAGTTTGCACTCCAGCGCTCAGACCGCAGGCTTCAGGCGGAGCTGCGGCGCCTCCCCGGCCGCCTCTCACCGCATACGCCCCTCGCCGCATCCCTGTCACTCCAGGCACCGCCGATCGTGGACTCGCGTCCACTGCGCCACCGGGAGCCCATCGGCGAAATGCGGCGGATTTCCATCCACAGCAAGGACGCTGAGATGCTGCTATGTCCCTCAGCCCGGGTGGAACCTTTTTCCATCTTCCCCCAGACTCAGAGCTGTTTGCGTGAACAGCCGATTTTTGGTAAGAAAAATCAAGGTTAAATTGTAAATGAAAAAAAAACTTTGTAGCAATTATAGGAAACCACGATTATATATATTTACAATCAATCCTGGATTTAATTTTCATGTCTGACGCTTGGTTTGAGCGCGAATGTTTTTGTGGTAAATTGGGTGTCCGTCTTCTTTATTCTACTGTATGGACATGGTAAGGATCACAGTGCATTGCGATAACCCAGCGATCAGAGGCCACTTTAAAGCACATTGCGAGGACAATGCATTGGTCACTGGCGATAGCGCTGCTTCTGCTGCTCTGGAGCGCAGAGATAATCGCGCAAAGCGCAGTTAAGCGCAGCCGGGCTTCGCCGGACTCCGAGCGCAAGCTGCCGCCGTCAGGGCACCGGGCTACAGGTGTTTTCCCCGTGATCGGCCGCAAGATCGGGATTGTGAGACATGGAGCCTGGACGGAGACAAACGGGGGATCTGCGGGGGATAGCGCCCGCGCAGCAAGTGGCGCCCTCGAGGGGAGCAGATTTGGTCGTAGGATGCGCGATTCGGGGGAGCTGATGCGGGTTTTGCCGTCCCGGATTTTCGACCGAGTTTGGCACAAGAGGAACCACAGGCATAAGAGAGGCGCAATAAATAACCAGCGGAAAGCCGTTAACCGAGGGCATAAAAGACTCGGCAAAAGCAGCTATTTTCCCACGGAGCTGGATGCTCTGCTGGAAGGTGCGATGTGGGAACTGCCGCCCCGACCGCTGGCCCTTAATCAGTCCACCAAAGGTCCAGCAGATATGGGCAAAACTTACCAACTATTCACTGCACGAGATGACTTTATCGGGGTGACAACCAACGCGATTCCCATTGACACCAAAGCACAGGAGGTAACGAACCCCTTCTTCCCCCTGACCAATGAGTCCTACAGGGCGTACGCCATCATGTGCGTATCTGTTATTATTTTTACCATTGGAATTATGGGAAACATCGCGATCATGTGCATCGTGTGTCACAACTACTACATGAGGAGCATCTCCAACTCTCTCCTGGCCAGCCTGGCCCTTTGGGATTTTCTGATCATCTTCTTCTGCCTGCCGCTGGTCATTTTCCACGAACTGACCAAGACCTGGCTACTGGGAGAGTTCTCCTGCAAAATTGTGCCCTATATTGAGGTAAACCGTGAACGTTACACCTCTCCAAGATGTATTAATGTTAACAAAAAAAGCAGGTTTAAATGTCTCTATAACTGAACTCCAATCAGACACCACACGTATACATTAATCTAATACTCATACGTTATATTAAATATATTAATATGTATAATATTGAAGTAGTTCTTTTTTAGTTTGGTGTGTTTAATGAATACATATTTATCCACAGCAGTCTGGAACATTAGTTGGCCTAATTGGTGTATTTTGGTCAATATTTCCTGAAGAGGTTCAGAGTAACTCAGTCAAGCATGAGCCAGCTTGTCCTGGGGCTTGAACCCACGTTTTTTTGGGTTTGGTCCAAATCCCAAGCCAATGCACAGGCTATGATACAATGCACCTGTATCATATGAGACCTGCAAGGACAAATTTTAATGATTAATTTAAGGGCTAATTTAAAAGATAACTGCAGTAAATACCCCCCTGCCACATGCACCAAGGGCTAAGCAGCATGTGGAATTGTCTGCCTGTGGTATTGGAGGACGAGTGGGTTTCATCGTTTAGGTATTAGGTTCTAGTCGTGCTGGTTGTTCCTCTCACTACCCTTGCACCATTTTCTAGTCCAGTGGTTTCGTGGACTTTTCCTTCAGTGCCACCAGCTGACCCACCGTCAGTCTAACTGAAGCACTTTAACACTCAAGCCCATGACCGGCTGGACCGCATGGAGCTGATCTGTGACCTATGTGGAGTGACTTTAGCAAGCAGAAGAGCAGAGCTGTTTGTGTGGAGTGACAAAGTGTCTGTAATCCACAAGACGCCCATCTGACATTTCCAAGGCGAGCTTGTCAGAGGATTCGTCATAATTCCATACTTGAGAGGATGCAGGAAATCATGGGTGTCTAAGTGTTACCAGTAGGTTGTGAGTTTGATCCTTTTTTAAATCAAACAGGAATGGATTAAGTGTTCGCTTTGTCCTAAACAGTAGCTTCAGTCCCCGCTGCCTTCCGGAGGATGTGTCCTCTTTTCAAGTGCTGCTGTTTTTTGTCGTTGTTTTCTTGTGTTATTGTCTTTGAGGTGAAGGTAAGACTTCGACACCACACTGTTTTTAGGGAAAATCGTTCCAGTCGCTGCCACATTTGTGCAAACAGCAGTCCGTTATCTTTGGTCCAGAGGCTACGGAGCAGAATCGCACCTGGCTGGCGTCCCACAAACTCCGGTAGAGGTCAGGCGCGGCGAACAGCTCTCAGACCCCTGTGCTTTCTGGAGTATTTTTATGCCTTTCCAGCTGTGATTGACTAGTAGCTTTGGGCAGCTTTAGACACGTCCCTCCCTAAAATTAAACTCCATTTATTTCTGAGGAAATACTAGGCGTTTGAAAATGCATTAGAAGTCCTATTACGGAGCAAAAATCTGATTGGAAGTTTAAGAAAGTACTTGTTAGAAGGCAGAGTGACTCTTGCCTACATAGGACGGTGGTTCTCAAAGATGTGCTAGCAAATACTAGCATATAATAAGTCATAATGTACGCTGTGTGAATAGTAAATAAGCCCCACTTCGGTTTTACATCAGTTGCTCTGCAATCCTGGCAGCGCCTTTACCGCGCCGATCCTTCTGCAGTGGAAAACCAAAGCAGGCTGGAACTGCGCTGGAACTAGGCTCTCTTTGCCATACGGGCTGGGACAGCTTGGTTCCTGTATGTCCTTGGAAAAGCGCCATTAGTGACCCAAATGTAACCCACGCAGGGTGACAGGCCACTAGGATCCCCCTTGATGAGGATTTGCACGCTGCACTCGGTTCCCTATTGAACAGCAGCAGGATCTGAGGAACTGGCCCACGTTCAGAAACGTCTGGCTTGGATTCACTGGACAGCATTGGCAGGCTGTGAGCTCCTGCAGGAACCTGCTCCCTGGATTCTGTCAGGCTGCCTGGAATGTCGACATCTGTCACTGTGTCAGGGGTCTGACAGGTAATGGACCACAGGTCTGCGTTTTTCGCTGGTTGCTGCTCAGCTGGCTGCACGTGATGTTGAATCTTGGTTCAGCCTTGCAGAGGCACTGATCCATCATCCAGGAGCCACGTGTGCCCCTGAGTAAGTTCACGCCCTCTCCTGGGTAGGATCCATTCCTCCTGCAAGTCACGAGGTGTTGGTGTGATGCACTTTTTTGTGGGCATTCCGTGGGTGCGTGAGGTTAGAGGAAGGCACTCCATCTCAAAGTGGCACCGCAGTCAAGGTGCTCAGCAGGCTCTCTCTGCTCCTGGAAAACCGCTGGCAGCATGTTCTCTGTGCATTTGTGGGGCCAGTTAGACTCTCCAGGTGTGTCCCCATGTGGGAGGGTGGTGTGTGTGTGGGTGTGTGGGTTTGGATAGATCACATTTGAGGACCAAATTGTCCCCAAAGTGTGGTAAAACCTGGAACTTCCTTACTTTTGGGGACATCCTTTAAGGTCCCCATTTGGATAACCTCAGTTTTATAAAAATCTGTGAATGCAATCAAAAAAGTAAAAAAAGTCTTGTATTTTGGTTGGTTGCTTATGGATAAGGTTATGGCTGGGTAGGGGTTAAGGGTGTCGTGATTGGGATTAGGGTTTTTCCCATAGAATTGAATGGATGGTCCCCATTTAGACAGGAAGACCAACTTGTGTGTGAGGCTTCCAGCGTATTTTTACAAGATAGGCAGAGACTGATGTCTGTTTCTGCTGAAATTAAACAGCTTGACGTTTTCCAGGTCCCCTTCTGTGTCTGTGCAGACGTCCATTTAATAACGGGATGAGATGGCAAGCCAGACAGCTGCTCTCTCGAGTCCAGGACAGCACACCTCTCTCCACACAGACAGAAAGCAGGGTGTCGTTTCTGGAAAAACTCATAATGCATAACTGGGACGCCTGTGAATTATTCAGCGAGGGATTATTGCTGATTAATAAGGAAAACCTCTTAATCATCGGTGGTGCTGGATGGGACGATTATTCAGTGAAAATGATTTTCAGGCAGAATTCTGTATCAGGAGGGAAAGTAAAGTTACATTTATTATTGCTGGTAAATTTTTTTATCAAAACTATTAAGCAGACTTAAATTAATATTTATAATGATAACTGGGAAGTGTAGGCCTTTCAGATGACGTACGTGCTCCTGAATTAATTTTTATATTAATCAATAAATTAATAAGACGTTAAATAAACAACGGTCACTCTTTAAATGGAGGGATTGCGTCCCTGACGACCGCAGCAGCTGGCAGAGAGTCAGACAGTGCTGACTCCAGTGACAACTGGGAGCGCCGGGAGCAGTGTGCTCAGGAGTGGGCATGGCGGCAGATTCCTGCTCTCCCAGCGCTCGCTGTCAGGACCCCTCGAGGCGTCCATCTCTGCCCGCCTCATAAATGGCTGCCTTTGTTCACATGTCAGTGTTTACCGTGCGCTGTACCAAATCCTACATATACAAGGAGGAAAACAACGCAAAACATTTAAATGTTAGATGTAGATGGATAGGGTTACCTCAGCAACGCTTCCAAGTAATGCTAGTTGATTCTATTGATAGAATAGAAGAAATATGAGATGATTAATTTAAAAAGCCTGGACTATTATGATCTTGCATTTGGTATGAAGTGTGTGTCCTGGCTGATTATTGGTAGTTGGACTTTATTTTCTGGGTGATTAATGGAGAAAATCAGGAAATCAGGAAGCCGTGCATTTCTGGATGCCTGGTATTCTAATATAAAAATCTCGTCTTAGTAGAAAAACAAATATTTCTGCATTTGAGCAGAGGAGGATCAGTAAGTGATCGTATCTCATCTTTCTGTTAATGCTAAACAATTTTTCCTGTAATTTTTTAAATGGTCCGACTATGCCGGAGTTACTGTATAAACAAGACCCGTTAGCAGAGAGCAGACTGGCGTCCATCATGCATCACACGGTTCTCTTCTGGGTCCCAGATCACAACATTCCCCCGCACATCTGACTGCATTTAAATTCCGCTCCGGGCCCTGGCTGAACTAATAAAATATTCAGCGTGTTTACACCTCTCCCTGCCAAAGTACACATGGACTGGGTCTCAAGGCACAGAGAGAGAACGGGCCTTCAGCTCAGTGCTACCCCCTGTCTGTCACCCCGGGCCTCAGCGACAGGTGAAGGGTGTCACCAGGGTTGCTGGTTCATCTCTCAGCAAGGTCCGTGCTGTTGGACCCTGACACAGTCCCGTCAGTAACCATAAAAAAGGTAAAGCTTCAGTTGCCATACGTTTAAAAAAACAACCTGCTAATTAACACAGTATATAAGTATATAATACAGTTAATTATGTTGTTAATTTATTGCTTCTGTTTTCATACCCACGTGTCCACTGTGTCTGTGCCGCCCCACCCTCGCACCGCCCCTGACCCCACCCATGCCCCGCAATTGCACCGCCCCTGACCCCGCCTATGCCCCGCCCTCGCACCGCCCCTGACCCCGCCTATGCCCCGCCCTCGTACCGCCCCTGACCCCACCCCTGCACTTGCCCCACCCTTCCAGGTGGCCTCCCTCGGCGTGACCACCTTTACGCTGTGCGCCCTCTGCATCGACCGCTACCGCGCCGCCACCAACGTGCAGATGTACTACGAGATGATGGAGAACTGTGGCTCCACCTCGGCCAAGCTGGCCGTGATCTGGGTGGGGGCGCTGCTGCTGGCGCTGCCCGAGCTGCTTCTGCGCCAGCTGGTACGCGAGGAGCCCGAGGTGCCGGGGGCACCAGCCCTGGAGCGCTGCGTGGTGCGCGTCTCCCCCGAGCTGCCGGACGCCGTCTACCTGCTGGGCCTGACCTACGACGGCGCTCGCCTCTGGTGGTTCTTCGGCTGCTACTTCTGCCTGCCCACCCTGTTCACCATCGGCGGCTCGCTGGCCACGGCGCGCAAGATCCGGCAGGCTGAGAGAGCGTGCGCACGCGGCAACAAAAAGCAGATTCGGTTGGAGAGCCAGATGAACTGCACAGTGGTGGGTCTGGCCATTCTCTACGGCGTCTGCGTCATGCCTGAAAATGCCTGCAACATGGTGTCGGCATACGTGGCCGCCGGCGTCCCCCGGAGCTCCCTGGAACTGCTGCAGTTGCTCGGCCAGCTGCTGCTCTTCTGCCGCGCGGCTGCCACGCCTGCACTGCTGCTGCTCCTGTGCCGGCCGTTCGGGCGCGCCCTCCTTGATTGCTGCTGCTGCTGCTGCGACGGCTGCGGACACGCACGCTCTTCGGCCACCGCCAGTGACGACAACGACCATGAGTGCACCACCGAGCTGGAGCTGTCGCCGTTCAGCACCATCCGCCGGGAGATGTCTGCCCACGTGGCAGTCGGGACCCGCTGCTGAGGCTGCTCTGAGGTGATATGAGGCAGTGTCAGCCAATCTGAAGTGCCGTGAGGGAGTGTGAGGCAGTCTCAGCTGGTTAGAGGCTGTCCCAGCCAGTTTGAGGTGGTGTGAGCCAGTCTCAGCCTGTTGAGGAGGGTGAGGCAGGCTGAGGCAGTCTCAACTGGTTTGTGGTGGTCTAATGCAGTCTAAGGCGGTCTCAGGCGGTTTGAGGTGGTGTGAGGCAGCCTAAGGCGGCCTCAGGCGGTTTGAGGTGGTGTGAGGCATTCCCAGCAAGTTGGAGGTGGTGTGAGATGGTCTCAGCTGGCCTGAGGTGGTGTGAAGCAGTCCCACACTGTACATATGCACAGATATATCTACAGGCAGTAAACACATGTATAAACATGCTGTCTGTACATTTATTCTGTTGATGTTAAAACTATAAAGCTGGTGAAATGTTTTATATATTTTATGTATGTCTTGCATAGATAAAATATATGAAACACATAAGGATAGTAAATTTGTTTTTTCCTAATGAGAAGTGTAATCTTTGGGGTAGTTACAATACAATGTTTATCGTGTATTTATGTATACAATATAGGAACCTATACAACCTCATTACAGTTATTGCTCTTGAATTGTTATGTCTATACTGTAGAATGTATTAAAAGGGTCCATTTGGCAAAATATTCCAACAGAATGGATATTGAAAAGTGGTAACAACTTATACACATTCCATTGGAGGTGGAAACTGTTTGGCATTTGGTGTAAAACGTGTAAAGTACTAAGTATCCTAGGTATTGTACTTTTATGTAAATTTCCGCATAATGGTTTTTAGTAACAAAGATAAAATTCAATTACAAGTTTTTTACTTTTCCATCTGCACTTCTTTTTTGAAGTTTTGTATAATTTTTTTTAATATACATATATATTTTGCATCTGCAAACGGAATATCTCGTATCTTTGTTCTGCTGAATATGTGTGTGAATATGGCTGCCTGTGCTGTGCTGTGTCTGATAACAGTGATTCCCGTGAGCCTTCGCCATGTCTGACAAGGGCTTTGCGTTTTTATTATGGGAAAAGGTATAATTTTATAGCTGACATGTACTGTACGCTTTGCTCAGAGAAAACAAGGACCAGCTTGCTTTTTTGGCTCGAAAGGCCAGTTTAATAATAAAAACATTGAACATTGTGGAGATGTTGAGTCATGATTACATTTCACAGCTGCAGAGACACGGGGAGCTCGTCTGCTTTACCCTGTCACGGTGTCTTCCTCGGATCTTAGTTCTTACATTTTGGAGCTCAGAGTATGTTGGGTTTTTTTGTATTCCCTTATTTACTGCTTCCCTGATCTATTTCCTGTCACGTTAGCCTTCATTGCTATTGATGTGAGGTTTGGGATTAATGTTTAAATCAAATCAAAGTTTATTTATCAAACGTACAGCAAAGAGCGGCCGACGCTGGCACTGATATGGGAGCGTCATGTAGGGCAGTAAAGTACATATTAAGGATCATATTAAGGATAAGTAATATATAAATAAAAATAACAAAGTGAGAAATATTAGAATATAATAGAAAATACATAAGTTTATCCTCTATATGATCGAAAAAAATCACGTGGTTCTGGTGTGAGTTTCCAAAGAGCCGTCCAGAAATGAAAGGTGACAATTACAGTCCTCTGTGTAGACCACAGATCTCCTCTGTGCTCATGTGTTGATGTTAAGATGTCTTCAGTTCCATGTTATGCACCCAGGCTTACTTCCCTCACAGCAGAAACCAGCATACCACCACAAATTGTATTGGTGTTCTCTCCAGACCTTCTGCACCCGTACGCCTGTGCCTGATATGATGGATTTGTCCATGGCTGCACATCAAAACAGCTTTTGGATGGACACTAATCCCGACTGTGATGCTCCATCACTCTCATTGTAAAGAGGCCTCCAAGCATGGATTAGAGGTGACTTTATGATGTCACTGATCTCATAATGGTACCTCCTTGGGTACCTGACTGGGCACCTGATCGGGCACCTGACTGGGTACCTTACAGGGTACCACACTGGGCACCTGACTGGGTAACGCACTGGACACCTCACTGAGCACCTCACTGGATAACTCACTGGATCGAAATGCAGCCATCAAGAAGACACTGCTGAGGAATTTGCACAACCTTACATTTTAATAACTGCAGTAGCTATTAAAAGAACACAACAAAATATGTATATACAGTGGAAACCGCTTATAGCGATCGTGGTTATAGTGATTAGCTGCTTATATGAATCAAAAAGCTTGGGGAAGAATCATTCCTGTACAAATACTGTTTAAATAATTTGCATATAGTAATCAAGTAGTCTGATTACAGTGTTCATTTAAGATCTTAATATTAAAACTGCGGTAATTCTTTTTATTTACTTTACATTGATCACCCTACTTTGCCTTGCAGTAACCTGTCTGTTTCTGGCTATAGCTACCTGAGGCTAATGCTGCGCGCACAGAAAACATGACGGGAAACAGAGTCATTTTCTCTCAGTGACAAATATAGACTCAACAAAGCTTATGATAAACTGACAAAAATGAGCCACCTAGATGAAGCACGGAAACTACAATGAGTGCTTTGAGACAATTCCACGTTGTCAAAATGCACTGTATAAATAAAATTTAATTGAATTGAATATGTGTCACGATCGCGGACAAAGCGGGCGATCGCGCTGGCAGGCGACCGAGCAAGGAACAGGCAAGTAGGCAAACTTCGGGGGAAACTGGGGGTTTATTAAGGGCAAAGGCAGAACGGAACACAGGCATCGACAAACATCAATGACGGACAGGGAACCAATGCAAGACACGGACTGAAATACACAAGACTGGGCAAACATAATCAGACACAGCTGGGTACGATCAGGGAAGCACACGTGGATAATCAGGGGGCGTGGCACACACGAGGATCCTACGGGTCGGGTATGACAATACGCATGTGCAGTACTGTGCTCTGCTGTATTGTAGCATATTTGAAATATAGCAGTTCAGTAATTTAATTTGTACAATCCTGTGATTTGAAAGCTTTTGAAACAGCTGTACTGTATTTTGAAAGAGTTAATAACATTCAGTAAATAGTGATGCTGTCCGTTTTATTGTCTTATAGTCATGTAATAAACATACAAATGTCAGTTAGATAGTAATCTGCCTGAGACATAAAGAAAAAAAATCAGTTATAATGATCCGCTTAGATCAATTTCACCCAGACAGACATGACCGCTATAAGCAGTTTCCACTGTAGTTTAATGAATAAAAAAAAAAAACACCAAATGACAATAGAAATAATGAGCCCATTGAGGAATATCACACTGTGAGACAGCAAGGAGAGACCAGAGAGATGTCGAGGCGCAGCTCTGGCTTGGCTTGGCTCTATTCATCCCCCTGTCACTGCAGAAGCAAAGCATCTGCAGACTCATTTTTTGAGCTCCTGTGGATGGACACAACTTTGCATTTTTGAGAACACAACAATGTGCATTCATACTTCAAATATCCACCACGTTGGCGGTTTCAAAACATTCCATTTGTGTAGAGATGTAAACATTCCAGAGAATTTCGTGTTGGACGGCGTGGTGAGTGTTGCTTGTGGGGGAACCGCCCAGGCCTTTTAATTATGTGAGTTTGTGTGTCTCTAAGTAAAAAACACTGAAATGTGCCAAGTCTTCCAATCTGATCCATAAATAATGCAACACCCCTGCTCAGCGATTTTTTTGTCTTAGAACACAGGGCATATAAATTTTTCATTGATGGGAGGGGGCTGGTCTTGCTGGGAGTCACAGGGGCTGCGTCTCTGAGAGGAGGTGCAAGAGGAAGCCACATATGTGGGATGGAGTCGGATGGAGCGAAATCTGACAGCTCTGGTGTAGTCAGGGGGTGGAGTTACCCTGCTTGGTCAGATCAAGGAAGTCTAACATAGGCACGCAGACAGCCACATTCACTTGGCAAAGAGGGGTGAAAATGGGCAGCAGTTCTGTTCAGTCCCATGGCCTCAGTGTGCTATATATAAAGAGTCACATGTGCGGACGGAAACACAGAACCTAAACGAGTGCCATTTAAATACAGAGCCTAAACACGTACGATTTAAGCACAGAACCTAAACGTGTGCGATTTAAACACAGAACCTAAACGAGTGCCATTTAAATACAGAGCCTAAACACGTGCGATTTAAGTAGAGAACCTAAACGTGTGCGATTTAAACACAGAACCTAAACGAGTGCCATTTAAATACAGAGCCTAAACACGTGCGATTTAAGCACAGAACCTAAACGTGTGCCATTTAAGCACAGAACCTAAACGTGTGCCATTTAAACACAGAATCTAAACGTGTGCAATTTAAACACTGAACCTAAATGTGTGCCATTTAAACACAGAACCTAAACGTGTGCCATTTAAACACAGAACCTAAATGTGTGCGATTTAAACACTGAACCTAAATGCGTGACATTTAAACCCAGAGCTTAAGAGCCATTTCACGCTTAGTACCATTATTTCAAATCACAGGCCTCTGTGGTGGGGGAGAGGATCACAAGTGGCATGGGGGTGGTGTGGCTCAGCAGGTTACCGTTGTGAATGGTACGGAATGCTGTGCCTGTGATTGGAAGGTTGCCAATGCAGATCCGAGGGTTGGCAGAGTGGTTTTAATGATGGGTATCTCAGCAAGGTCCTTAAGCCATATAGCTCCAGGGACTGACTGGCCCACTTGCCTAATTGTATGTCAATATGGATAAAAGCGTCTGCTAAACAAATAAAAGGTACACGTGTGAGCCTCCTTCAAGCAGGCAGGCCGGCTGGGGCGTAAACACGAGGAACTAGGCTTTTCACATCCACAGCGGATACAATCTGAAACTTTCCCGAACTGAATCCACAAGGCCTCGTTTTTGGTTAGTCGTTGCTCATTTCTGTGTCTGCAGCAGGACGCCTCAAAGCACAAATGATAATCCATGAGACCCAGAATTATGAAGAGAAGGCTAAGGAACTACCAGGAACATTCACTTTCATTGTGGTCGTGATTTTATTTTGCATACTTGGACATTTTGATGAACATAAACAAGGCCTTGTGTTTGTTCTGCTGAGGGGTGTGCAGACATCCATCCTGACGAACATTGCCTTAAACTAGGGGAAATGTTTTAATAAATGTATTTTATCCTGATAATTCTTGGTCTTATAGCAAATGAGGGAGCACTGAAGCAAGTGCTTTGAGTGCCTGGTGGGGAAGAGACAGTACAGATTTTTTGTACTTTTTTTCTTGTTTTTAAATAGATCCACATTTGAAGTCTATCTCGCTGTGGGCGTGTTTATCTCGGAGGAGGCGCAGAGCCCGTACATTTTGAATTTCATTAAATCTTGATGCGCCTTAAAGCTTGCGAAAACCAAACTAAATACTGTTAGAACTGCAATGTATATTTATGCCTTTGTATGTTTTAGGATTAGATTTGTTCAAAGCACTGCCTCGCTCATACAAGATTGTTTTATGGGTAGGTACATGGAATTCTTTCATTTTATGATGTGGAAAATTGACTGAAACCAGTTCTGCTGTAATGTTTTAATGTTCAGTTGAGAATAATGGCTCAATAAACAGTGACTGTACCGATAAAGGCAGAAACCTGAAACGCCATAAAAACTGACAATTATCCCAAGCCATTTTGTTTTGTAGCCATTGAACACAAGATAAACACAAATATCTTGCTCATAGTCTTCATTTTAAAAAATATTAATTGATCTCAATGTTGGTTAATTTAATACTCCGTGGCTGTGGAAATTGAGGTTAAATTTTGTACTATAACGCTTATAGACTACATTGAATCTCTTGATCGCTTTGCTCTACAGAGATCCATAATGTTCCCCTGGGACATCCATATGATTTTTTCCCCTAAAATATTAAGCTATTCGGTGCCAAACTTGAAAACAAATAATTTAAAAGCCCTTCAGCCCAGCCTCGTCTTTGTTGTTAAAAATACATGTTTCTTTCAGCAGCGATCTTCCGGTCCCAGCGGAGTCTCGGGGACTGATGGAGCGGCTGTCCCCCCGTCTGTCTCCGGCAGCGCCCCTCTCCCCCGGCCGTCGTGGGGTGTGCTGCGCCCCGCCCCGCTAGACCGCTTGGGGAGGAGGCTGCAGTGAGGAAGCACCTGTCGCTGGTCCCTAATTAAGAGCTTCTAACGAGACAGACCAGGCAGCACCACCGTGAAGATGGTACGGACATGTGTGACATTTGGTCACCAAGAGCTGCATTTTAAAAATATATTTATTATGTTGTTGTTTTTTTTACACCACCCGCCCCCGTTATTAATGAGACTCAATTGTTCCGCTTATCTAAGACTGGCTTGCTAATGATACTAGACATTTTCCAGCGTTGCTTAATTCCGGCGTTGCTTTAATTGCGCGTTTACCCCTAATTAATTATACGCAGGAAATACTGAGCAAAGTCTAGCAAAAAAGAAACAGGTTAGCTGGGATAAAGTGAAGAAAGCGGAGTATGCAGTGATCGGTGATTAAGCTCGACTCGCATGCACCGACTTACGCCTTTCCTTTGCGGCGTGTAGCTGGAGGCGTATCAGCGTAATTATCGGGCCAAGTCATTAGCGCCGTTCCCGGCGTTTCTACCTGCCCCTCGGGCCGCTGATCACCGTAATCTAACAGCCACCGGCCTCATTTGTTCAGCGTAAATATACACAAAGCTCTAGCGCAATTCTTTGGGAAAAAAGAGGGATGTTTTTTGAGCAAGCTGGCGAGCAAGATTGGGTTTTTGTGTCTCATCTGTTTTGTTGCACACCCCCGCCCCCAGTCGAATGAAGGTTTTGGCAGGTAGGCACCTCGATTTCTGACGGTCCCTGGGAAACGGCGTTGGAGGTGTTAATTTGATTTCTGTGGTCTGCTGGGTCTCACTCCTGGACGTGGCGCCCACCCTTTGATCCTACGGCCTTTATCCCTTTCCGCGATTAACCGCAACACCTGTGGTTCGCGTTACGATTATGAACAAACAGCAGCCGTATTTTCTGAATGAAACTTTTTTTTTGCGTTAACGCTGTCGTAAGCGCTATATATGACATGAAACAGGATAGTCTATGAAAATTACCATGGGTACAGGTTTGGATGTTTAACTTTAAAGTGTTCTGGGTGTTAATATACAGGCTATAATATTAACTCTGGTAATTATTTCCTTTAGAAGCTGACAAGTTCAAAAAGAATCCATGTTTTCAATGCGAATTGAGTACATAATGGTGGGTGAGATGAGTCTCTCTTCTGATACTTAAACTGTTTTTATAAATCCCTTCAGTGAGTCAGAGCCGTTTCTGGTTATAATTTCACCTCAGTATTGAACAGCAATCAGTCTTGTGACTCCGTGTCGGTAACCGTGGAGATCCTGTCGCCGCGGTGACTGCATTACCGTTTCCATGGTGATGGCATGGAGCCACATGATGCCCGACTTCTCCAGCTCTGACGAGCGCCAAGACTCGGCCGCCCTGCCCATCTCCACCATCACCCGTTTCTACGGTTCAGCTCCCACCAAGTACTAAGCAAAACATCTCATTCCAGGCAAAGGGAACAGGCGGATTCTCCGGAAATGATCACAATGGACGTGTTTGAAATGCCTGGTGAGCCATGAGTGCACGGCCAGGTGTGATTTTTTTTTTTTAGTTCGTTTAAATACTCGGTTACTGGTTTTAGGGGAGTCTGGTGTTGAGGTGTTTCTGGGACTCCTGGTGCCTCCTGTGTGGTTAGAAGCATTTGTGGTTTACGTGGCTGTGAAGGTGACCGTTCACCACAACCCCTCGCACTCTGACATGTCTGGGAGTCTGGTGGCTGCAGTATTCTCCTCAGCTGCTCCTTGACCAGCTGTTACTCCCAGTCACCCTGTGACCTGTGTGTCTCCTGCATGGCCCGTTCCACAGGGGGTGCCCTGGTCCACGGCACTGACCCTCCATAGGTTTTTATGCCTAAATCTGAGCCATGGGCCAGCAAATCCCCCAGCCTCCCTATTAGGGATGTTATCATCTCAGTAAATGGTCTCATACTAATATCATAGCAGGATTTTTCTTACGTTATTAGGGTTTCCTGTGTCTGTAACCATGACAACTGGCCAGTACACAGCCCCTGTGCGTGCTCGAAGGCTGCTCAGAGGAGTGGTTATTTCTGGCTGCTTGTTTGTCTGGGAAGAAGACTGTGAAGTAGGAAAAGGCCGAGAAAACTGCAAGCCAGCGGGAGGTAACGCACACGGGGGCTGGGATGGAGTTGCTATGGCGACCGATCACCACCCCTCTGCCTCGATCGATGAAAGCTAGCTGGTTCTAATGTGACTGATGACCTTGGTAAGGATGTGTGCAGTCTGCTGGGGGGAGTCTAAAGTGCGGATTTGTGGGTTTGTGTGTGTCAGTAAAGTCTTCGGTTTTGTTGTTTACCTGTATCTTTTAAAGGGGCCACGCGCCCATTTTTACGCACTAATTTTTCGTTTTATTCTTTTGGCCAAAAATGTCTTCTGTACCTGCAACTTTATTCTCTCCACGTAGCAGACTGTAACCCCACAGCTTACTACAGCATTTTCTTGTTTTAAAAAATCATGAACTTGTATGAAATGGGGGGGGGTGTGGCTTTCCAGCCCTGGTCCCTGGTCTATTAAAAGGAGAGACCCCGAGGGAGTGGAGCTTTTAGCAATGGAGGGGAGAGTCACACCTAATAAAGCAGACGCTCCCCCCGGTGCCGGCGGTGGGGGTAAGGAGTGCAGCCTCCCTGCTCCGTACTGCGGTCTTAAGATCATGTGACCTCTTCATCTCGTACCATGTGATTCGGGGGCTCCATCCTTCACCTATCCTCTCGCCCATTATCCTCCACTTCCCCTTTGGAAATGAAGATGTCTGGGATGTTAAATCAGGGTGTGAATTTGTGCATCTGGACCGCAAATGCTACTGAAGAATTCGAAAGCTCTGAAAATGACGGTTCTGAGTCACTGTTGAACCAGCAACCCTAAACCATTTTATTATTATTATTATTATTATTTTATTATTATTATTGTAATGTGTAAGTTTATTTAATGGAATATCTCTTCTGGCATTCTGAGGCATCAGTCCTTGCTTCATCAGTCCTTAGACAGAATTTCTTGCTCATGTCACTGATGCACTTGTGCTTATTTATCCTCTTTCACAATTATTCAGAGCCGCAAGGCTCCAAAAGGCTCTTATCTAATTTTAGATAATAACGACGGGATCATTCTATCAAAAGGGGATCTTTTGAATGATAAATGTAGCCCTCTGCAGTGCCTCCTGATGTCCCTTAGACGCGACGAGCTGTTTCCTTGGATCTCTCGCAGCCCGTGCTGAGTGACGGATCGTCTTGTCTTTCTCCATTTCTCAGCATATCAATCCTCCATCCTCTCTTCCTACGCGCCGACATATTAAAGCCATTTGTATCCATCTCCGGAAAAAAAAATCTATTTCTCTTGTAAAATATATATAGAAAAAGGGGTAAATTTGGAATTAAAAATTTTACAAAGACACTATTTTCATTCAGTGTCATGAGCCTGTTATACATTAATGCTTAATAACACACGCACTGAATACCGAACCTCCTGATTTAAGATGTTTTAGTGTGACTCCTATAGCTGGTGCCATGGTTACAGTGAATTTGCCTGAGTAAACATCATAATGATTCCATGCCTGTACCCCTCCCAGGGTCCCTGTGGTGATCCAAAGCCTGCCCCTTCAAACATCGCCCCCCTCCCCCCAGGCCTGCAGGTGTGTCCTTCAGCTAATCCTTGCCAGGGTGACCTTGAGATCCAAGCCGAAAGAGAGTGTTTGTTTTTTGTTCCTTCCTTCCATCCCTCGTCCATCTCTGCTGGTCATGCCCCCCAGCCCCTGCCCTCCTCTATCCTGTCACACCATCAGTACATGTGAGCCGTTAATAGCAAAGGAAACCCCCCCCCCCACCCCCTCACACTTCCACACAGTGTAGAAGATCCGCCGCTTGTGACATTACGAGTGTAGCCGAACAGCACAGAGGGGTGTGTCCTCCCCTACCCCCCCATGCTCTCGTTCTCAAATGTTTTGTTAATGTGATTAAATATTTAATACATGTAGTATGATTGTATGTATTGTATATGACTTTTAAATGAATTTTTGAATTTTATGAGATGCCACTCATTTCTGTCTCTTTCTGACGTGACGTCGGATGCGACTGTTCAGGGTGGCTGCTGCAGCAGGCTGGCTTCTGACAAATGACCGCGTTTGGCTGAATGTCTCAGGTATGCAGTGAGGACCTTTACAGACGCACTTTGCTGGTTTAGCACTAGAAGTGGGTAGCGTTTGCCGTCACTGTGCCGCATTCTTCCCGGGGGAGAAGTTTGTGAGGTTTTTATGGCGTGTGGGAACTGACCAGAGGGGGGACTCTGGCCAGTAACACCAGCAACACCAGTAAGACCAAGCAGCCTTTTAGTGTATGGGAGCCCCTTCAGCTTCCAGACTGTTCCATGTCCCAAACATATTCTTATGAAATCTGTGTAGGATCCACTATAGAGAATTAATAGACCTATTTATCACTAGTCAAATGTTTATGAAGACTCTTGCTTCTTAATTTATGTCTGCCATGCCCCCCCCCCCCACATCCACCTGCTGACCCGGAATTCGATTCTGATCGAACCATGATAATCTCAAGTGTCCACACAATACTAGCAACTATGTACCGCTCCAATAACTGATATTAGCCAAGAATCCTTAAAGTTTGATTGCACTCACTAAAAAGTGGACAAAACACTGCGATGCAGTTGATCATGTTCTGTCTGCAGAGCAACTGTATTTATGGAGAACTGCTAACGCTCTTGGAATAGCCAGAGGAGAACTATGAGAACAGTTAGCATAGGCTAACAAGACTCTTTCTGTCATCACATTACACTGTTAAAGATATTTAGTATGTGTGTGTGTGTGTGTGTGCGCGCGCCTGCTGTGAGATCACAAGCTTAAAACCTGTTATCTAGGCATATATTTCAGGAATTTTGCATGCCTTTCTTAGCTGAGTGACTTCTGAATTTAATGCCCAGCTAAAGGTCAGATCTTCCTGAAGTCAGCTTCGAGTCTTATCAGCTTCTGGCAGGAGCTGGGTGCTGATTTCTGACGTCTTTGGAAAGGATGGATCCACAAAGGGTGTCAGATGTTCTGCTCCAGGGCGACGATTTCGACGCCTGACAAGCTCATGTGAGTTATTTGCATTATTGTTGCCAGTTGATGTGCCAGTGAGTCCGACTTGCCAATTCACGAAATCTGACCCAGATCCACGGGTCATAAATATTCCGCTTTTTATATACCAGGCGATTTGGCATCGACAAACTTTTTGCATATCATACAAAAGTAGGAAGATGAGTGCATCCTTAAATATGCCCAATGCCAGTCTACCCATTAGATGAATGAAGTGGCTGCCCCCCCTCAGCAAGCTTGATAGATAAAATATCAAAATTCTGGTGCTAGTTATATACCTGTTAGTCATTCAATGCACTTGACAGCTGCATGCTTGTAATGTGTTCCCTGTCTCACTGGTATGTCCACTAAAAACGTTGTGCGAGATTTCACATGAAAGCACAGTAACAGTCTGAAAGCTGAGTACATTGCAGGCAGGAGCACCTGAGCTGCCAGTGAGAGCAGTTTTATTCTGGGATGTTTCTGTGAGCTGCTGTGATGCTCACAGTGCCAGTGCCTGGGGCTGCTCTGGAAATGTCTGGGGGTGGAGCTGTGTGTGAGGGCGGGGCTGGATCCATGTGGGGGCGGGGCTGAAGCCTTGTGGGGGGCGTGGCCAGGCGGGGTTGGGCATGGCCCAGGCAGACAGGATAGCTAATGAAGTGCTCACGTGCAGCCCTGCTAACGAGACACTCCTAACGAGGGCCAGTGCGAGGCCCTATCCAGCTGGCGTTAATGAATTGCCTGGTTCCAGCACCGTCTGGCAGCATCCCTCCCTCGCCGGACGGGGCGAGGTAACGAGGCAGAGCGAGCGGCACCAACTCTGTGATGTCATCATCATATGTGTTCTCAATGGCCACACATTAGGTTAAGTCACTTTAATCAAATCGTCCCAATTACAGACCATCATAGTCGGAGAGCCAGATGTGCTACCACCGGTCAGTCGCCGAAGGCGATACCTCAAGCCAAGGACAGGAATAAATTGAGACGGAACAGCCAGGTCCACCAACAGAGATCAGAGAAAAGAACTAACTTTTTAACTTCTAGTTAATTCCTAACAGTGCATCAGACCCTTTGGCACAGAACGTACCTGCCAGAGGCTTGGTGGTGTTCACTGTGAAGGTTGTTTTTGCTTGTAGCTGTGGTTGATATTCTGCTACTCAGAGGTGGTAGTGATGGTTAGCATTAACTTCAGTGTAGTGAAATAGTCGTGGTAGTAGAAGTGGAAGAAGAATTAGCATTATGATGGTGGTGATGGTATTGGAAACAGCAGCAGCATCATCAGTAATAGGGCAGTGGTGTTGGGTCAGAGATCGACTGCTGCTTCTCTTCTGGTATCATTCCTGCCATCTCACAGTCAAGCCGTTACTTCTTACAGGAACCGCTGTCGTCGTCATTCGGACAGTAATAAGTCTGACCAGCTCTCTTAGCGGCTCCTGTCTTCGTTGAAGCAGACGACTCAACGGAGGCTGAAGGTCGAGTAGCTCCTTCTCCAGCCTTCTTTGAAGAAGGGGCCGTTCAGCCAGAATTCCGCAGGCTGTGTTTTCTTTTGCATTCTGGATATAGCTAGTTTAATTCATGCCAGACTTGGGTGAGAAACTCCCAACCCAAATATTTATGGAAAGCCTCTCAGCTTTGGATCTCTGGGCCTGAAGAACCGGCCAGATCGTTCTGAACTTCCTTAAATATCACACTCCATGCTATTACCCTGCAAATCCCCCCACAGAGTGTGCCTTTGTTTACGCTCCGATGTGCCGTCAGAGTGAGAATTCGCTCCCCTGCGTGATATTTTGGGTTCTGCTCCCCCAGATGAGCCTATTCCCTTGAATGGCTGTTACACAACCCAAATGGGATCTTCCTCAGCTCCCCGCATCCCGAGTGACGCTGCAGAGAATACAGGATGCTAATTCAGGCCGACCCTGCTGCGTGCTGCATGTCTCACGTGGAGAGATTACAGCCTCCGCCTTGGAAGACGTCGCACAGAGGGAGTGGGGTGTCGGGTAGTGCTGTCACTCTCGATGCGGTGTCCCTCGGAGTCGACAGGCAGAGCGACTCTCCTCTTCCTGGGGAGGAACGAATGATGCTGAAAATGTTTCACCGCAGCCTGGTTATCACTTTGACATGAAGATGCCCCCCCCGACTGAGATAAATGACCCTGTCCACTTACCTGGGTGCAGGATGAGAGTGGAGTTGGGGGGGTTTATAGATGTACTCACCCCCCTGGTCCCTGGACTGGCACTGGTCACAGTTGTCTTTTTCCACATCTTTATCCTGACACTGTAGTACATTACATGCACGTTGCTCTCGCATGTACATCAAGCCTTGTCTGCAGCCCCTTTTCACACTGTCCTCTGTTTTGCATTTTTAACAGCGTATAAGCAATAGAATCAGACAAAACATGACCCCCACACACACACACACACACACACAGCTCCACCCCTGAGAAACTGAAGGCTCTCTGTTACAGGAAAACCATGAAGAGGTCAGATGCACGTGCAGGATAGACTCTTCATGTCCGAAGCTCATATTTAATCCTGGCGAAATAATGCAGTGGGTAACAAGCCTTAATCTTTGATCTCGGGCTGAGAGGTGAGGTTACTGATGAGGTTGTGAACATCCACCCCACCCTAATAGAGGGGGGGGGCTGATTCACTGAGCCGGAGACTAGGGTTGAGACAGAATTATCTGGGTGCCAAGAAAGATGCATTTATTTCCCCTAAAATGTCACCTGTTGATCTGCTGGGAAGGGGTGGATGGCGGTTGCTGTTGCTAAGGGAAACAGGCTATTGCCAGAAAGGACTCAACTATTTTTATAACCTTTTTATGTGACTAATCGCTTGTGATAGAGAATTGGACTTGAATCCTGCAAAGGAAGGCAGACTTGCTGCAGCAGTGGTTTTTATGGAGACTTGGGTGTCAGCGAGCCCCTCGATTATGGCGGGAACCTCAAGCTTCACGGGAGCGGAGCGGGCGATCATGTGCAGGCTGAGGGGACCTGAGGGAAGGCTGTCCTCTGCCTTCCATTTAAAGTTTTACTTTGTTCTTAAGTCTATGCCTGGTCTGGCCCCATCTTCTGTATCAGATCTAATCAAATCCCTTGAGTCATAGCTGCTTAAATATTCCAAGGTCTCGACTAAAACTGAAAGATGGTACATTCTCAGTTCCCATCCCCCTCTCTATGGTAAACAGGCCACATCAGTCACTGCCTTTAAATCTGCTCTCAGAACAGGATGAGATGCTGTACCTCTGGTGTAGTTGGTCGTTTTAATTTATTTTTTACTTTATTTTATTTTCTGTCACTTTCTTCCTGTTGCTATTTAACTCAGGCCATCCATACTTTTGTATATTTTAGCACTTTGGTGTTTGCTGCCGTCTTGAAATGTGCTTTATACATAAATTTTACTTTGAAAAACATAAAATTAATAAATAAGAATGATTACACAAAATTACAAATGATTAAAAAAAAATAACCATATACATCAAATTTCAAAGGTGTATGTGCAGGTTGAAACACGGCCCCTCTAGCTATAGGCAAAGCACCAAGGGCCCCCCAAGTTAGGAACTCAGGTTTCTTGGTGGGGGGGGGGGGTCCTCAAGTAACACTCCACATAGGGCACATAGGGTCCCCCCTCCTAGTCTGTCAATTCCTATAGCTACAGCTGTATTATAGAACGAATAGTACACACCAGTTGTTTATTTTTAGCATTTTATTCTGGATTATAATAAGCAGCGATTTGTGTAATAAGTAGTGATTATGGCCTTAATGTGATGTTAGAGAGAATTAGACAGTGCCCCCCAGGAAATGCGGTGTTAGAGAGAATTAGACAGCGCCCCCCAGGAAATGAGATCATAGCTGTGAGAGCAGCGCCGTGATTGATGTGGAATTGAGGCTTCGTCCGACTTCATCATGGCAGCCGTAGCTAAATGCGCTTACATGCTTCATCAGGTGACGTAGTTCATATTTCAGCTGGAGCACCGGAGGGGGCTGATTCAGGGGGTGGGGGGGGGGGGGGTTTGCTGGCTTAGTGATGCTGACTCCTGTGGGCGACCAGAGTCACATGATCGCAGCATCGAGCAGTGAACAGAGTTTCATCTTGCATGTTCTATTTTCAGGGATGGGGGGGCGGGGTGGTGAGGACACAGCACGACAAAGGATGGCTGTGAAAAGAAACAGAAAATGGCTCTTTCGGGGGCGGGGGGGCATGCAGGAGCACTCTATAGGACAGCAGTGGCCCACTCACCACACATGACCAATACATCTGAACACACCAGTTTAAACAAAGCACTGGGAGCAAGAGACAGGTGACCCCCCCCCAAGGACCCCCCCCCAAGGACCCCTACACTGACTGTTCCAGCCATTTGTCAAAGTGCCTTTTCAATGCAGCCGCACACACTGTTCTAGATGAATCCGGCTAGGTCCCGGAAGCAGCGCCCTGGAAGAGCAGAGAGTCCCACGGGATTCCTGATCTCGCTGCATTAATGTGCTGCGGAGGAGTTTCACCCTGACACCAGCGAGCAATTATCTCACAGGCGAGGGACGGCCGCATGCTGCCGCTCTGTGCATGGACCTCTGCATGCTGCTGACAGCGGCACGTATGGCGTGTGCAGAAAGTCCATCTCAGCCTTCGGTTTGTGATGGTTTTACGCAAACCTGCCTTCGCCGTAGGAGCCGAACGACCTTATTGGCGTGTAAACTCAACACGCATCCACACTTTGGAAAAAGACACGGACCAGGTTACGGCCGCGCATGCTGACCGAGATGTAGGGGGCGCTGTGGCGGTATGAGGCACGGCTGGGAGGAAGGGAGTCCCTGGGGTGACGACAGCAGGAAACAAAGAGCTGTGCATAGCAGACATATGCTGAGAAGGCAAATAAAGGCAGGATTTATGTGAGCGTGGGGGGGGGGGGGGGGGATGTGTGTTAGGGCTGTATGAGCATTCAGCTGCGGGGTTGCGGAATGTCATCCTTAATGCATATTTTCATGCGTAGGGAAATTTTCTGTAAAAATGCTTATTGTGCCGTTATTGTGACGAGAAGCCGGCTGTCCTATTGGGGAATTTACACGCGATTAGATGGTACTGAAAGTGATGATGGGAATGGATGAGCGTGGGAACTGACACGTGTGATTATGACGGCCATCTTCGAAGACGGTGGGGGGGGGTTGCACAGTTTGCACTGTACTTAAAGTCAGCCCTGTAGTCATAAATAATCTGGAGTGGGGGCTATCCAGCATCCCTACTAATAGGTCCCTTTTGGTCAGTGATTTTGCTGATTGGGGGGGCGGGATGGATCCATTTTGGTAGATTTTCCTGGGGGGGTGTGATCCCTCTGTAGATTTTGTAGGTCGGGGGAGTGGGGTTGAAGTAAATTTTGGGGTGGGGTGCAGTGGGTGGTTATTATTTTACTACCTGCCTAATTTTGTACGTGTGTGTGTGGGGGGGGGGGGTCAAACCTGTAATTTTACTACACAGCTGTACAGTGCAAAACAGAGGGTGTGAAACAGGGGGGTGCTGCCCATAGGGGTTTATATACACAGTGCAATGTGCATGTAATGCACTACTGGCATCCCCTGCATCGTCACATCGCAGTCGCATGCACTGCAGTCGCATGACCTGACCCTGCAAGTGTGGGATTTGGGTCTGGTTCATGTAAATCCAGATCAGTTTCCCAGGCTGTTGACCACATCCCAGGGGTAACATCACCCTGAATCCGCCATTCGTAGCAGATGGATGGCCACCCACCCCATTAGCAGCAGAATCCGCACGTGTGACTGGAATAGCAATATTGTCATTAAGGTTTCAGTACAAATTCACACAATGACCTGCTTTCGATGTTAAACTGCATGACCCACTAAAATGTAAACCTACATATGTACATGTGGGAGATCTTGGAACAAATGAACTGGTCTATACCAGTGTCTCCCAATCCAGTCCTCAGGGAACCAGAGAGAGTGCATGTTTTTGCTTCCTCCAAGCTCTCGGCCAGACAGTCCACACTGGGAGCTGGGAGGGAGCAAAAATATGGGCTGTCTGTGGGTCCCCAAGGACACCAGCCTGTCCCAACATCTCACTCTAAATGAAAAGGTATTAATATGAAGCTGACTGAGCCTTAGCTGTTATAGCAGCCTGTACTCTTCTGGGAAGGCTTTCCCTTAGGTGTTGGAACATGCTGGTAGAATTTGCTGCCATTCAGGTTGGGTATCCATGCTGGGCGATCAGGTCCCTGTCTGTGAGCTTGTGTGGCCCCCACCTCGCAGCTGAACTTGCTCCCAGATGTTTCCTCTTCACAGTCACATCACTTGTTGACCAGGACAGCTCTAGCAGGACAGAAGTGTGGGGATCCGACTTGCTGGAAAGGTGTCCAATGGTGTCCAATAATGGTGCTGGGCTGGCTAAGCTCTCCTGTACGACCCCCCCCCCCCCCCCCCCCCATTCTGCTGCCATTGATGCTGCGGATTGCAGGGCTGAGTTCTTAATTATACACCAGTATTTCAGTGTGGTTTATGTGGGCAACTCCTGCAATTACTACGGCTGTCCCAATACTTTTGTCCATATGGTGTAGAATACGTCTCTGCTGGGATAACTGTACTTTAGCCAGTGATGTCAGCCTGTAAATGTAGTAAATGTAAATCAGTCTAGCACTTTGGTCTCTTACATAACCGCACCATAACCGCACCATAACCACACCGTAACCCACTAGGGTGAGATTGTTGCTTTCGGAAACTCATCTAACAGTGAACGTGATTCATACTGAATGTAGGGAGTGACAAAGGCACCTCTGGTCCTCTCCCACAATGAGTCCTACCTTCCTGCCTGGATAATGCTTCTTTGAAGACCACAGCTTCATCGTACAGTAATTCCATTAAAATTAAGGGGGAAGAGGTCACCGTCAAAGACACAACCGTCCAGCTGTGGTGGGTTTTAAAAGCAGCTCCTTGATCTGGAATGTCGAAAGCGGACACACTGAGCGCTGGTGCATTTTTACGAAAGCGTCTTATCACCTTGATTGACATGCAGCACGTGAAGAAGCTTTTAAAAGTCAAGCTCCATTGCTTTTAATTCCTGACAAGGACCTGACATTCTGCTGGCATTTAACGAGCAGTCCTGGCTGCAAACCAGAGCCTCCGTCTTCGTCACGTTAAACACGGCAGACAGACGTGATCAGCGAATGCTAACAAGGAGACGGAAAGTTCCAGAGAACACCTCAAGCGCCTACTTGCTGCAGTATGACCTTGAAAGAGTGGAGAGTGGTAAGTCACACATGTCTTGGTATAGTAACGGTAAAATGACCTGCACCTCCAAGAACAGATCACACCTCAATGCTTAAACTGTTTAGCAAACCATGGTAATGCTGTGGACCGGTATGACGGGCCTCCCTATATCCATGCAGTCCTGAATCAAAGGAGAGGACTGGCTGGGGGCTGAATCCATCTCCATGTCAGTCCCAGCATGCATTTCCTCGGATCCAGTAGCGTGTTTCATTATTTGACATCACTTCCTTTGTTAAGATATAGATAGACAAGTTGGTTGTTTATGGGCTATTACATTTTAATATTCCTTCTGTCATGTGGTTTTGCATCTAACTGGGAACTATGGGTCAGTGCATCCAACTCAGGGTGTTAAAAGCCACACCTGCCTGGGGGTGTGTCTTATGCAAATCACGCTTCACTAGTTAAGCGGCAGCAGTAGTGGAAAATCAAACTTAAGAGATGGCAGATCTTTGCCCTGTAAAGGTAAACTGTGCAGTGTTTTGGTAGGTGGTGTGGGACCCATTGCTTTCTCCCAGTCTCCTCCAATGGTCGCCCTTCGGCTTGGATGTTGATGTTCTTGTAAACAAAGACTGATTTCAGTATCTTTTTTTCTCTCATAAATGTGACTTTATGTACTCTGGTCTTCCAGCCCCAAGTCTGTGTGACTGAAACAGGTTTGAGCCCCTGGTGTCAGGGTTAAAAATAGCAGGCTAGCTAAGCGGGGCGTCTCAGCAGAGATGGAGACCAAGACAGGTGGAGACCGACACACCCAGGGAGAAGCTACATTGATTTTTCATGTGCGTGTGTGGCTTTGGAATTCTGTCATCTCGTGGTCATCTCTCTGAATATGAGTCTGACAAATTCCTTCAGCTCAGTAGTAAAAGAACCACAGACTGAACTCAGGGTATATATATATATATACATATATATATACATATATATAAGTGTAGTCCAGCCGGTGTCAGGTGACTCCAGCAATGGCGCAGTAGTGAAGTCCATACACCGATATACCCGCGTGCTTCTTGGCGCAGTTCCCGGCATGCTGTAGTCTTCTCGAATAAGATTGTCGGCCTGAGCTCTCGTACTGTAGTATCACCATATGAATCCTAAATTACTTTGCGTAAAAGCATCGAAATGTAATCTCAGTCTGCATCAGGCGACCTGAGTGCCTAAACGTGGCTTCATTAATAAAAACAGCATTTTCTGACTCAGGACGGGAGCATCGTGAGTGCAGACAGCGTGAAACTGAGTAGATATTGGGCTGCGAACGTGAATCGTGGATCGTTTTTCTTTGATTAAATATGCAGCAGGGAGAACACAAAATCCGTGTCTGTATTTACGTGCCAGTTTTAAGTAAAAATCACTCCCGGAAATTCTAACTTTATAAATTCATCCCCATTACCCACGTGAAACAGTAAATTTTTTTTTTTTAAATCAACAAACCACAAGACGAATGTTCCATATATCTAAAATGACTCCATTGCAAATGTATTTTGTCCTGTCGCTTGTACACAAAAAAAGTCAAAATCTCTGCCCCTTATTCAGATCTATTTCAGCATTGTTCGATTTTGCTGTTAGGGTATGAAGACGGCTGAGCTAATACAAAATTAAGATATTTGTAAATGTTTTCTGCGGTCATCATGCACTAATTAATTCTACAATGATGCTTAAAATACCAACCGTTCTGAAAAAAAATCGGCTGAAAAAAAATCATGGTATGCATAACTAATATTTTGATTACATTACTACTTAACAGCATTTTATTAATTAGTTATTTCGCTGAAGGTTTCACAGTTGGAGAGATTGATCGACTTTACATAATGCTGCGGTATTGCCCCCTACTGGTAGGAACACGTATATACACGCAAAGCACCAGGCAAACCACGATGGCGATGGTGTAATAAACCCTCCACACATGTTCAATAACAAACTGCTACGTTACCCAGTAAAAGTCCCTAAAACATTCTGGATAAATGATGCATAGCTTGAGGCAAATTCATTTGACATTCTTAATGTTTTTAATCATGGCTTTAAAAAAAAGGATTAAGGTTATCCACAGCTGGACAATCTGCCTAGTGCCAGCAGCCCCTGTGGTCCATCCAGTCATAAGTGAGAAGCTCAGTCCGCATCTGCTTCCTGTCACCATGGGGGGAGTCCACAATGGAGGTGAGCTCAGCTCCATGCTCAGGCATAAAGCTCCTTCTTAAGACCAGCGCCGAGTGCTCCTGGTACCAGTGGGACTCCTTGGCTCCTCCCTCAGCGTGCTGTTTGGCTCCAGCCTGCTTTTCACTAGGTACTGTCTGTGTCACTGGCCACGCCCCCTGTCTCCTACCTCTACATTACTCATGGCTCTGCCCTGCTCTGCTCTGCTCCAAGGACTGCTGACTGCTACGGCTGAATTACCAGAGATCATATGTTAGCTAATTCCTGAGATACCTGTTCTATCACTGGCTTTGTATTGCCATTATTCTGTGCTTATTTCTGGCACATTTCTAAGCAATTCAGCGCCTCTTGCTTCATTTTCTTTTGGATGCCTCACTGCGCTCTCAGATCCCTGTGAGATCTTATCGAACATGCACAACTTTATTTTCTGTAGGCGAGTGACTGAGTGCTGTGACAATTTTTGATAGTCTGATTACGGTCCGTTTCCTCCAATTACACTCTTTTTATCAGGCATATTCGAAGGTACCTTGACACACAGGACCCCTGGGTGCCGGTCCAGGTAGCCCATCCGGTAGAACCGACTGTGCTTACTACTGTTTGTTTTTGGCTACGCTGGTGGAGGATTGGAGCTGAAAACCCAGTCAAAAAAGAGTGTGCGCACTGTCAGGAAAAAAGTACTCATTTGTACCTTGGAGGTACAATTTACCTATAGGTAAATGTTGAATTTATTAGCAGCAATCGATTTGCAATGAAACAACTTAGCATTTTAAATGCAGCATGATATACATTGATTGACTGTGACCACGCACGTGAGAGGGTATCTACCGGGAAATAGTTGGCCAAAATGATTGTGCCTGTCGATACCTCATTAGATTCTCACCAAGAGGTTGATTAGAGGTCTGCATGTTTAACAAGATGCCTGACTATACGGAATGAGCTATGTGAAATAAAATCGTCAAACAGCTTTATTTTGATATTCTCAGGCATTACCGATGCCTGACACACGCAGGACTGATCTCCGCACGAACACAATGCGTCTTTTCACTGACTCTTTCTGTAAAGGTGATCTGGACGGGGCCCAGTTCTGCGTCGCTGCTCCCTTTCCGCCTCTAGGCCGTTTCTGTGGGTGTGTCCTGAGCAACTCCAGCAGGCCTAATTGAATAACTGGTTTTCTCTTTTACTGGTTAAAATCAATGGGACGTGGTTTATAATATGGTCTTTCTGTACGAGTGACCAAGGCGATGGGTTAGTAAGGCCTTGTTATAGAGCGGGGTGTGCTGCAGAATGCCCGTGACCCAGAGGTGGAGATTTCAGGTCCAGAAAGTACAAATCCAGACCAATATTTTGTTTCAACCAACCAGTTGAGTATAAAGAGTCACAGTCACAGAGTCCTCAACTGGTTGGTTGAAACAAAAACCTGGTCTGGATTTGTACTTTCTGGACCTGAAATCTGCACCTCTGCCGCGACCCCAGTATGTCCTTCCGGTGTGAGACCAGCCATCATAGTACCTGTTCGACAGAAAGCAGTCGAAGACTTTTTAAAAAATGAATGTGACTTGAATTTGCAGGATCAGGGTAAGCAGCTTTTCCGGGAAAGCTTTTTAGATCACGGCCTCTGGTTTTTAAGCCGATCTGTGCACAGACAATGTTGAACCGGCTTGCCCTGAGTTCCTTGCCTCCCCCTGGTGGACACAGCTTGCCTAGGGAATCGCCTATGTCACCTACAGGGCGGCCAGCCCCGCATATCTGGACTATATTTTTAACCCTAAATATTTTTTTTTGCGTTGAAGGTGTCATCTTCTGCATACACAAAACTATGAGAAATAAGACATCTTGAGCAAATAAGTCCCACCAATCAAGACCTTAGGCAAGTAAATGAAAGACATAAAAGAGGAAACACATTGTAAGCTGCAGTCTTGCTTGTACAGCTACCCCTGCCCTCCCATGATGTTATAAACAGCTGCTCTTCTGCTGGTACCTAAGTACAGCTAAAGTGGCAGCCCTCATTGAACCTCACACTGCTGTAAACACATTTATTTCTCAAGACTTCAGCTGGCATTGAGGAACCAACACAAACTGCACTTTCCAGTTCTGTAACTTATTCTCCATAATTAATAGCAGTTCGTTTGATGAAGAATGTGATATTACACATTCGTTTCATTTTGGTTATTTGCTTATTTGTTTTCCCTTGCGTATCAGTTTTGTTATTGAAAACCGAGAGTCCCTTCTCCCATGACAGCCTAGGAAAGGTGTGTGCAAGAACTATTTTAAGCCCACAAGTTTATGCTCTGAAACAGAATAATGCTTAAATACGTTCATGTTCATATTTCAGACACCCAACCCAAATGAAGACCCAGCAGCAACTGCAGTAAGCAATTTGCATTTACCGTATAGGCCAGACTCCTGCCCCCATAGATCGACATCCCACCACCCCCGTAGATCAACATCCCCCCGCCCCCATAGAATTTATCAGATACTAGTGACCCGACTGCCCCATTTGGAGGAATAAACTGTCCTGTTTTTTAGGCTCATATTTTTCAGCAACAGAGGTCCCTCATGTCATGGTCGACGCTTTTTCTACATGCTATGTCCCTGTTTGGCCAGCAGGTGTTGCTGGCCATCCTCTTCCCCCCTCACTGTCTTGTAGCACTTCAGCTCTAGTGTGTTTTCGTTGTTTTCTAAATTGCTGCATAGCTTAGCGGGTTGACTGTGTAGCCCAGAAACTGTTAACTCTCTGACTAGGAAGCTGGACAGAAGCCAGCCTCACCTGTTGTGTTGTTTTTATTGGTTTTTCGGTGTTTATTTTTTTCTACTTGATTCTCTGTCGTAGGTTTGCCCTTTTTGTTTTTTTTTTTTTGTTCCTACTTATTCATCCCAGTGTGATATTCCCACTTTGTGCTTTGTTAGCGTTCCCTAGTTCTGTGTTTGTTATTATACAGTTACTCCACCTGTTGCCTGTTTCCCAGTGCTTGTGTTTAATTGTGCATCTCACTATCCTGCACCTTCCGCGATTGGTTGGTTGTTTTATGTTCTGCACCTGCCCATCCTCATAAGTCAAAGTCAAGGTAAACTTTGTCATTCGGACCATACAATTCGAGAATGCATAGTAGAACGAAATTGCGTTTCTCCTGCCTCAATGTGCAAAACAAAACAAATTACTCCAGGCTACACACAATAGAGAACTACACGGAGACTACTATTCAGGACAGAGGTAAAAGTTGCACAGAGTAAATAGTTCTCAATGTTAAAAGGTATAAGTCCAGTTATCAGTGTATTTAAGTGCTTCCCCTTGTTTTACTCCTTAGTGAGTCATTGTGCTTTGTTGCTTTCTGTTATGCTGTTGTTACTCCTACTTCTGTTCCCGGTGTTGCCGGGTTCCTTTTATATATATATATATTTTTTTTTTTTTTTTTTTTTTTTTAAGTTTTCTCATCTTTAATTTTGATCCCTTTTATTTCATGGTTTTCCATTGGCGTTCAGATTTTTGTTAATTAATCCATTTCTTACCGCTTATCCGGGGTCAGCTCTTGGAGACAGCAGTCTAAGCAGGGATGCCCAGACCTCCCTCTCACCAGCTCCCTCCTCTGGCTCCACCGGGGAATACCACTGTGTTCCAGGGCCATCCGAGAGATATAATCTCTCCAGGGTGTCCTGGGTCTCCCCGGGGCCACCTCCTGATTGGACATGCCCGAAACACCTCCCCAGGGAGCCGTCCAGGAGGTATCCTAGATGCCCAGACCACCTCAACTGGCTCTGTTCACTATGGAGGAGCAGCGACTCTACTTTGAGCTCCTCAATAGCCTATATAATGCCGTGTCGGGCACCCCTGTATACGGGCTATACAGTGCCGACGTCGGGCACCCTGTATACGGGCTATACAGTGCCGACGTCGGGCACCCTGTATACGGGCTATACAGTGCCGACGTCGGGCACCCCTTGTACGGGCTATACAGTGCCGACGTCGGGCACCCCTCGTACGGGCTATACAGTGCCGACGTCGGGCACCCCTCGTACGGGCTATACAGTGCCGACGTCGGGCACCCTGTATACGGGCTATACAGTGCCGACGTCGGGCACCCCTCGTACGGGCTATACAGTGCCGACGTCGGGCACCCCTCGTACGGGCTATACAGTGCCGACGTCGGGCACCCTGTATATGGGCTATACAGTGCCGACGTCGGGCACCCCTCGTACGGGCTATACAGTGCCGACGTCGGGCACCCCTCGTACGGGCTATACAGTGCCGACGTCGGGCACCCCCATGTACGGGCTATACAGTGCCGACGTCGGGCACCCCCATGTACGGGCTATACAGTGCCGACGTCGGGCACCCCCATGTACGGGCTATACAGTGCCGACGTCGGGCACCCCCATGTACGGGCTATACAGTGCCGACGTCGGGCACCCCCATGTACGGGCTATACAGTGCCGACGTCGGGCACCCCCATGTACGGGCTATACAGTGCAGGTATCGGAGCACCCCCACGTATGGGCTATACAGTGCAGGTGTCAGAGCACCCCCGCGTATGGGCTATACAGTGCCGACGTCGGGCACCCCCATATATGACCTATACAGTGCAGGTATCGGAGCAACCCCGCGTATGGGCTATACAGTGCCGACGTCGGGCACCCCCATATATGACCTATACAGTGCAGGTATCGGAGCAACCCCACGTATGGGCTATACAGTGCCGACGTCGGGCAGCCCCAGGGGCGCCGCTAGCAATTTTGGGCCCTATGACAAAATATGAGGTTGGGCCCCCCAACCACACCCATTCAGATCTCTGGGGGCCCCTAAAGGGCGTGAGCCCTTAGAATTGTCCCAACTTTCCCCCCCTTAGCGGCGCCCCTGGGCAGCCCCATGTATGACCTATACAGTGCAGGTGTCAGGACACCCCTGGTATATCTACCCATCTTTCTTGCAGCCCATTCTCCAGTAAAGGGCAGCAGAGCCTCTAGTATGTATTGTAATATAATCCGACGGATGGATGGTGCTTCCCTGAGACCTGTGCATTTCCATGATATGCAAATTGGATCTCTGAGCTTTAATCACATGAAGCTGTCCCTCGTCATTTTCTGAAGAATCTGTTCTGCTAGACTTTGGGCCTGGATGGAAAGCCAGAATTATCATTTGGTATGTGAGAGCAAACCGAAATGTCTTTCAGAATGGATGATTAAAATCCATGGGCTGTGGTAAAAAATGCGTGTAGTGTGTCTACACTGAAATGCCAGACATCAAAGCGGAAACGAAAGTACAGCCAGTTAAAAAACAGATCCTGCCCTATTTCACTGCTTAAGCGGTAACCGCGTACAGGAGTGATTAATCCGAAGGATGAATAGGGAAAATTCTGGGGAACATGCATGAAGACGGTCGATCTCGTCCTCGCCGTCAGGGGGTTGAATCACTCAAACTGTGCGCTGCTGTTTGCCTTTTTCTGAAAGGGAAATGGCTTTTCTCCACACGCTGTGAGGTTAACCGCTTAGTTACCCGGCAGAAGAGAAGTTGGGCCTTAAGTGTCTACATGACATTGAATATGTATTAGCAGGCATATCATTAGCATAAGTATGGAGTTTATTACCTTTTATGTACAGGATTCAGATGTAGGAAAGTGTTTTACGATCAGCTGTTTTTGCAATTTTCTGTCCTCAGCCATGTAAGAAGCATAGTTGCATATTTAAAAAATGCTTTCAGTCAAACACCTTTAATATCTGAATTAATGAGACGGTAAAATTGAATGGATTTAAAATGTAAGTTAAGTAAAACCGTGGATCTGCACGATGAAATTGTTTTAACCTTGTTAAGCAGCATATATGTCTCTCGAATTTTATTATTCTGTTATATTAGCCCTTGATAAAAAAAAAGCCGTTGGGCAAATTTTAAATATAGCTGAAATTAACACGCGAATATCACTTTGCGTGAATATGTGCTTTGGTAATGCGTCTAACTGGATAGTTGTGTAGCAATTATAGTCTTTTATTGTACGTGGTGATGAACAGGCAAGGGAATTGGATCAAATGGCTTCTTATGTTACATTTGAGCAGGTATTCTTTCACAGCATTTCATTGCAAAGGAATTTATAGTTTTGTGTGCCCTCCCCCCACCCCACCCCGTACCAGTTCCGTGTCTGCGGGTAAGAGCCGTCAAGCCGCGTCGTCCTATGGCAGGAAACTACAGCACGTAGACCGCACGAAGCGGAGAGGCGGACACTTCATTCACCTTTTTCTTGGACCGATCATGGCCACTCGAAGGCGAGATGGACTAAACGATCGGTCCGTGCGGTTAGCCGACGGTGCGGAGCCGGATGGGAGCCGGCAGCCGGCACCGTGCGGCGGTGCTGGAGACGTAAAGGAGCCCGTAGGAGCGCTGCCACCCTGGATGCGGTTGTATTTTTACGGGATGCACGGAGTCACGCTGGACGTCATCCTGTCATCGGCGCGCACTTTCCTGAAGGACAATGATTTCAGACTGCTGGGCTTCTCCTCGCCTTACTTCTGTGTCCTGCACTCCATAACGCATTTCGCGCTTGAGAAAGTATATGCACAGAAAAGCAGCTTTCGGAGAAGCCCTCTCGTTTTCCACTGTATCTTCTACCCCTCGGTGTACATTGGACTGCAGATTTTAATAGGGAATCCGACTGCGCATACGGATAGCTTGTCGGCGACGCAGATTGCTATTCAGTACATCATCGCACTATATTATTCTAAGGTATTTTACAGGACGATCACACGCCTCCAGTACCACCCCCCCGGGCATGGTGCGCTGACAGAGAAGCGGGACTCTGAGCAGGGGTTGCCTGGCGCCCTGCGCTTCGCCTTCTTCGGCATGCACGGCTTTCTGGATGAGGTGCTGTTCACCTCCATGTGCAACCTGATGGAGAGACCGGAGCGGAGCGTGGGCGGCCACACGTCGCTGTGGTCCTTTCTGATCTACGGCAGCTGCGGCGTGGTGGTGGAGCAGCTCTACGTGCACCTCCACCTGGAGCGCGGGTGGAGCGCGCGGAGGAGGCTCCCAGTCTACGTCTTCGTCATCTACTCCTGGGAGCTGTGCTGGGGACTGGCGCTGCGCCACTACGGCGCCTGCTCCTGGGACTACACGCACTACCCGCTCAACTTCATGGGGCTCATCACCTTACTCTACCTGCCCGGCTGGATCTTCCTCAGTCTCTACCAGGACGTTCTGTCCAACGTCTTGATGCGTGTGGGGTTGTGTGCCAAAGAGGTGACGCCTGCAGGGACGGGTGTTAAGGAGAAACCAGCACATGATATAGCCTATTAAGTGATGCTGTAATAATATGAAACCAATGTAGCTGTAAGCACAGCTCTAAAACACGTTTACGGTGTGTCTTCTAATAATTTGCAGACTTTATACCATACAGCCCGACGGTGCTTTTTAAATTGATAATTCTGAATATTGCATTTTCCATTTTTGGACCCTCGATATGCTGTAATTTTGGACACTGGACGCGTTCAGATAGACCTATGTGATAGACCTCAAACGGTAGATCACGGTAGCATTAAAAGCGATGTGCGGATTTTTCTAATCCCTATGTCAAAGATCCATAGGCGTCTTGTAGCTATATATAAATATCTCCCAGTGTCCTAACCATATGTAGCAAAATAAACACAATTGGTGCCAAATTTCGTTTTTCTTGTCATGCAGCTACAAAAAAAAAAAAAAAACTGGCTGGAGGTGAAGCCCTTGCTGTTCACCGCTTTTCTGAAACAAACGCAATGTGCGTTAATAATATGGATACGATACGCATGACGGGCAGACCTTGCGGAGGTGGGCGCGCCGTTTGCTGGCGCCGGTTCCCGGGGCTCAGGGACAGGGCAGCATGGAACCGTGCCACGGACCGTCCTTCGTGTTTACCGGCGTGCTTTTCGCGCGTGAAAAGGGCACAATTAACCGCATTATTGCTACTTTTATAAATGGGATTTTTCGTGGTGTAAAGTCACGCGTATCTGATTCTAACTGCCTAATCCTGATGGAGTTTTGAGACTTACGGTGGACCAAACCAAAAGATATTTCAGCCTCACACTGTGATGTTAGTAGTTTTAAATACATGGTCTGTTTTTTTCTGCAGAGAATAGAAGCAGAAATTCAACGATTCGTTGTTTTAAACAATGTTTTAAACAAGGATTGCAAAATCCTTTTTTTTTTTTTTTTTTGCATATCTAAGCAGTATCTTGCACTGTTGTATCTCTCTGGGCATGGTTTAATCTTTGTACCATCATTCAGGGTATTGCTTGGTGCTCTAAATGTATTTTATTATGGAATGATGTCAATCAGTTTGATAATGTATTTTTTTCCTCAGGCCTTGACGTGGAGGCAATAAACTTGTCTGGAAAAAACCAGACCCAAATCTCCTAATGTGCTCTTGTAATTACCTGGCCTCTTTCATTAATCATACACGTCTACATTGTAGTGTATGGTAAAAGATTAACAGGTTGATCTGTGGACCCAGCTTATAAGAAGAGACGGCCAGCCCATCCAGGAAACGGAGTCATCACTGATATCGTGAAGCTACTTCCGGAATGTTCCAGCGGATTGTTGCTAAGGTAACCAGTGCACGCCCTAGCGATGGCAGCACAGAACAGAGCCAGTTGCTATTTAAGGGGTGTGGGCCCCTTTTCCTTATTAGGGAAGAAAGCGTTTGCCTATCGCAGTAAACACCCTTGCAGTCGCTGAGTATTTGTCCTGCTTGGTGCCATGATTAGTAATCCAGGAAATTAGGTAACCTCTTTGGATGGCGTCCTGGTGGTCATTAAAGGCCGACACTTGGTTTGAAGCCGTGATTCTTAAACGGACACTGAAGTAACAGCTGAAACGCGTGCTGTCTGTTCTTTAGCTGCTGGTGTAAGTCGTAATTAAACCACCAGAGGTGTGAAATAGTTTTGATTCCTGCACATTCCCAGTCAGTTTCTAGCTGGACGCCGTCTGCCAGTAACTCTCTGCCATTCTTTGTTTGCACTAACCCATGCAACGTTTGTCTCCATATTATTCTGTTATTTTTAGACCGGACTTTCCCCCACAGTCACTGTCAATCTGTTCCCATGGCTTCACAGGCCTACCAACGTTTTAATACTGAAATTTCCCAAAGTCAACACCTCCTATGGCTGTGGACGGGGATTTATGGGACATAATTCAAGATTGGACCAGTGTCTCTCAGCCTGGTCCTTGGGGACTCCCAGTCGGTCTGTGTTTTTGCTCCTTTCCAACTTTGCTAGAAGGGAGCAAAAATGTAGACCGTCTGGGGGTCCCCGAGGGGCAGGTTGATGGGTATTGGTCAAATCCACTGCTTAACTTGGTGGGCTGTCCCATTAGTGCTGCTTGGGGTAGCACTGTACCCCAATGCATTTAAATGGCTTTAAAGTAATTTCCTATCCAAATACTGAAACATGGACAAAGAAATTTTTGTTTTATTTTGAAGAATAAATTCTGGTTGGATCTCAGTTTTTCAGCCACATTTATTCTGGGTTAGAATTCCTGGATATTCCTGATGCTGTAGATGTATAGTTAAGAGACTGTAAGATACTCAAACTTGTGCTTTTTATAACAACAAGCCCAGGGGAGTGCGCGAGTGAGACAGATTCCAGTGGTTTAGAAAATAAATTATATACCAAACGTCTTTTTATATGACCCATGAACATGCCATGTATTCAGACATGGATAATCTGTTTTTTATTGTATGTTCTTTTATATGCATTTCTTACATCCTCTCTCACTCTCTCCTGTCCAGCTGGGCTGTAAATGTACTAGGACCTCAGGTGTGTGTGTGTGTGTGTGTGTGTGTGTGTGTGTGTGTGTGTGTGTGTGTCGGGGAGGTGTCATGTATACATTACATTTTGGTGACAAAATGTCCCCACAATGTGATAAAAACTTATTATTTTGTTTTTGTTGGGACCATTTTTCTGTCCCCAGAAGGTTAAACTTTGTTTTATAAAAACCTGTGACTGCAATCAAAAAACTGAAAATGCCAAAATCTTGTGTTTTGTTTGCCTGTTTATTGTTAAGGTTAGGGCCGGGTAGGGGTGCATCTTGGCTGAACATTGCGGTCACCTGTTCCAGATTAGCCACCACGTGTGTGTGTGTGTGTGTGTGTGTGTGTGTGTGTGTGTGTGTGTGTGTGTGTGTGTGTGTGTGTGTGCGCGCACAGCCTCCTCCTCCCTTGAGCTCTGTGTGGTCCTGTGTGTTCATCGCCATCACCAAACATTCTTTGTTTTGCATGACTTCCTGTTGCAGTTCCCCTCTGACTCTGGTCCTGGGTTTCGTTTAGACTCCATTTTGCCCGCCTGTCTGCTGGCCAGTATCTGTCAGTCAGCTTCTCGGTTTGTGTGTCAGGTACAAGTAGTTAACGGAAGGGATTCTTATGTCAGTTCTTTCCGCCATATTGGTTGATACAGAAAGCAGGAATGGTACCACCTATGCAGTAAATTACACCATGATGTGGTGTCAGGGTGAAGCTGTGTCTCGCACCCCTGTGTCACGCCAAGGGTCTGATCGCACCTCTGTTCTGTGTGCAGTTTACATGTTTCCTCTGTGCCTGAGCTCTTCCTCTGTCTTGACACCAGTGCATCCTGGGATAGCTGTGAGGACTCTGAGAAAATACTGAGGATCAGATCCGGAGAGGAAGAGAGTATCTTAATGCATTCGGGTCTGTGTGTCTATATATGTATAAACAACTTTGTCCAGAACACCTGGAACTGGCTAAATTATGTAAGACAAAAATGTGGTAGAGGTGCCAGGATAACATGCAGGAAGTGCTTTAAACAGGAAGGATCCAAAGCAGTAGAGTCCAAACTGCACTGTCAAATTAAACATTGATGAAGCACTTGCATTTAGCCTGAACTGCTCACATCTGGAAAAGTTCCATTATAGAAATATTTTTATTCTAATCTGGGAAAGGGATAATGATCCATCTTTTATATACACTCTCAGTGGTCAGTTTAATAGGCACACCTGCTGATGGAAGCATGCAGCCTGTTCCCAAATACACACAGCAGGCAGAGATAGCATGCCCACATACTATGGAAGATTATAAGCACAAAAATTCAAATGGCAATTCATTTTGCAATTGTCAATTCAATATTCAACCAGAGCATGCATTTGTCATTTCAATATTTAATCTGTGCATGTAATTTGAAAATACATTTTGCAATCGGCAATTCAATGTGCAAAGTGCTTATGCAATCCTTAATTCATTTCATAATGTTTTGAATAAAAAATAGAATGACAATTCACTGAATTGCATTTCGTTTTGCCATGGGCTTTTTGCCTCTTTATTCAAATGGCAATTCATTTGGCAATTGTCAATTCAATATTCAATCAGAGCATGCATTTGTCATTTCAATATTTAATCTGTGCATGTAATTTGAAAATACATTTTGCAATCGGCAATTCAATGTGCAAAGTGCTTATGCAATCCTTAATTCATTTCATAATGTTTTGAATAAAAAATAGAATGACAATTCACTGAATTGCATTTCGTTTTGCCATGGGCTTTTTGCCTCTTTATTCAAATGGCAATGGCGTCCCCGGGAATTGCATTGCATGTTGGGGAGAAAACTCAATTTGCAATTCCCAACTGTCAGATCGCTCATCAAGGTGGACCTTCATTAACGACGTCACTTCCTTGTTTAGGGCCTCGCTACCATTGATTTGTTCGTTTAGTTAGAATGAGTAATGGCGGCTGAAGAGCTTGCAGCAAATATTTCTGCCTTAGCAGATGACATGGAAATTAATCGGGTATCAGCAGTAGATGCGTTTGATAGGTTGTTTGTGTTGTCACAGAGGGTAACCAACTGCGTGACTTGATGTAACGCCTGAGCTACATTAGTTTGCACCCTTCTCGTATCAAGTCCAGTTAAGATTGTAAGTTCCTCTACCCTCTGTGACAACACAAACAACCTATCAAACGCATCTACTGCTGATACCCGATTAATTTCCATGTCATCTGCTAAGACAGAAATATTTACTGCAAGCTCTTCTGCCGCCATTACTCATTCTAACTTTTTTTTTTTTACGTTTTAAAGAACTTTATTTAGAGCAAAACAATTACAAACTCAAACAAACAGTTACTTATAAAAGTCTACATAACAATATATCACACCTCCTGTGGTAAAAGCATGTTATTGCAATGATATAATCAGCATGTTACAATCAAATAAGGAAAAGTGCAACTAGTTATAATTATTACAAATAATAAAAATAATAAATAATAATAAAAAAATTTAAAAAAAATAATAAAGAAGATAAAGGGGGTTTACTCATTCTAACTAAACGAACAAATCCGTTGAATGGTAGCGAGGCCCTAAACAAGGAAGTGACGTCGTTAATGAAGGTCCACCTTGATGAGCGGTCTGACAGTTGGGAATTGCAAATTGAGTTTTCTCCCCAACATGCAATGCAATTCCCGGGGACGCCATTGCCATTTGAATAAAGAGGCAAAAAGCCCATGGCAAAACGAAATGCAATTCAGTGAATTGTCATTCTATTTTTTATTCAAAACATTATGAAATGAATTAAGGATTGCATAAGCACTTTGCACATTGAATTGCCGATTGCAAAATGTATTTTCAAATTACATGCACAGATTAAATATTGAAATGACAAATGCATGCTCTGATTGAATATTGAATTGACAATTGCCAAATGAATTGCCATTTGAATAAAGAGGCAAAAAGCCCATGGCAAAACGAAATGCAATTCAGTGAATTGTCATTCTATTTTTTATTCAAAACATTATGAAATGAATTAAGGATTGCATAAGCACTTTGCAAAATGAATTGCCATTTGAATTTTTGTGCTTATAATCTTCCATACACATACAGCCTGGGTGCCTGTTCTAATCATCCTGAACGTGATGCAATTGTTCATGCCAGACAGGGCGGCTCCAGTGTTTCTCCCGGGATTTTTACACATTATTCTGTCTGGAGTGGACAGAGACTGGTGTGATGAACAAAAAGCAAACAAACATCCAGTCTACTGCATTTCTTTAGCCCAAAACACTTTGTTAATGAGAGAGGTCAGAGGGTGAGCAGACTTGTTACGGTTAACAGGACGGCCATAAGCTCAGTGCAGCCTCTGAACATTCAATTCATCAGTCCCCAAAGAGGATCTGGAGGCAGAACAGAGTCCTAACTGATACTGGCTAGACGCACCTAATACAGTGGCCACTGAATGTGTCTATACCATCCAGTCAAATCATTAAGAACAATATGTGATAACCAGCCCTAAAATATATTTCTAGTACCGTTAGGTTCGGATGGTTTCGTTTTAATCCAAAGTAAAAATAAAAGAAAACTGAGACTCGTTTGATGGGCTGTCTGACCAGAGAGGAGTTCTTGGGACATCTTGGGAACGTGTATGTGCATGTACAGCCCCCCCCCCCCCCCCCCCCCCCTGCAGGAATGCGTCCCCCTGGTGCATGCTGGGAAATCCTTAGAAATCCGGAAGGCTTCATAATTTTTTTGTGGCAGATTTTGCTTTTCTTATGTCATCATCTGACACTAGAATAAACACTCAAATGGGAAACTTGCGAGGTATATTTTGCGGGTGTATGTTTTAAATTCAGCTGGACTGTTCACTGAGTGCAGGCAATAAATTGATATTCAAAAAAATGTATATTATACTTATTGCTTGGCATAAAATCTATTCATTTATTCAATGGCTATTAATCAAAGGCAAAGGCACTCATTTGCATCCGGGATATAAAACCTCACCTTATGGTAATACGCTTGGCATTCATGGAATTTTTCTTTCCAAATAATTGAATCTGTGTCTGAATGGATTGTTTAATGTATCAGTTCATTTCAAGTTTAGTCAAAGACAAAAAGCTGCAAGAAAAAAAAACAAAATCAAGGTTGATGTAACTCTAGCTCACGTGAAAGTGATGTTTTATCCATCTTTTACAGTAATCTATTTATAAGATAGTTAAACTATTTTTATAGCAGGTGAGGAGCACCTCAGAGAGCATTAAAATTTATGTTGGAGCTCAAACGAGGCCTATTGCTATGTACAGGGACTAATGATAAGGTTGGACATGCTGTATGAATTATGCCCCCAACCCCACTTTAAAAAATTCCTAGGATGGCCCCCAGTTACACGTGAATGACCATGGGGCTGGGGGGCAGCCTGGGGGATACCTCAGACGAGCAGCTCTGCCCAGCATAGCACTGGCACGTAAATTTGTCAGCCAGTTCGGCGAGATCTGAGGCCGTGGGGCTCCCCACTGCCAGGTACCCCCCTTCGGACCGGAGGATGCTGAAGCTGGCGGGATTCAGGTGCAGGTAGTCGTCACCGTCATGGTGCCGGCGCAGGCAGCGGCCGTGTCCCTGGCAGAGCGCGGCACTGCACAGCCTGGCCGCCGCCGTCACATTGGCGACGTAGGGGCCGAGAGTGGAGGACAGATACGAGGAGAGCGCTTCACAGGAGGCCTGTAACGAGGCGAGAACTTCACAGCTCGAAGCGCACGGGCAAACAGTGAGCTGAGTAGCAACCCCCCCCATATGTATTTAATTTATATTTTATATTATGCTGTTTACTGGGATTCCGTTTGTGTAACGTGCACCTTTTGATTTCTTTGCACTACGTTACATTTTGTTTGTTTGCTATTTATGACCTGTCTTGCCCCATGACTTTGGCATTGCATAACTGTCTGTCTGTACTCTCCATGCTGGCAGCCGTATGTTCTAGAATTTCTCTCTGGGATCAGTAAAGTTTTCTAACTCTTATGACTGTAACGTAAACAGAGGGAGTAATAGCAAACTTGCAATAACAGCTGTTTAAACAAAGTAATGATAATAGCCGCTTTAACATAGTAACAACAAACGGCGACTCGGACAATAACAGGTTACATCAATGGATAAATTAAGCACTGACAACGAGCTGTGTAGTAATAACGGCAACGTAAACGGACAGAGTAACGGCAAACAGTGAAATGTGTAACTGTAACATTTATAGCAGCGGCGAGCGACAGCAGATTGTTTAATAGCAACATTTAGATAAACAGAGGAAGCAACGCCAAAGACAGACCTGTGTAATCGGCATAGCAACAGCAGCAAAGCAATAAAGAGCAATGTGTGGACCAAATGAGCTGTATAAACAGTGAACGCCGAGAAGCTGGCAGTGTGATCGTAAGCAGTTAATCTAATATGATATTTGCTGCATTTCGCCTTTTGTTTTTAGCAGAGCGATGTGGCGTCTGACGGCTGTTGGTAAATGCGACCCCAAAGCTTCCCGTCTGCATGAGGCTAGAGAGCGAGGCAGCGGGGTCGGCGATCGCTCTCTGTTTAAGTACCGTGTCGTTGTAGTCGGCACTGGCCCCCCACAGCACGGACCCCGACGCCCCCACGGCCGCACTCTCCCCGATGCAGCTGACCAGGTCCGCCTGCAGGGGGCGCATGGAGCGGGTGTAAAGGAAAACAGCCGCGTGTCGTCGCACCCCGGGTCCACGGCTGGCACAGACACCATTAATGCTTTTATTGTTGGTGGTGCAGAGGGGAGGTCGGGCTGCATAATTTGTATAACAAATGAGTTGATTCAAAAGGCCTCAGTGTGATGGTTGAGCAGCAGCTTATGGTGGAAGTACTGACTGAAAGACTCACCTGGCTGAGGAAGCGCCGGTTCTGATCAACAAAAACGGGCCGGGCGTAAACGTAGACGGGGAGGGCGGCGGCGGTGCGGGCCAAGGTTGCGGTCCTCATGGCCTCCTGGACACGGTGGCGGACAAAGAGAGCCGTGTGGCGCCGCCCTCCCAGCGAGGCAGTGAGGTAAACAGAAGGGAATAGCGCCGTGCTGCTCTCCCATAGCCACCCAAGGTCGTCATTCTGCCGCACCACCTCTGGGGGGCAGCGTCCCGTATAGCCCGCTTCTTCCCAGCCATAATTGTAGCAGTTCGGATACAGGTAGTACCCCCACTGGTAATTTGGCCGGAGCTTGGTGGCCAGAGATAGGGTGGCGCACATGTAGCTCCGGGCCGCGGCCTGGAAGTGGCGCTTGGCTGCGCGGACTGTCTGCTCAGGGGATAGGAAGGGGTACCTCTGGCGAGCATGGCTGACTGACAGTGAGCGATAAATGCTTTTGGGGCCCCAGTTCCTCTCCCACAAGGGACGCCAGTCTTCCCAGTCGATAACGGCCAGGCCGGGAGCCGTGGTCGCAGTGATGTAGTGGGTGATGTCGGCCCGGGCTTTGGCCAGACTGGCCCGCAGATCAGCCCTCTGGGGGATTCCCCCATGGAGCAGGCGGTGGGTGATGGCATCCACCCGTGGGTACAGCCCCAGGCGGTCGCTGTAGAAGAGCATGAGCGGCTGCCCTACCACCTTGGCGGGCGTGGTCACGAGCTGGAAGGGCGCCGTGTCCAGCGGCACTCCGAGTCTTTGGCACACGCTCGTGGGGACATTCCACGCGACCACAAAGGGCTGCCCATCAAACAGAGGGGCGGCGGCTGGCGGAAGCAGCCGGGCAGAGCCGAGAGTCTCCAGAAGTGCCAGACAGAGGACGGACGACAGCAGAGGACGTCTTTGCCACGCCGGGGTGCGGTAGGACATATTTACCCCTTTTGTGTTGGAACGCAAGACCGTGAACATGCCCAATGGAACCTGAATCAGTGAGACTCATACAGAAGCTCAGTGAAGAAACTGACAGTGATGAAGGTTTGAGGGAATGATTTCCCAGCAATAATGTTTTTCTATTTACAATTAACTTTACCTAGAGCAACATGTACATTTCTTTGAAAAGGCAACGACATACAGTCTCTGGAACAATTGGGTTTAAGGGCCTTGCTGAGGGACCAAGCAGTGAAATAATTTTTATCAACTCTGGGATTTGAAGTGGCGATCGTACAACTGCAGACACAGCACCCACTGCTCTAAATTCCACTTTAAAATAGTAAGCGCACTTCACCTGGCTCTCCTGTTCCTCTGACAAGGCCTGTTCGTTACGCACGAGGAGCAGGGTTTCTCAATACAGTGCTACTGTTCGACAGAACTGGCTCTGCCTGCGTCCGTCCCGGCTCGGTCACGATCGGCGCGAGGGATCCACTGACAGAACAGACGAGGATGAATACAGTACCTGAGCATCTCTCCGGCTCGCTGTGTCGCTCGGCCATTTCGGGGGGATGGAGAACGCCTCGATCCACGCAGGCGGTCTGAGCAAGCAGACTTACATCGCCACCGGCAGCAACCGAATGAACCGCTGGCCAGAAACAAGCCTATTTTTGACCCCCATGCTTGGGTGGCGGCCGTTATACCTCCCCCCCAGCCCACCCCTCAGCTGCTTACGCTTGGGTATGGGTTGGGCGTTGTTATGATCGAGACATGATGCCAAGTTTATCTTGGAGCTGCAGAGGAATAAGCACCATGGTGTCATGTTGTGGTTTGTCGACCGGTTCACCCTGAACGGGATGGAGCGAGGCTGGAAACAAGATGCTGTGAAGAGACACGTGTGTCAGGCCGTCATTAGCTACATGGGAAACGTGACAGAGGCTGCTTTGTGTTGCTGTCTCTCGCCCTGGCTGGGACAGATTGACAGGCTTTCCGCACTCATGTACTCTTGTGTCGATCACCGTTTGTTTCAGCTGACGGGAGCGCCAGCCGACGTGAGTCACTGTAGCATAGGGGTGCAAAAAGTTGCAGCTGTGGATACCGGCGGGGGGGGTAAAAACAGTAAAATCAGGATCCCGTGGCCTGAGTTTTCCGCCAGCGAGGAATGTTGACACGGAAGTTTGAATGTATAAAGTGAAGAGGACGGCTTCTTGCCAACGTAAAGCTAACGTCAGTGTAATGTTATCGTGCCGAACCTTCGAAAGGATGTTTGGGTCGGTAACCTAACGTCAGCGTAACGTTGACATGCTGCACCTTCGTGTGGACGTTTAGGTCGGACACTTAATATCAGTATAACATTGACAAGCTAAACTTCCAGATGGACGTTCGGGTCGGTAACCTGACGTCAGCGTGACGTTAGCGTGCCACGCCTCCGGACGGACGTTCGGGTTGGTAACCTATGAGGAAAGGGCGCAGGACCCTGGGAAAATCATTGTCAAATAAGAGAATAGTAGTGAACTGAATGAAAACTTGGGATGGCATTTTAGTGCCTCTGGTGTATATGTTTGTCAACTGGCTTCACGTGTGGCTCAGGTGCCAATGGACACACAAATATACCCCACAAATCCCACCCATTCATTCACAAACTGTTTATCCTATATTCTATCAAGGCAGGAATACACACTGGATGGGCTGCGTGTCCATCATAGACCACACACATGTCACATACAGAGGTCGACGCTAGGGGGAGCTCATGGGTGCCAGTTCGTCTACCTGCATGTTGTGGAACAACGAGGGAAAAACCCATGTGACACAGTTAGCACATGCAAACTCTACACACACACACACACACACTAAATTCAGGCGACGGGATCCTAATAAGAAATTAACCAAAATAAATTATAAATAATTTCCGTACTGATGCTACAGAAATTGCCGTATTCTCTTGTAATTTTGTAATACCGCAGGCAGGCCTACATGTACTTTCTGAACAACAATCTGCCATCCGTTTGGTACTTTTAATATTTAATAACAGACTAAAAACAAACTCTTCTTTTTAAAAAGTATGTGTTGCCGGAATATACTAAAGATGGGACAACCTCCATTGCGCAAGGCGCAGGCAGCGAGGAGCAGGACGAGCGCAGGCGAAGCCCTGGCGGTTGTCGCTCCCGAGGTCCGGCGCCGGTCGCACCGATCCCCGCCGTATCCCCGGTAACAGCGGCAGCGAAAGCGCTCGGCGAGTAGCCTGCGCTCGGCCGGCGAATGCGCGCCCGTGACGGTGAAGCCTCCGTCCGCGGCGGCCGCAATGCGGTAGGAGGCACCGCTGAGGTGCAGGTAGTGCGGCGCCTCCGGGTCCCTCCGTGCGCAGCGGCCGCTGCTCCTGCACAGTAGACGGCTGCACAGCTCCGCCGCCCGAGTCACGTTGGCGATGTAGCGGCCCAGCTGGCGGTGCACGAAGGATTTCACCTTCAGGCAGCTGCGCTAGGAAGATGATTACAGAGAAGCGGTCGTTTTACGGAATAAATCAAGTTTAGCAAAACTTTCTAATTAAAAAATGTAGCAAATAGGTTACTTTAATAGAAGATTAAAAACTTGGGGGTCTGTAATGACCCATAAAATGTAAATATTTTATACAAATTTCAGAGTAACTTTTAATTATAATGATCTGATATAATGATGAAAGCAGACTGGCACATTGATATCGCAGGTACAAGATAATGAGATGAAGTGGCAACCACACGTAAGAGCGGAGAACATTACGTAACTCTATTTTACGCGTGCTGTCTAACGGAGAATATGCTATTCTGATAGGTATGCTAAAATGTCAGAACGCCGGGTCTGTATTTACCCATGTTGGGGCAACTAAGGTGGAATTGGCCCGGCTGAGGGACACTTACTCTGGAGGATGTCATCTTGAGGTCACCCCAGATCACGAAGCCGGCCGCACCCAGGGCAGCGCTCTCGCCAATGGTGTGGATCAGATCCTTCTGGAAAGATTGCAGAATGGTACTCAAACTGGTGTTTTGCTGGTAAGCAAACACAAATAAGGGGTCTTCTTGTTTTTACTTTAAATGTTGACCTTCTAACGCGAAACGACTAAAGCGAACATTAAAAATGAATATTTAACATAATGGGCTCTACTGCCCTCTTCTGTTCAAGGTTGATAATTTACTTATTTCTACTTTTGTTGTTATGAACGTATATGGTTCCTTTATTAAGATATTGATTGTTGTATATTATGAATTCTTTGGATTTCAGTTGCAAAATTTGCGGGGGTATTTTTTTATTTGACTTGTACAAAAATTAACGTAGCAGGGCTGCATGTGTCAGACTGTAAACCACAGTTCCCCAATTCCGGTCCTAGAGGGCCGGTATGCAACGCAGTTTGTAGATTTTCCTGCTGAAACATATCAACTGATTTTCAGGGTGTTCCATGACCGGATCTGAGGAACTCTGCTGTAAACTACTCACTCACTTTTTCTGTGAAATATACAAACGTTATAACTGTATTTATTTGATATAGTGAAGTCGAGTGACGTTTTCCAAGTCAGTTTTACCTCACCATGACTATGTTGTTAATTAATATATTAATTATGTACCCTGTTATGACGATTTGGTCGAGTGTTGAAGCGCCACATTTCAGCTGGACTGCATTGTTTATCCACAAGATGGTGCTATTGGACTCTCTCTAAGCCAGGGGTCAGCGTACCTTCTGCAAAACACCTTTCTCGGCAATGATGAACAGCAGAATATTTCCAGGCAACTGCTGGAAAAACGGTGTGACTTTTGAATGCGCTGCTCTTACACAGACACGTGTTTAGTGATGGGGCCTGTTATGTTTTTTTTTACCCTCCAGTGGCGTTCTGCTCCTGTCATCTTAAAGCAACTGCCTATTCACTTTTCACCAGAGGTGGTGCTCGCACTAGTTTGGTGATGTGATTTTTACCATGGTGAGGAAGGCCAGAGGTTCATCCCGGTAGCACAGACGTGTGTAGACAAAGACGGGCAGCTCGTAGTCCAGGGACGGGAGGCCGGCGATGCGCAGAGACTCACGCACCCGGCACCGGGAGAAGTGCAGGTTGCTGGGGCTGTCTGTGTGGCGCCTTCTAATGGCCACGGAGGGGAATAGCGCCGTGCTGCTGTTCCACAGCCACAGGAGCTCGTCGTTGCGTATACTCTCCAGCAGGGGGCAGGAGCCTGTGTAGTTACGCTCGTGCAGGTGGTAATTGTGGCAGTCGGGGTAGAGGTAGAAACCCCAGAGGCCTAGGGGCCGAGTGAGCGTGCCCAGTTGCAGAGTCTCTCTCATGAAGGCTGTGGCGCTGTCCTCGAACCCGTGCCTCGCCAGCTCCTCCACCTCAGCCTCCGTCACGTTGACGTAAGTCCCCTGGATCAGCTCCCGTGATTTTCTGCGGTAGATGTCCTTCAGGTGCCAGTTACGACTCCACTGCGGTCGCCAGTACTCCCAGTCGATGACAGCCAGGCCACTGAAGTCTCCAGAAGGGATATAATGACGGATGTCCTGACTGGCCTTGCGCAGGTGGGACTCCAGGCTGCAGTTCTGTGGGAGGCCGCCGTTGACGGGGGTGCCCTGCTCCGTGTAGAAGGGGTAATAGCCCAGCCGGTTGGCATAGAAGATGGTGACATCCTGGCCCGTCTTCACGGCACGGGGGCTACCATGCATGTGGAAGATCTTAAGGTCGATGCTCACGTTGTATCGGGTGGTGCAAACGTCCAAGGGGGCATTCCAGGCTGCCACAAAAGGCTTGCGGCCAATCAGAGGGAGCTGGGCTGGCTTGGCTGGGAAGGAGGGCGGGATCAGGCAAATCAGCCATATGCAGGTCAGTGAGGAGGCAGCAGGGATAGGCTGGTGAAACGTGCCACTCACCAATCCCCAGTGCATCCTGTTTCTACTCCTCCTTCCTCAGGCATTCTGTCAATGAACAGTTGGCATGATTTAGTCTAAAAGGCTAAGAATTGCAGAGAATCACCCTAGTCCTATTTGAAGTCAAGTCTGAAATTTGAAAGTTAAGAAACACATTGAGACAGCTATAGAAAACATATTTGGCTGCTACATTTAGCAATAACCAAATAATCGTAACGTAAGTTCCCATATCATCGAAAAACAGATCAGCAAATAAATGAAGTTTCTTTCCTCTGTTAACTTTCATTGAGTCCTCAGGTTTAGTGCAATGTTTCATTTTAGTGGCTAGACTGGATGGTATAATTATGGTATAATCCATGTAATATTCCTTAACGTGTGCACTGGAACATTTTTAAATTCATAGAAGCACTACTGACGCTAGAGCAGGCAGGTTTCTGGAAGGATCTGGAAGCTGGGGAGGGGGGGGGGGGGTTAGGGTTAGGAATGTTGCAGTAGGGTGTTCACAATGGAGCAAGGCATGACGGGTGAAGCAGCTGAGATGGAGGCCGTTTGTAGGACAGGACATCGCTGCAACCTGTCGATTTTTCAGTGTCAGTTTTCCGCAAGCATTATTAAAGCCTGATAAATTGGGAGAGCAGGAGAGTGTAGGCCTACTGGAGCACATAAGCAGACTGCTTGCAAAAGGACGGCTCTCTGAAATGTAAAACCTCCCACATGTGCCCAGGCAGTGTAGAAATAAGCCGTTTCCTATTTAAACAGCCTCCCAGCTGAGCTCACAGGCAAAATTGTACCTCCAGTGACGTCTACTGCATGTTCTGTCGTTTTACCACCAGGTGGCAGCGCTAGCTGTATAAACATTTACATAGGCGTGTGCCTCTAAGCAGTAATTTAAATCCTGAGCCATATCTGGGCTGATGATTATAGTCGGAGAGATAATTATGGAGATGGAGACCATGAACAGAAAAAGTCCTCTGGATGAATGAAACGGCTTAGGATGAACTTTCTCGTGTTACGGTACAGATCAAGTCACTTCAATAGTTTAATACCTGATAATATCCCATAATAAATTTACTCCATTATTTGCATTGAAACATGGTATTACGTGGTCTATGGATCTTTGATAAAATATCTGAACTATTTATTATTGAATTGTTGCTATATGTAGAATTAATTACCACTTTGTCTTTCAATGTAAAACTGTGCCCATCATGCTTATGGATCTATGTAGATTCCACATTAAGTGTGGCATGTGGGTGATGGAAGTACTGACTGAAATTACTTTAAAATTAGTTTAAATTGTTACCCAGGTACCCATTACTGTTAAAAGTTGAGTAAAATGCCCATTTTAAAAAAAAACCATTTCTTTTTGTGAAACCGAGGTTACAGCAGTCTTCTCACACCTGTTTCTAGAACTTTCTGGATGTGTAGTTTCAGTGCAGGAGTCTGACGTCAGGTGGGCGTGTCTTACCTGCGGAGTCGCATGCATCGGTGCAGGTTCTCCTGCCAGACGGGGGGGGCTGCCCAGAAGCTTTGCGGTCCTGCTATTCCAGCAAGTCGGGCAGGGCCAGCGGGCGTCGCCCTTTTATACTCACTACCAGTGGCGGGGGGGGGGGGGGGGGGGGGGGACTGGGCGGGGGGAGGCAGGAGGAGAAAGTAGAGTGGGAGCGTTTCCTGACAGCGGATGGAGACGGAACCACAGCGACGGGATTAGAGAGCGGCGATCGGCATGGCAGGTGGGACACCCGCCAAAACCCCCCAAGCACATCCTGCCCCATCCCACACTTGTCCCAGCACACCTTGCAGGGGGTGTGGAGGGACTCATAGACTCAGTGGCCATTTAGTTCTGATGTATTGGGAATACTGGGAAGTGCGGTGCTGCCGATATTCTAGACAAATTCACTGCATGGCTCTGCAGTTAGGTCTCTGTGCCTGCGACGGGAAGGAGGTCAGTCCGAATCTCGTGCTCTGTAATATAAAATTTTCATACCGTTTCCTCTCTAGTACATATAAAGCAATTTCCTCAGCATGTTTAATATCTTTCTCACTGTGTCACCTAATATCAGAATGCCGTCCTTTATCTGTACAATGTTTAAGTCAGTGTCTCCCAATCTGCTCCACGGGGACCTGCAGACAGTCTACATTTTTGCTCCCCCTGGGAGGGAGCAAAAACATGGACCATCTGTGGGTCCCCAAGGACTGGGTTGGGAATCACTGATCTAGGCGATTTACAATCTGCAGGCTACATACCACAGCACAGAGAGCATAGAGGTATGCACTCAGTGAACGACACGATCGCAGGGGTACTGGCAGATATCTCTCAGCATGCTGGGACGTGCTTGATCACACCAACCGCAAGTTAACCCGTGGGTGGGAGAAACCTTCAAAGTTCCTTTCTGTGATTGTGACCTGGTAATCCAGGTTGTAATATCAACTAGGCTGAGAAGAAGGTGCTGTCAGTGACCCGTGTTAGTGCTGGCGTCTCTTGTTTACTGACCATGTCGCTTTGTTCCGTGTATCTGGTTTTGAAGTTTATCTTTCTTTTTAGCAGCTATCATAAGCTTTGTGTCCGGTGTGAAAATCTCAATAACGTTTCAGGAAATGTATATAAGCGCTGAAGAGACTGAATCGGAAACACCGTGGTAGGAAGGCAGTGCATTTCAGCTGTACATCAGCGTGAAAGGTCCTGATTTGGCCTGACGTCGCTTCCCCGTGGGACTCGGCTCTGAGTGGTCAGTTCCCCTGTCTGCTAGGTTTTCGGGACTTAGATGGGGATCCATCTGCTGTTTCCATGGGAACCTGTTCCTACAGGTAGTTGGATCTTTTTCTGCTCTCCTTTCTATCTGTATATATTCCTATTCATACACTGTCCACCATGCCCACTGTATATATTCCTATTCATACACTGCCCACCATGCCCACTGTATATATTCCTATTCATACACTGTCCACCATGCCCACTGTATATATTCCTATTCATACACTGCTCACCATGCCCACTGTATATATTCCTATTCATACACTGTCCACCATGTCCACTGTATATATTAATATTCATACACTGTCCACCATGCCCACTGTATATATTCCTATTCATACACTACCTACCATGCCCACTGTATATATTAATATTCATACACTGCCCACCATGCCCACTGTATATATTAATATTCATACACTGTCCACCATGCCCACTGTATATATTCCAATTCATACACTGCCCACCATGCCCACTGTATATATTCCTATTCATACACTGTCCACCATGCCCACGGTATTATTCCTATTCATACACTGTACACCATGTCCACTACATATATTCCTATTCATACACTGTCCACCATGCCCACTGTATATATTCCTATTCATACACTGCCCACCATGCCCACTGTATATATTAATATTCATACACTGTCCACCATGTCCACTATATATATTCCTATTCATACACTGTCCACCATGCCCACTGTATATATTCCTATTCATACACTGTCCACCATGCCCACTGTATATATTCCTATTCATACACTGCCCACCATGCCCACTGTATATATTAATATTCATACACTGTCCACCATGCCCACTGTATATATTCCTATTCATACACTGTCCACCATGCCCACTGTATATATTCCTATTCATACACTGCCCACCATGCCCACTGTATATATTCCTATTCATACACTGCCCACCATGCCCACTGTATTTTTCCTATTCATACACTACCTACCATGCCCACTGTACATATTCCAATTCATACACTGCCCACCATGCCCACTGTATATATTCCTATTCATACACTGTCCACCATGCCCACTGTATTATTCCTATTCATACACTGCCTACCATGCACACTGTATACACTGTCATTTGCATATTGCTGATGCTCCGTTCTGGAAGGTCCTATGCTGCCTGCCACTAAACTGTAATTATTCTGCCTCCACAGGCCGTCTGGGTTCGGGTTTCATCCAGGCCGCCGGGAACCTGCTGTCACTCCAGGCCCAAAAACAGGCTGACCGTCGTGTACTGAGAGCTGGAATTATTATTATTATGAGCTACCATGTTTCAAAATCCCTAAAATTAGAGAACATGAGGTGAAAGTTAACAGTCAGCACTATTGTTGGGGTATATATGAAAATATCAGACTTATTTAATAGCAAAAATTACAATATATATTTGCATCCTTGGGTGACCCCTATGGCTTAATAAGCCGTACCTTAAGAGATTCTCACATGAAGTTTCGTTTTTAAAGAACAGAAAAGGTGTGTCATTAAGCCACGCAGCCCTGTGTGAATATCGATGCGCTGCTATCGCTTTAAGATCAGAGGAGCCAATCACAATCATAGAAACTTGGGGTGGTCATTGACATGCTTCTACGGAAACGAAACTTATCCATGTATAAAGGCTTCAGGTTGGATTAATAAAATTGATTACCCTGGTTTTTGGAACAGCGATATATGGCAGCAGCTTGAAGGGAAATCCCAGTGGTAAGGAAATGAAACCTACCATCCCTTTAAGGCAGGAAGTATGGCTGTACAGTGAATTTCTTTTTACAAACCTCAATCTTATATGCACTTGCACGTAGTTGCAGCTAGAACAACCTGATCTGGTTTTCCCGAGAATCACCAGTGAAACGGACACTGATTTTAGAAGGGACTACGCAGAAAAGTTTGTCATAAGCGCTGTGAAACTAACTTGACTCTCAAACAAAAGTATGACTTCAGCTACCATTCAGATGTCTGAGGAACATTTGCGGTGCTCAATTTGTTTGGAAGTGTTCTCCTGCCCAGTGTCTATCCCATGTGGCCACAGTTTTTGTAAACACTGCATCTGTGAGCAATGGAGCAGTAAAGACAAACAGCAGTGTCCGTTGTGTAAGACAATATTTGACGAACCAGTTAATCTTACTGTAAATGTTGCTTTGGCTGAGATCACCAAGGAAATGGGGCGGAAAACACTGAAACGGTCATTCGAGTCCAGTGGTGTGGTCTGCGATGTCTGTGTTGGTGAGCAGCTTGATGCCGTGAAGACTTGCCTGCAGTGCCTCTCATCTTACTGTGACAGCCACGTTCAGGAACACCTGATCCGATATGAGGAGCACGAGCTGGTCAGCCCGTTGGGGAACCCAAAGGACGGAATCTGTGAGGTGCACAGCAAGCTCCTCGAGATGTTCTGCAGGGAGGATGATATGTGTGTTTGCGTACTGTGTGCTGAGGTGGACCACAAGATGCATCACCTTGTGCCAGTAGAGAGTGAGTGGACTGAGAAGACGACCTGCTTGAGGAACACTGAGCTTGAGGTCAAGCAGAAAATCCTGGACCGCCTGAAGAAGGTGGAGGAACTCAGAAAACTAGTTATGCTTGGTGAGAAGAATGCAGAGAAAGAGATTGAGGAAGGTGTTCAGGTATTTACTACTCTGAAGCAGACTATTGATGTTTGTCAGGCCAGTCTCATTAATGAGATTGAGCAGAAGCAGAGAGCAGTGCAGCAGAGAGCAAAGGAACTCATTCAGGCTCTCGAGAATGAGATCACTGCGTTGAAGGTGAAGAGTGCTGAGCTGAAGAGGTTCTCCAACAATAAGGATCACATCAACTTCTTAAAGACCTTCTCAGCTGTCTGTGCTCACCCATATACACAAGACTGGTCTGGTGTTTCCAGTCACACTGTCATGTGTGTGGAGACTCCTAGACTTTTCCTGTCCGTGCTGAAGGAGCACATAAAACAGCTGGAGACCAGAATCATTCAGGCTGAGTGTGACAACGCCAAGAAGCATGCAGTGGTTGTTAACCTGGACCCCCGTACTGCACATCCAAACCTAGAGGTGTATGAAAATTGTACAAGAGTAAAGTATACTGGCGATGGCCTGAAAGACAAAAGTCTGAAGAGATTTTCTTATTTCAGAGCTGTTCTAGGAAAAGATGGCATCACTTCAGGGAGACATTATTGGGAGATACAAGTAAAAAATGCATCTTGTGGTTTAGGTGTAGCTGACGAATCTGCCAAACGAAAGCAATCAGTTAAATTATCACCAGAAAATGGTTTCTGGGTTGTTACCAACAGAAATGAAAATTTTAAGGCAATGAGAAAGACTTTTGTACCCAGCCAGGTGGGTGTGTATGTGGACTGTGAAAAAAGTCTGGTGTCCTTTTATGATATGAAATCAAAGAGTCGTTTACATACTTTCTCAAATGTAACCTTCACTGAGAAACTCTACCCAATCATCATCATTTTCAGTAAAGATGAAGACCCAGTGATCGTCTGCCCTGTTCCTGCTGCTGCAGATTAATGGATTTATAAAGGGAGAGAAGTGACCCTTTGCCGATCTGCATGGGACGCTTGTCCATCACGAGGAACAAGCAGAGGCTCCTCAGGCAATTCAGAGGGTTAGTTTTTAGACAATTTTCATGTTTCTAACGTCTTTTTTATCTTGCTTATGCATGTATGTGTTGGGATATTGTAACTGTCATGTCGCTCTTCATACGAAAGTCGAGTTAATCTTGTCTGTCAGGTTTCATTCCCAGGTTGATACTCTTGCTTCAAACATGTGGCTCCTGAGATATTTTCTTTTTAGCAGTAAGGTTGTAAATAAGGTCAGAGACTCCTGGCCTCTACTATATGATTTCATCATTATCAATTTATTTGTTTATACTAAAACATAAACTGTGGATGTTTCTCCTTTGATGGTTGATTATCTAGTTAGTGACACTAAGATGAATTGGAGTTGCCAAGTGTGTGTGTCTGTCTGTGTGTGTGTGTGTGTGTCTGTGTGTGTGTCTGTGTGTGTCTGTCTGTGTGTGTATGTCTATCTGTGTCTGTGTGTGTGTCTGTCTGTGTGTGTGTGTGTCTGTGTGTGTGCATGTGTCTATGTATGTGTGTGCGTGTGTCTGTGTCTATGTGTATGTGTGTGTCTGTGTGTGCGTGTGTCTGTGTGTATGTGTGTGTCTGTGTGTATGTCTATCTGTGTCTGTCTGTGTGTGTGTGTGTGTGTGTGTGTGTCTGTGTGTGTCTGTCTGTGTGTGCATGTGTCTATGTATGTGTGTGTGTCTGTGTGTGTGCGTGTGTGTATGTGTCTGTGTCTATGTGTGTGTCTGTGTGTGCATGTGTCTATGTATGTGTGTGTGTCTGTGTGTGTGCTCTGCGATGGGTTTGCCCCCCATCCTGGATTGTTCCTTGCCTAGCACCTGTAGTTTCATCGGTAAGAAGATATGGAAAATTAACAGATGAGTTTCTGTTTAGTTCTTATAATTTAGTTACAGTTTCAATAATTTTATTTCTAGGGAGAGGCTGAAGGTTGTAGAGGTATTTATGTGCCTGATCTTTAGAGAATCCTACGCAGTGACCATTATGTACTAATGATAAACTAAATGTGAATGAATTGGTAATGGGGTCTGGATTTTTCTATGCAAAACCAATATAAATGTCTTTCAAACTCCTTCCTACTTTTATTAAATGAAATAGAATCTACTCAGATCCCTAGAATTTGTAAATAATACAATTTTTTATTTTATTGCAAAAAGAACCTTGCAAATTTTGGCTACTGCTCGAATTTGTTTTCCAGGTCAACAGTTAAATACTGAATATACTCTATTTCAGTGTATATTAATACTAGCCTTGTGTATGTTTATGAACGCAATGTCCCGTAATCGCTTTTCCTTTATCTGATTTCTTTCTTTTTTCTTTTTTTGCATAAATAATTGTATCCTGTTGGCAATTGCTGATTGTTTTTTCAATTTACAAAAAATAAATAATTACAGGAAGTACTTGGCGAGCCATTTTAATGCATTAAATACGAGAGAGAGAACAGCAATTTTTGTTGATTAATATTCAATAAATACATCGTTTTACAAAATGTATGTTGCACACCGACGTGTATGTATTACATCAATGTGTTTATTGAAAAGTATAATTTGGTATTATAAACAGCTAGGGTTAACTGCCTTGACGTGTTTTAGGATTATCTGGGTTAAAGAGCGGGCTGCTGTCGTTTTATTGCTTTGAACTTTCTTTTAATTATTATGTTCTTAAAGTTGTATGGTAGTTAAGAGCAATCACATGCTAATGTTTATTGATATATTTAGATGCATAAATATGGTGACACAAGCAATAAATGTATTAATCGATGCATTAAATGTAACTGAGGTACAAAAATAATTCCATATGCTTAGTCTTTGCTCCGCTATCTCTTTTCCCTGTACTTCCGCGTAACTTCCATGGGTGTTTTGCAAGCTGCGTACTTGAATGTGCATACTTGACCGTACTCGTGTTCTCGCTTCCCTGTTTTACGTTATCTTCTGTCACCCAGAACCGCTCCCAATACTCAGTTACAGTGGATGGTAAAAATCCCCGCATGTTGTTCTTGCCCCGTCCCAAATATCAATGGTGTCCCATCTGCCGTTTACATGGGAACCTGTTCCTGCAGGGTGATCTTTTTCTGCTCTCCATTCTATCTTTCTCTGTTTCTCTCTGTCTCTCTGCCTTTTACTCTTCCCCTTCTCTCTCTCTCCCTGTCCCATAAACCCCTATGTATAGTGCCATATAGTGCCTACCAGTCACACTGTATGTACTTCCTTTTACACACTGCCTACCATACACTGTATATATTCAAATTCACACACTGCCTACCAGTCACACTGTATGTACTTCCTTTTACACACTACCTACCATACACACTGTATATATTCAATTCACACACTGCCTACCAGTCACACTGTATGTACTTCCTTTTACACACTGCCTACCATACACACTGTATATATTCAAATTCATACACTGCCTACCGTGCACACTGTATACACTGCCATTTGCATGTTACTGATGTTTTTGCACTGGAAGCTGCTATACTGCCTGCCACTAGGTGGCGCCCCATCCCTAGGTGTTCACGGCTCAGTTTTCCACTGAGTCTGTATCTCGTGGACGGCATTATGTCATGTTCCCTTTGTCTGCTTCCTGTATCCTGCGGGTCGACATAAACGTGATGTAATCCTTCACCAGGAGTCCTGTAATTATTCTGCCTCCACAGGCCGTCTGGGTTCGGGTTTCATCCAGGCCGCTGGAAAGTTAGAGGAAACATGAGGTGAAAATTGGTAGTGATAATGAAGGTGGAGTATATTTCCCATGGTTTGAAAGTATGAATCTGAGGAATATGAAATGATGATGGTACTTAGTGGGGCACTGATATGGAAGTTATGGTGAATACCCAAATAAATTTTTGTCTAATACTGTCAAAACTGATCAGTCTGCTAGCCAGGGCCCCCGCTGATCAGCAATGCTAAGGGGGCTTCGGAAGTGACATTTTTCGGGGTCTCGGAACTCCTTGCTATTCCTCTCTCAGCATGTCGCTGGCTTTGAGAACCTTCTAAACAGTTACCAGCCATAATCCTCCCATATTGCAGGTTTGAAAAGATAGACAGTCGACTTGAGTGTGTCGTAAGCAAAGCCATGCAGTGCTGTGTGAATATAGATGCACTGCAACACCCCTGAGAACATGTTGTGGCCCGGCACTGTGAGACCTCTTTGAGTAAGAGTTTCTAACCGTGCTTTATTTTGTCATATTCTCCTGTATTGTAAAATAAACTTCTGTGCCCTTTTTTTGATCTAATACAGGGCGTGATTTGCCCCATATTTTTAGCCCTCACTATCAACCCTCCCTACTTCTCTCCCTTCCTCTGCCTGGCAATTTTTATGCATCTTGGGGGAGGGGGAGTGCCACATCCCTGTCTTTACCGTTCTGTCTTCCTAGATCAACCAAGATCTTTAAGTTTGTGACCTGTAGTGCCCTGCTGGGATGGCAAATGTTATATGTATTTACGTGCTTTTAAACCCTGGCTGACACTTCCAGCACTTCCATTTCTTATTTTACTTCCTTTTCTGTCAAACTGTTTCTATTTCCCCCAAAGAGGATATCAGGTTTCATTTTTAAAAAACAGAAAGTACACCAGGATGTGTCATGAAGCTCAAGACCGGGGGAACCAATCACAGTCCCAGCAAACTGGGATGGTCATTTGCATACTTACTTACGGAATCGAAACCTATCTATGCATAAAGGCTTCAGGTTAGATCGACAAGATCATTTATTACCTGGTTTTGGGAACAGCAACGTACAGCGGCAGCTTGGAGGGAATCCCAGTGGTAAGAAACGAAGCATACCGTCATTTTAAGACAGGAAGAGTAGAGTATGGCTGTACAGTGAATGTCTTTTTACAAACCTCAATCTTATATCCATTTGCATGTAGTTGCAGCTAGAACAACCTGATCTGGTTTTCCCAAGAATCACCAGCGACACGGAAACTCCTTTCCAGAAGGGACTCTGCAGAGAAGTTTGTCATAAGCTTTGTGAAACTGTCTTGACTGTCAAACAAAGATATGGCCTCACTCATCAGCCTGTGGGCTGAAGAACATTTGCAGTGCTCAGTTTGTTTTGAAGTGTTCTCTTGCCCAGTGTCTATCCCATGTGGCCACAGTTTTTGTAAACACTGCATCTGTGAGCAATGGAGCAGTAAAGACAAACAGCAGTGTCCGTTATGTAAGACAACATTCGACGAACCAGTTAATCTTACGGTAAATGTTGCTTTGGCTGAGATCACCAAGGAAATGGGGCGGAAAACACTGAAACGGTCATTCGAGTCCAGTGGTGTGGTCTGCGATGTCTGTGTTGGTGAGCAGCTTGATGCCGTGAAGACTTGCCTGCAGTGCCTCTCATCTTACTGTGACAGCCACGTTCAGGAACACCTGATCCGATATGAGGAGCACGAGCTGGTCAGCCCGTTGGGGAACCCAAAGGACGGAATCTGTGAGGTGCACAGCAAGCTCCTCGAGATGTTCTGCAGGGAGGATGATATGTGTGTTTGCGTACTGTGTGCTGAGGTGGACCACAAGATGCATCACCTTGTGCCAGTAGAGAGTGAGTGGACTGAGAAGAAGACCTGCTTGAGGAACACTGAGCTTGAGGTCAAGCAGAAAATCCTGGACCGCCTGAAGAAGGTGGAGGAACTCAGAAAACTAGTTATGCTTGGTGAGAAGAATGCAGAGAAAGAGATTGAGGAAGGTGTTCAGGTATTTACTACTCTGAAGCAGACTATTGATGAGTGTCAGGCCAGTCTCATTAATGAGATTGAGCAGAAGCAGAGAGCAGTGCAGCAGAGAGCAAAGGAACTCATTCAGGCTCTCGAGAATGAGATCACTGCGTTGAAGGAGAAAAGTGCTAAGCTGAAGAGGTTCTCCAACAACAGGATCACATCAACTTCTTAAAGACCTTCTCAGCTGTCTGTGCTCACCCAGATACACAAGACTGGTCTGGTGTTACCAGTCACACTGTCATGTGTGTGGAGACTCCTAGGTTTCTCCTGTCCGTGCTGAAGGAGCACATAAAACAGCTGGAGACCAAAATCATTCAGGCTGAGTGTGACAACGTCAAGAAGCATGCAGTGGTTGTGACCCTGGACCCCAGTACTGCACATTCAGACCTAGAGGTGTATGAAAATTGTACAAGAGTAAAGTATACTGAAGACTGGCAGAGAAACTACAGCTCAAAGAATTTTCGTTATTTATATGCTGTTTTAGGAAAGGATGGCTTTACTTCAGGGAGACATATTGGGAGCTTCAAGTAAATGCGTCTTGAGTTTAGGTGTGGCTTATGAATCTGTCGAAAGGGGGAAATATGATCTTAAATCATCTCCACAAAATGGTTTCTGGTTTTTTTCCAATGAAAAAGCGTGGTCTTGTCGGAGAATAAGTAAAGTGGGTATGTATGTGGATTATGAAAAAGGTCTGGTGTCGTTTTATGATATGAAATCAAAGAGTCATTTACATACTTTCTCAGATGTCACCTTCACTGAGAAACTCTACCCAGTCATCATCTGCTTAAACAGAAAAGTTAAAGACCCAGTGATCATCTGCCCTGTTCCTGCTGCTGCAGATTAATGGATTTATAAAGGGGAGAGAAGTGACCCTTTGCCGATCTGCATGGGACGCTTGTCCATCACGAGGAACAAGCAGAGGCTCCTCAGGCAATTCAGAGGGTTAGTTTTTAGACAATTTTCATGTTTCTAACGTCTTTTTTATCTTGCTTATGCATGTATGCGTTGGGATATTGTCACTGTCACGTCGCTCTTCATACGAAAGTCGAGTTAATCTTGTCTGTCAGGTTTCATTCCCAGGTTGATACTCTTGCTTCAAATGTGTTTCCTGGTCCCCCATAAGGGAAAACTCTATTTTATAAAAATCAGCTATGAAAAAACTAAAATGCAAAAACTCTTGTATTTTGCTTGTTACTTATGGATATGGTTAGGGCAGGGTGGGGGATAAGGTTGTCATAATTAGCGTTAGCATTTTTCGCATAGAAGTGAATGAGCGGTCCCCTTAAGGTTAGGTATACCCTACGTGTGTGTGTGTGTGTGCGTGTGCGCGCCGCATCCTGGATTGTTCCCTGCCTAGCGCCTGTAGTTTCATCGATAGGCTCTAGACCCCCACGACCCTGCATAAGGCAAAGAAGGTATGGAGGCTGAAGGTTGTAGAGGTATTTATGTGCCTGATCTTTAGAGAATCCTACGCAGTGACTATTATGTACTAATGCTGTCAAAATGAGCAGAACATATTCCTGGCTTTATGAACCTTCACTGAAGATAAACTAATCATTAATTTAGGTAAATAATATGAAAAAACGGTAATGTCATGCCCTGCTCGTCGGCTCCTCGTGTGTGCCACGCCCCCGGATTACCCACGTGTTCCTTCCCGATTTGTACCCAGCTGTGACTGATTAATTTCAATCAGTCTGTGTATTTCAGTCCGTGTCTTACCTGCGTCCTTCGTCCGTCATTGATGTTAGTTGGCGTCTGATGTTTCCTGCTCCCCGTAGTATTAAATCCCCGTTTTCCCCGTACCTTGCCTGTCTTGCCTGCTTCCTTCCTTCCTTCCTTGCCTGCCTGCCTGCCTGCCTGCCTTTCCGTGAGCCTTACCCGTGCACACGTCGCGTGTCAGGTAACAGAATGTATTTGATTTTTTTTTTTTTTTTTACTTCAGTTAGTTTTTGAAGCAGTATTTGGTTTGTGGTTAATTAATTTTGTGTGTCTTTTTAATGGTTTACAAACTTATATTCTTATGACCTTATAGATTTAGTTTTTGTCAACAATAATAAAGCTGTTTCAAACTTTCTGTCATAAGTGTGGATGAACTGCTAATAAGGTCTGGATTTTGCTGTGCAAAACCAAAATAAATGTCTTTCAAACTCAAGTGATTGTGTTTCTCTAAACTGGGTTTGGTGGCAGCAAAGGGGTGGGATTTGGTACCAAATGGCGGCAGACCAGCAGGGAACAACACCCACATATCCCCCCCATATCTAATTCACAAATGTCTTTTAACAAGTTAATGTGATTTAATATCTAATACATCAAATATTATTGGATATTGTCTGCGTTTAATACGGTACTCACTGAAAAACCCATGTGATGATTTTCCTCTGTTGGGTGCATTTCTGAACGTCATGAGCCACCCATCAGCTCCGCCTTTCTGACGTATCGTCACGTGTGCTGCTGCTCAGGGCACACGGCCGTGTAGAGAGAGAGCGTAAACAGAAGGTCGAAATGCTTGTCACATGCTCCATGCAGATTTCAGATAGTTACTCACACCTTCAGTATGAAAAATATCATCTGTTACTATGAAAGCGATTGACTTAGAATATGTCATTAACTTATTTATTTTGTAAGGGAACATTTTTATTCACAAGCAAAAAAAATTCAAATTCTGTTACATCCTTCCTACTTTTCTTAGATGAAATACAAAAATAATTCCATATGCTTAGTCTTTGCTCCGCTATCTCTTTTCCCTGTACTTCCGCGTAACTTCCATGGGTGTTTTTCAAGCTGCGTACTTGAATGTGCATACTTGACCGTACTCGTGTTCTCGCTTCCCTGTTTTACGTTTATCTTCCGTCACCCAGAACCGCTCCCAATACTCAGTTACCGTGGATGGTAAAAATCCCCGCATGTTGTTCTTGCCCCGTCCCAAATATCAAGAGTGCATCTGTTGCATCCTCGCCAAATGGGACCAGTCCCGTTCAGGTTAATCTTGGGGAGCAAGTTGGCAAGACCGGTATTGCCAAGATCGCCAGTATTCTAGGTATTAGCTAGGAAACACCCCAAGTAAGCACATGTGCTTGTGGTTGACCAATCAGCAAGCTATCCCTGTAACCGCCTCCCCAGTAGTTCTCGTTCGAATAGAAAATACCGAGTCTGGAGCAGGTACTAAGAAAGGGTTCCGGAACTCTCTCCGACTTTTGAACATGACAAAAGTCCCTGGTTCCAGGAAAAGTTCCAGCAGTGTGAAAGCACTTAATGGAAAACCGCCGGTTTGCCATACGGTTTGGATACGACTCGGTTCTTGGGGGCAGGGAAAAAGCGCCATAATACTTTTAATCCAGCCCTGCTTATGTCAATGACTGTAATGGAAAAACATCCGGAAAGTGATCAATGACCATGTTCACCACGGTGACCAGGATGGAGAAACTCCTTCAGCCAGAGACACGCTTCCGATTTGTGGGTCGGTCCAAAGGAAGTGCCCACTATTCTGGTGAGCTGTCCCATGCCGCATGTATCAGTTAATAGGTTCACACTGTAAACCCTCACCGGAACGTCACACACACACACAGCTGCTGGTGGATTAAAGTCGACTTGAGCTGCTTTGATTCAGGACCAGCAAAAGTCTCACAGCAGCTGTTCAGTTCTGTTTCTGGTTGGTTCCGGTTGATCTCCCAGTGCAGGAGTTACACCAGCCGGCATCTCGGCATACACCCCATTTTCCCTCCTGCCAGTGCAGCAACTGGGCAGCACAGCGTCCTCTGCTGCAAGTTCTGGGAATCTTCTGGAAATCAGTCATATATCCATGACTTCATGAGGGGAAATCAGTGTTTGAGAGTTAAAATGTCTGATAAATGTCTGCTCCTTTTTGAATTTCAAATTTGGGAACGAGTTTCATCTTGTTTTGCATTTATTCTTGTATACGTTGTTGATTCTACTGGGTAAATCTTTCATACAGCCATCCATAGAACTGGCCAATAATGACATTTTTTATGGTGCACTGCCATCTAGTGGTACCTATTGAGAATGAGAATAACTCATGAATAATGATGGCTGTATAAAGACTGGAGGCCTGCTCACAATTCACAAGTCCCCAGATTAGTGAATGTCACATATATAGAGAGAGTAGTGTGTGTGTGTGTGTATGTGGGCACCCCATCCCGACTCACGTAAGTAATCAGTTCCACAAACTGCCATGTAAGTCAATTTTTACTTAGTCAGATTGACTTTTCCATACCATATACGACACCTTACAGCAAAAAACACACACTCCAAAACATGCTAGTAAGACCTACTAAAGCCCAGGAATTAAACAGAGTGATACACCGTATATATACCTGAAGGTGTATGTGCTTCTGTAAACCCTGTGTATCTCGCATATTTCTTGCCAAAGTCCAGATTTACTTGAATAACTTCTGTCACTTTGTGATTTTCTAAGTCACACCTTCCTCTTCATCTGTATCTGATTCTTCTTTTTTTCCAGCTCGGTCATAAACAATTCGGAATATGATTGGACTGGTCTGGGTCGGGGGCCCGATATGACATGGGGCCCAAAATCTCTAGCAACGCCTTTGTTTTGTGTCATAAACAAGCCCAGGCCTTTCTAGAGACGTGCCATAACAAGGGAATGGAGAAAACGAGGCCTTGAATTGAAGGTTCCTACAGCTGATTGCGCTTCTGCACTCTAACACCCGGCGCCTTCAGAATCCTTAACGGTGACTCTACAGAACTTACTGCGGCAGCACAGTCTTGTCGCCAGCTTATATGAATGTCCCAGAAATCTTTTCTGCCACCTTGGGCTTTCGACTTAAGCCCCGAGCTGAAATCTGTCGATCCAGTCATCGTTTGTTTGCTTGTTTGCTACGCTAAGCAGAGCTGACTGTTCCCCTTGTTGCCTCTGTATATCTGAGCTAGTGGCAGGCAGAGATTTGCTTATGCTAAATGGCTGCATTTTCATGGCAGTTGACGGTAAGCTTTAGGACA